>NC_044034.1:353809968-354109968 GCF_901765095.1 Microcaecilia unicolor
ACATTTATACCTGCCTATTCAAACATAAGACTCATTAGCTTGTTAAGCCAAGTAAGTTACTCGCGTGTGTTCTAGAATCCACATGATTTTGACACCTAAGCGCACTATAAAAATCCAGGCGATAACGCGGTTATAGAATTTGCGCTTATCGAACATCATCCCAGCACCTACTTTAGGCAACCTTTTGAGAATTACCCTCATGAAGTCCTGTTATAGAATTGGGGGAATGAAGGTCAATAGTCATCAGAAACACCGTATCCATTAAAGATAACAGAAAACGGAATATCTTTTGAAGATCCAATTAAAGATAAGTTGGTGCCACTGAATACTGCCAGATAAAGGTAACCAGACATCTTTATCCATCCATGAACTTAGAGCTGCTACTTTGTGGTCCATCTCAACCAGCTAACTTTAAATAGATAATACTGAGTACAGATTTTCTGTGGCCAGAGAAATCAAATCTGAATTTTTTATGCTGCTAATTCCCAAAGGTAACCAGATAAATCCTGAATCACATCGTATACTGGGTGTGGATGACCCCCCCCCCCCCCACAGAAGTGCAGAGATGCCACTGTCTGTGTCATTCTACTGTTCCAGTTCCCCTTCCATTCTCAGGGGGTCTTTAATTGGCGAGCCAGACAATTCCCACAGCACTAGGGACCCTTCTCCCCATCAGCAAATATTTAAATCAACTGCAAAAGATGTTTGCCTTCAATGCTTGCATTCTGAGAAGGCAAAGAAGAGTGTCTGAAAACTAATGTCAGCCTGAAGCTTGTTTAATGTGCATTGAATACATTTAGAAAGAACACATTCACAATTTAGTTTTCAATGAGACTCAAACAATCCTTTATCAGACAACCACCAGTATTATCATCTCTCTTGCTCTAACATATTGTAAGTAGAGTGCACTGCTCACTGCACTTCGGCGTGCTCATTTACGCCTGATATAGCCTGGTGTAAGTGAAACATGCTTGACATAAGATATAAGAACATAAGAATAGCCATACTGGGTCAGACCAATGGTCCATCTAGCCCAATCCAGTGTCCAACAGTGGTCAATCCAGGTCACATTACCTAGCAGAAACCCAAAGAGTAGCAACATTCCATGTAGAACCCCAAAGAGTAGCAACATTCCATGTAGAATCCCAAAGAGTAAGCAGCATTCCATGTAGAATCCCAAAGAGTAGCAACATTCCTGTAGAACCCAAAGAGTAGCAACATTCCATGTAGAACAAAGAGTAGCAACATTCCATGTAGAATCCCAAAGAGTAGCAGCATTATGTAGAATCCCAAAGAGTAGCAACATTCCATGTAGAACCCCAAAGAGTAGCAACATTCCTACTACCAAGCCTGGGGCAAGCAGTGATTTCTCCATGTCTGTCTCAATAGTAGACCATGGACTTTTCCTCCAGCAGCTTGTCCAAACCTTTTTTAAACCCAGATACACTAACTGCTGTTATTAAATTCTCAGGCAAAGAGTTCCAGAGCTTAACTATTTGTTGAGTGAAAAAATATTTCCTCCTATTACACCCTGCTTACATTTTGGCACAGCAAGGTGAGTTTACACCAGTATTCTAAAACAGAATCTATATGCCATTATAAAACAGGAGCTCCCCGAGCTTGAATGGGGTGCCAACTTCTAAGCGCTCAATTACAGAATTACCCCCTTAGACTCTAATCCCTCCAAGGACAGAAATACCTACTTACCTGAATGTAACTCACCTACAGCTACTGAGAAAGGCAGGAGCTTAATTCAACTCCAAATCCAAAACTGTACAAAAGCTACTGAGGACCTGTAGAGCAATTCTTCCACACCACACTAACTTCCAAGGGCCCAATATGCAGTCAGTGGCGATCAGCGTTTTGCTGACCACTGCTGGTGTTAAACTCAGAAATTCAATGTTGGGCTATGTCCGGACACCGGCACTGAATTTCTGGGTTTCTGGAGCTGGCTAACACATAGATGCATATTTTCAAAGCACTTAGACGTACAAGTTACATAGAGGGGCATAATCGAAAGGGACGCCCAAGTTTTGCTGAGGACGTCCTCGCACAACGTCCCGGTGGAGGGGCGAGGAAACCCGTATTATCGAAACAAGATGGACGTCCATCTTTCGTTTCGATAATACGGTCGGGGACGCCCAAATCTCGACATTTAGATCGTCCTTAGAGATGGTCATCCCTAGACTTGGTCGTTTCTGATTTTTGGCAATAATGGAAACCGAGGACGTCCATCTCAGAAACGACCAAATGCAAGCCCTTTGGTCATGGGAGGAGCCAGCATTCGTAGTGCACTGGTCCCCCTCACATGCCAGGACACCAACCGGCACCCTAGGGGGCACTGCAGTGGACTTCATAAATTGCTCCCAGGTACATAGCTCCCTTACCTTGTGTGCTGAGCCCCCCCAAACCCACTACCCACAACAGTACACCACTACCATCACCTTTACGGGTGAAGGGGGGCACCTAATGTGGATACAGTGGCCTGGCCCAGTCTCTCGGTGGCCCTGGCCCTGAACAGGTGATTTAACTAGCAAGGAACCATTTCTATCCGGTTAAATCACTTTGAATATTAACCCTCCTCCCCCTAAGGGCCCACCAACAAAAAGGTAGCACCATAAACACTGCAGTGAGTAGCAGAACATCAATAAACCTGCTAGAAAAACTAAAGAAACCAGATTAGTATAAATCAATCCTACACAGACACTTATTAGAGACAGAGAGAGTCAAGTGCAAGTCTATAAAAAGACACATACTTGTAGCTTTTTCTATACAGAAAAGTAAGTGAAAGTTACTGTACGTTACACTTGTGCCTACTGAATTAAGGTGCCTGCGCTTAACACCAGCTCTAAGTGCAGGTCCCTTGATGTTAGGCTTATGCTAGTATCCTATATAACAAAAAGCACCTCCAACATTCTGAAGCTGACTCCGTGGCACTGTGGCAGTGTTGGGTTCGTAAGTCTGTAGTTCAGCATTTCATTGGCTCTCACTGTCCCCGCCCTCACCAATCAGACAGAACGGAACTTGGAGGAGGGAAGTGGAGTGGATTGAATCTCTAACAAACAGTGTTGCCAGGTGGGCGGTTTTTCCGCGACCCGCCACGGGAAATTTTTGCCCGCAGCGGTTCGCGGTTTTTTGGGCTTGTTTTGGGGTCTTCTGGCGGTTTTTTTTAGTGGTTTTTTGGGCCACAGGGCTAGTGGTGTTTTGGCGGGGTTAGTGACATTCTGGGCGGGGCCGATGATGGGAGGCGGGGTCGATGACGGGGAGGCGGGGCCGGTGACGGAAGAGGTGGGGCCGATGACGGCGGGGGCGGGGGTGTCAGGGCAGGGTTTGACTCTGGGGGGTTTTGGGCTGGTTTGGTTGGGGAAAAAATTTTCCACCTGGCAACCCTGCTAACAAACAATCATATACAGGAGGTACGAACATCAGTGGAGGCAAGTGCACAGAACGGAAGGGAAGACAAACATTTAATCACTTTGTCACTCAACACATCACACACACACACTCAATCACTCTGTGTATCTCTCTCTTACACTGTCTGTAAAACACACTGTCACTCTCAGTCTCTCACATGGGCAACCATTACTGGCTAAATCCAGAGGTCAATATTCCATCCTCATTCTTCTTGATCTTTCCGCTGCTTTTGACACTGTCGATCACAGCATACTTCTCGATATCCTGTCCTCACTTGGATTCCAGGGCTCTGTCCTTTCCTGGTTCTCTTCCTACCTCCCCTCCGCACCTTTAGTGTTCACTCTGGTGGATCCTCTTCTACTTCTATCCCTCTGCCTGTCGGTGTACCTCAGGGTTCTGTTCTTGGTCCCCTCCTCTTTTCTATCTACACTTCTTCCCTTGGTTCATTAATCTCATCCCATGGCTTTTCCTACCACCTCTATGCTGATGACTCCCAAATCTACCTTTCTACCCCTGATATCTCACCTTGCATCCAAACCAAAGTTTCAGCGTGCTTGTCTGACATTGCTGCCTGGATGTCTCAACGCCACCTGAAATTAAATATGACCAAAACCGAGCTTCTCATTTTCCCCCCCAAACCCACCTCCCCGCTCCCCCCGTTTTCTATTTCTGTTGATGGCTCTCTCATTCTCCCTGTTCCTCAGCTCGAAACCTTGGGGTCATCTTTGACTCTTCTCTCTCCTTCTCTGCTCATATCCAGCAGACCGCCAAGACCTGTCGTTTCTTTCTTTAAACATCCGTAAAATCCGCCCCTTTCTTTCCGAGCACTCTACCAAAACCCTCATCCACCCTTGTCACCTCTCGTTTAGACTACTGCAATCTGCTTCTTGCTGGCCTCCCACTTAGTCACCTCTCCCCTCTCCAGTCGGTTCAAAACTCTGCTGCCCGTCTCATCTTCCGCCAGGGTCGCTTTACTCATACTACCCTCTCCTCAAGACCCTTCACTGGCTCCCTATCCGTTTTCGCATCCTGTTCAAACTTTCTACTAAACCTATAAATGTATTCACTCTGCTGCTCCCCAGTATCTCTCCACACTCGTCCTTCCCTACACCCCTTCCCGTGCACTCCGCTCCATGGGAAATCCTTCTTATCTGTTCCCTTCTCCACTACTGCCAACTCCAGACTTCGCGCCTTCTATCTCGCTGCACCCTACGCCTGGAATAAACTTCCTGAGCCCCTACGTCTTGCCCCATCCTTGGCCACCTTTAAATCTAGACTGAAAACCCACCTCTTTAACATTGCTTTTGACTCGTAACCACTTGTAACCACTCGCCTCCACCTACCCTCTCTCCTTCCCGTTCACATTAATTGATTTGATTTGCTTACTTTATTTATTTTTTGTCTATTAGATTGTAAGCTCTTTGAGCAGGGACTGTCTTTCTTCTATGTTTGTACAGCGCTGCGTATGCCTTGTAGCGCTATAGAAATGCTAAATAGTAGTAGTAGTAGTAGTAGCAACTGTATGTTGCATTCTCATGAGTAAGGAGCTCTTCTGATGTGATTGTTAAACTGATTGAAGGGCCTGAACAAGGAAACCTTTTACACATTGTAACACAGTTTACAAAAAATATTGTATAAAGAAATCTTACACATCAACAACAATTATATTCAGAATACAACCGTGGAAACAGTAAAGGCAGGAACTCATTACATTGCTAACGCCCGTTTCATTGCGTTAAGAAACGGGCCTTTTTTACTAGTTCTATCAATAGAAATCAAACAAAATAAAACATGGAAAGAAAATAAGATGATACCTTTTTATTGGACATAACTTAATACATTTCTTGATTAGCTTTCGAAGGTTGTCCTTCTTCCTCAGATCGGAAATAAGCAAATGTGCTAGCTGACAGTGTATATAAGTGAAAACATTCAAGCATTACTATGACAGTAAAATAGATACCATTGGAGATTCTACATGGAATGTTGCTAGTGGAATAGCAACATTCCATGTAGAAGGCTGCGCAGGCTTCTGTTTCTGTGAGTCTGACGTCCTGCACATACGTGCAGGACATCAGACTCACAGAAGCAGAAGCCTGCGCGGCCACATTGGTGATCTGCAAGGGCCGACTTCTACATGGAATGCTGCTAGTGGAATAGCAACATTCCATGTAGAATCTCAAATAGTAGCAACAGTGGAGGAGTGGCCTAGTGGTTAGGGTGGTCCCATGTAAGCCGCATTGAGCCTGCCATGAGTGGGAAAGCGCAGGGTACAAATGTAACAAAAATAAAATAGATACTATTGGAGATTCTACATGGAATGTTGCTACTATTGGAGATTCTACATGGAATGTTGCTACTCCACTAGCAACATTCCATGTAGAAGGCTGCGCAGGCTTCTGTTTCTGTGAGTCTGACGTCCTGCACGTACGAAGCAGAAGCCTGCGCGGCCACATTGGTGATCTGCAAGGGCCGACTTCTACATGGAATGTTGCTAGTGGAATAGCAACATTCCATGTAGAATCTATAGAAATCAAACCAAATAAAACATGGAAAAGAAAATAAGATGATACCTTTTTTGTTGGACATAACTTAATACATTTCTTGATTAGCTTTCGAAGGTTGCCCTTCTTCCTCAGATCGGAAATAAGCAAATGTCCAATAAAAAAGGTATCATCTTATTTTCTTTTCCATGTTTTATTTTGTTTGATTTCTATTGATAACCTTAAGAGTGGACTAACACGGCTACCACACTCCTTTACTCGTTCTATAATGAAACACAGGCGCCTAGATTCTGTTATAGGATAAGTTCCTACTGCACAGTCTCAGGGTGCCTAAATGGAGACACCCAGTTTTAGAATTACATCATAGCTTGCAAATGCCCACACGCAAATTTACAACTGCTTCAGGATGGGATAAAGGTGTGCACGTATTCTACGCGTATATTTTTACAAAGAACGCAAGACCCTTGGGTTCTGCCCTCCTCAGATGGCAGAGGCCCTAGTACCTCTATGACAGTATTGTGCTATGACCTGTTTATGTCCCTGCAGTTTCTAGAATAAGGGGAGGGCTCTCCTCACCGGTGAGGTAATGCTAGGAAAGGCCCCTTTTTGGAGAGAAACTTGGACTGGCATAAACCCCCCCACCCCACTGTGATCTTTGTCTTTGGCTCCCTCAGCCATCGTACCATACAGAAGGGGGAAGGAGTCATTGTACCATTTCTAGAACCGGAGTGAAAGTGCGTGAAAAAAAAATACACGTTTCTGGAACACCAAAGAGCAGTGTGGAGCCCCTGATCCTGGAAACAAAGGAGAAGATATAGATGACGTCTCCTGGATCTGCGACCAGGAGGACCAGGAGCTGCACCTGAGGCCACTCCTGAGTTCAGACTCCAGCTCTATGAGGTTTTCTGGAGAAAAGCCTTACTCAAAGCCCACCTCTTCAATGTTGCTTTCGACACCTAACCTCTATACCTTCAAGTAACCTAGACTACCCCAATTTAATGACCCCTACTTAACTAACTGTATATTTGTCCTTTAGATTGTAAGCTTATTGAGCAGGGACTGTCTTTCTATGTTAAATTGTACAGCGCTGCGTAACCCTAGTAGCGCTTTAGAAATGTTAAATAGTAGTAATAGTAGTAAAGAGATAGGGAGGAGAGTTCTCCACCCGTAAGGGGTGAGTCCAAAAGTAAGCTGTAATACTTTTTATACTTTGTCATTATCTGATTTTTGTCAACAACCCTTAAGACTTTCAGTAAATCTTTGGTTGAAAACAAATCTGGCCTGATTTTGGGAAGAGGAGGAGAAGTGAGAGAGTGGACTTTGGTGCTAACGGCCTCCCAGTCTGATTGTTCTTGATCTGGAGCCCAAAACAAATTTCCAGAGAGTTAAACAGGTATGCCACTGTTACCCTGAAGATGTGCCCCCTGTCTGCCATCAGCTAAAAGCAGTAGCTGTAAAGCCCCCCAGACTGGCAGGGGTTATACACATGCACACAACTCTGACTGTGCTCTGCCCAAACTATGCCCCCTGAAACCCGCTCCCCACCCCCACACACATAGACTGCAAAAAAAAACAAAAAAACCCCGAATATTCAATTCCAGTCACTGGAAACGGCCCGGCATTGAATATCCATGGTCAGCGCCAACTGTGACACTTATACTGGCTCCAACTGGCTGAATATTGGACGCTGTCACTTTTATAGTGTCTGTGAGGAATCTACTGACAGCTTTCAGCAAATGTTTTCATTTGCTGGAAGTTGCCTGGAGCTTTGTCAAACCCTGAAGTCAGACAAACTGGATGCATAGGAAGGATTCTGTCTGACCTTTTGTATAATCCAGTGCATGTCCGGCCAATTGGTTTTTGAAAGCTTTGCAAGTTTTTGTTTAAGGCAACGCTGTAAAGTCATAAATTCAGTGCAGGTAATACAGCGTGTGACTGCTTTTGAAATAGGGACGTTCCCTGCCCAGGTTAGGAGACAGAACAGAATCTGCCCAGGTACGCAGAATGTAATTCAAGTTTCTCACAATCCAGCATCGTTACACATAACCAGTACAGACTAAGATAGAAACAGCTCAGTCTTCCTGGAAAAGCAGCCTCCTGCCTTATGATCACAAGCGTCTGTGTGCTATAAAGTTATTTTTTGGCTGGATTTCAGGTGGCAAAATCTGTTGCGGGCTCTTGCCAGACTATTAAGTCTCATCTCCATCTGCAAAGTGATCACAGAATCATGAGATCATTCTGAAGTAAGGGTATCCTGGAACAGTGACAAGAGCAGATGTAGGTTTGTGACATGAACTGGCTGATGCCTTCTAGCACAATGGTGTTCTCACGTGACCACATCAAGGGACAGGATTGTTGTTTTGCAGGCATGTTGTGTAAGGGGGAGAGAGATGTGGGGATTACTAGAGTAGCAGACTAGAATCTGGAATGTCACCCAGGACATCAACGGGAATGCAACACCGATCTTATGATCAGCCTCTCAAATGACAAAACCTTAAAAGTCTTGTGTTCTGATGTCTACGTACTAGAATTCAGTAAAGGCAACTGGGTCTATCTTCTCAAGTGGATCTGAATAAAAACAATATAGATGCCATGTCAATCCAGTTGAATGCACAAAATATTGGTTAATAACCCCCTCTCCCCAATATCACATCTTTTTAATGCACTGAATTAATATATGTCTTAACAGTGCTAATGGCATCACCCCGAGTCTCCAGTGGAATGCTTTTACTGGAGCAAGCAGACTCAACTTTCATACCATGAATCAAAATATATTCATAGATATGAATAAGCATTGTAGAAGAGCCAAGCACAGGCTGCCAAATGGACACAGGGACGACACATCACATACAATCTCCCCTTTAAGGTTACTTCAGCTACATGAAAGGAAAGGAGGAACAGGGGTGATATGATACAGACGTTCAAATATTTGAACGGTATTAATCCGCAAACAAATCTTTTCCGGAGATGGGAAGGCGGTAGAACGAGAGGACATGAAATGAGCTTGAAGGGGGGCAGCCTCGGGAAAGATGTCAGGAAGTATTTTTCACAGAGAGGGTGGTGGATGCTTGGAATGCCCTCCCGCGGGAGGTGGTGGAGATGAAAACGGTAACGGAATTCAAACATGCGTGGGATATGCATAGGGGAATCCTGTGCGGAAGGAGTGGATCCTCAGAAGCTTAGCTGAGATTGGGTGGCGGAGCAGGTGGGGGGGAAGAGGGGGTGGTGGTTGGGAGGCGAGGATAGTGGAGGGCAGATTTATACGGTCTGTGCCAGAGCCGGTGATGGGAGGCGGGACTGGTGGTTGGGAGGCGGGAAGTACTGCTGCGCAGACTTGTACGGTCTGTGCCCTGAGTGGGGCGGGTACGGATCAAGGTAGGGTTTACACATATGAGTTTGTCTTGTTGGGCAGACTGGATGGACCGTGCAGGTCTTTTTCTGCCGTCATCTACTATGTTACTATGAAATGAAACTCAAGGGGCAGGGAGACCAGACCTCCAGAGAATTACCCTGGAGTACCAGGATGAGGAGAAGAGTCCAGGGAGCCCCAGAACCCCTTATGCAGTAAATGTGACAGGCCTTGCAGCAGCTATCATGCTGAACATCAGTCAGGCAACGAAGGAAATTAGGTGAGGCATCTTATCAAGAAACTCTGGCTCTAACGGCAAGGACTGTGCAGTAGGGAAATTGCGATAGTGTTTCAATTTCTTTTATGAGAAGTTGTAATAGTGTTTTAATTTCCTGTCTCCCCATTGCCTCTATTGGAGTAGGTCCACCTAAATGCCTTGGGCAGATTTAAATGAGGCAGTGTGGGTAAGCCTTTTTGGCTTCATGCCCTTCATTGGGGCTGACATCCCACTGTGGGCATATACAATGTCCTTCCTTCACCCCTTCCAGCGTTTTTATTCTCATGTTGATGTTACACAAGTGATTCAAGGATATCCAGAAAGGGGAGGGAAGAGATTTTGGATTATCTCACACTTTTTTCACTTGTAGCTCAAGATGAGTTGCATTCAGGTGCAGTATTTTCCTGTCTCCAGCAGGCTTACAATCTAGCAGGATGATATTCAGCCACCAGTCATTAGACCCAGATAATATTCAAAGCTGGACCATGTCCGGGCACCAGCACAGAATATCCAGGAGAGTGGCAAAACCTGGAAGTGATGTGGGTACAGCGATTTAAGCAGTCCTACTTTCCTGACTTATTATGCAGACATCAGCACTGAATACTACTAGTACCCACTAAATTCTGGGACTGCCCCTGGACCACACCCATACTCTCTGGTCAGTGCCTCGGTGATCAGAGGCGATACTCAGTGGCACACTGCCTGATGAATATCCCCTCTCAGCCTGCTCAATATGGTTTAGCAGGGCAGAAAAGGCCATTTTGAATATTGAACCCTAAGGCCCTGATGATCAATTCCCCGCGCTGTTCTGAACCAGCGCTGGAACAGTGCAGGGAATTAATTTAGGTGTGTTATTAGCATTGATCACTGGGGAATAATGTGGGAGGGTGTGCTTGGGCATGCACTCAGATACAATCCTCCTGCATTTCGGACCTGTCAAACATTCAGCTGGGGTCCGTGGGACCCACCTCAAAGGAAAGGCCCTGGTGGCCTAGTACCTCTCAATCTCCCCTCCCCCCCCCCGGACAGCCCCAACACCCCCCCCCCGACATGAGAATACAGGGGGGGGCTGGAGGTCGGTGGACTTCTGGCCCCCTAATCCCCGCTGCACAAAAAGTAACTCCCTGGTGGCCCAGTGGGCTACATACCCCCACCTTCCACCCGCCCTGGTGGTCTAGCGGCCCCTCATCCCCATACCTGTAGTAGCGGGGAGGGAGTAGCACTTCCTCTCCTTCCAGCACGACTCCAAGTCCAAGTGCTTCCTGGGATGTGCTAGGTGGGGCTTCCCTACCATATAAAGGAGTTTCTCCCGGAGGAAGTGACGTCAGCGCTGTCGAATGGCTGCCTAACAAGAGAGCTCTGAAGAGCCAGAAGTAAAAGGAGCCTCCAATTCCCCGAAAACGCGGCGAAAATCCCCACCAAGCAGGAATCTAAACACCAGAAGTAATGGCAGCTCGGAAGAAACTAGCTAAATTCAAGTACGCCGCCGAAAACCCTGGAATAGGGAAAAGCGCGGGCGCGAAAGTAGCGTCGCGAAATTTCAAAATGGCGGACGGAGTTTCCGAATCTGACCCGGAGCACGAGGAAATGGTAGACGAAAACTCGGAGACAGATAAAATGGATGTTTCACGCTGGTTCCAAGAGCTTAAAGCGGAAATGGTGAATACAAGAAAAGGGATACAGGCGGCAATAGGAGAGCTGCGGGAGGAATTGAGAGATATGGGGAAACGAGTGGCGGAGACTGAGGAGAGAGTGGACGGTGCAGAGGAGGAGATAAAAGAACTGCAGCAAGCAATAAAAAAAGAAAATCAATGCAGAGAAGCCCTGGAAATGCAACTAGAAGACCTGGAAAACAGGTCTAGACGATGCAATCTGAGATTCAAAGGGGTACCAGAGGTAGAGTCATACAAAGACGCATCCAAAATAATAAGAGCAATCTGTGCAGCTATTATGGATCTGGAGAGTGAAAGTGAGGACTCAACCAATCCGGACAAATATAGAATTGACAGAGCACACCGGACATTAGGGCCACAGAGGCTGAGGGGCCTAGAGATATAATAGCATGCTTCCATGACTATAACACCAAAGAGGCAGTGTGGCGCAAGGCTCGGGCCATGAAAGAGATTACATGGGAAAATAATAAAATACAAATCTTCCAGGATTTGGCAAAAAAAACCCTGCAAGCACGGAGAGAACTTAAGGACATCACAATGTATTTGCAAAAAGCAGGACTGAGATACCGGTGGCTGTACCCAAGAGGAATTCTGGTAACAGTGGGCACCAAGTCGAGGCGAATCCAGACGGTGGAAGGCGCATGGAAAAGCCTGAGAGACATGGGCTGCACGGACATTCCACAAGATAAAGAAGGAGAACAAAGACGACAACAAAGACAACAGACCCGGAAAATCAAAGATGGCAGAAAATTGGAAGAGAAAGAAAAACAGATCCCCGGACAAAGCCAGATTTGAGGGAGAAATAAGAGGAAAAGACTGAGAAATTAACCAGAGGTCAACTAAATGGAACTGTGGTATATACTCGTGAGAACTATGGTGCTGGTTAATTGTTGCAATATGCTTGGTGTGGGGAATAGGGAAATGTAAATGGGGGAGGGGGAGGGAACTGATGATGTAAATATATGGGGGCAGCCGTCTGGCACAGATGCACTTCCTCCAGGGTAGCACTGGCCAGAAGAGTCCAGGGCCAAAAACAGGAGCCCACTGGGGGGGCAGGGAAAAGAGGGGGGGAGGGAAGGGAAAGGGGAGGGAGGGGAATAAAGGTAGGATCTTGGAACGTTAACGGTTTGAATAATCCCGGGAAAAGAAGCATAGTTCTTAAAGAACTGAAAAGATTAAAATGGGATGTGATAATGCTTCAGGAAACCCATACAAAGACGAGATGAGCACTTGATTAGCTATAAAACACTGGGGCAGGGAACTAAGCTGGCGGATCCCAAGGGAGGGAAGACGGGGGATTGGCAATTTACATTAATGAACAGTTAAGATTTGTACAAGAAGATATATACAAAGGGGAAGATGGGAGAAGCTTAGCAATTAAAGGAAGGGTAGGAATCACTTGATCACTTATCAATGTATATGCACCAAATGAGGGACAGGGAACATTTTTCACAAAACTAGGCTTAGGCCTAAGTAAATTTGTAAGGGGACAGATAATTATGGGAGGGGACTACAACATGACTGCCTCTAGACTGGACCATTCACAGGGGAAAGGAGGAGGACCGAGAACACATAGGGGGAAATTTCTTAAATTAATGAAGGATTTAGATCTGGTAGATATATGGAGGATACAACACCCAGGTCAAAAAACATATTCTTTTTATTCTCATGCCCAAAAATCATACTCAAGGATAGATGCGATTGGGGGAGCAGATCAATATGGGGGGACATGAAAGACTCAGACCATAGAAAATATACAGACATCTGACCAACGCACCAGTATGGGTACGGTGGGGACAATTGAGATAGAGAGAAAGGAAACGATGTGGAGACTAAACGAATCCCTGATAGCTGCGGAGAAAGATTGTCAAGATATACGAATGAAGATAATATAATACCTCCAAAATAATGACAGGGGGAGATGTATCGTAAGGCACCTTGTGGGATGGCACTAAAGTTGTGATTAGAGGACATCTGATAGCAAAAAGGCACCTACAAAAAAAAAAAAAAAGAGCAGCAACCAGAATTGACAATTAGACTATAATTAACACAATTAGAAACACAACACCAACTACAGGGAGATGCAAAAACGCTCAGAGAACTAATACAATGTAGAGGGGGAACTCCGGAAATACAGATGAGTACGATGGAATTCCATAGAACTCTGATGAAACAAAAATTTTTTGAATTTAGTAACAAGCGGGACCATGTTGGCACGCACAGTTTAAGACAAAAACAGACAAGGAGCTTAATAACTAAACTAAAAACAAAGGGGGATAGATTGGTATATCAAGATAAAGATATTAGGACAGCCTTTGTGCAATATTACCTAAACTATACGCGCCAGGGGGAAAAAGTCCCCAAAGAAGCATACAAGTCAATTAAGAGATCCTAGACTCACAAGGTAACGGAGGCTCAGAAATTAGAGCTAGAGAAGTCCATAAAGTTGCAGGAATTACTAGAGGTAATCCAAGGGGCTAAAGGAGCAAGGCCCCGGGTTGGATGGATACACGGGGAAATTTTATAAAGTATTTGGAAGGGAATTAGCCCCAATATTGGTGAGAGTTGGAAATGCAAACTTTGGAGAGAAATGGGCTACCTAATAGCATGAAATAGCGGGTATAACAGTATTACCTAAACCAGGAAGGGACCCAACATGTTGTGGATCATATAGACCTATATCATTATTAAATATAGATGTTTAAGATACTTGACAAGGTCATGGCCGACCGCCTAGCCCGTATAATGCCACAACTTATACACCCAGATCAATCTGGTTTTATATTAAATAGAAAGGTTGCTGATAACATCAGACGGGACATTGAATATTATTTGGGGGGCGCAAAGAAGAGAGACTCGCTGACGCTGTTAGCAATATACGCCGAGGAAGAGCGTTCGATAGAGTGGAGTGGGAATATCTATGGGAGGTAATGAAGGGGTAATGGGAATGGGGAATACCATTTATAGAATGGATAAAAGGAGCTATATGCATCACCCGACTGCAGATTAAAGATTATGGGGGTACTCTGAATTGTTCCATATCCAGAGGGTACACGTCAAGGGATGCCCGCTATCGCCCCTATTGTTCGCGTGTCTATTGAACCCTGGCCAGAGAATTCGAACCATGAAGGAGGTGAGGTGGAATAAAACTAGGTGGAAAGGAACATAAAATAGCGTTATTCGCTGATGACATTCTATTTTACGTGGGCCAACCGATGCACACTCTACCTGTCATAGTTAAGGAACTTGAAGTATATGGGAGACAAGCAGGATTTAAAGTAAATTACGACAAATCTGAAATAATGGGAATTACAATAACAGAGGCAGAGTGTAATTATCTGAAGGAAAGGTGCAATTTTAAAATAACGGAACTGGGTTTCCGGTATCTAGGAATAAAAATTCCCAAAGATTTACAGAATCTATATGCTTGGAATTATGAACCCCTGCTTAGTTCAGTGAGGAGGGATTTGAATAGATGGGGGTCAGGATGCTGTCGTGGTGGGGACGAATAGCAGTAATAAAAATGAATATCCTGCCAAGACTTCTATTTTTGTTTCAGACATTACCCATCCCAGTACCGACCAGAGAGTTGACAAGATTGCAATCAGAATTAGGGAAATTTGACCTGGGGGAGGAAGACGGCCAGGTTACCCAAGAGGATAATTGGGGAAGGTACAGGAAGGAGGAAGAACTGCCAACATGCAATGGTACTACTGGGCAGGACAAATCACACAAATAGCAGAATGGTGTAAGGTATACTTGTCACATATAACCACATTAGAACAGTGTTTGTCAGGAGAGGATATTTGGAGGGGCTTCTGTGGCCTCCCTTCCTGAACAAAGTTATGGGAACTGACTCTAAACCCGTTTATAACACATCTACTAACACTTTGGGGTACCTTAAAAAAGAAATTAAGGGGGACACAACAGAGATCCTCATATGCGTGGATCACACAGGAGGAGGGATTCCCAGCGGGGAAAGAATCAAGGGTCTTCTCCACATGGTTTCAGAAGGGTCTGATCAGATTTCGTGACTTAATGGACGGAGGTCGCATAAGGGCATTTGAAGAACTCCAAGAGAAATATGAATTAACAAGAGACAGATAAATACGCATACATGCAAGTTCCAACACTTTATTATAACAGAAAAATGGATAAAACCCACCAGGTAGATCATGAAAATTCGAAAAATCTATGGGAGAAATTGATGTGTCAGGCAGGGGAATCTCCAAGGTATATGGGCACCTTCGGGCCAAATTTTTAGAAAACATGCTTTATGGAAGCATGGGAAAAAGACATGGGACAGACATTAAGTGAGACCGAATGGAGGAGGGTGTGTACCGAAGTTAAGAAAACATCAGTTTGTGTGCTGATCAAAGAAAATGCATACAAGATACTAAGTAGATGGTACTATACACCAGAAAAAATTAATAAAAATATACCCAGGAGCCTCTGCGGAATGCTGGAGGTGTGGGAAAGAGAAAGGTACATTCTACCATATATGGTGGGAATGTAGCCAGATACAAGAGTATTGGAAGGACATTGTGAACGAATTATCAATGGTCTTGGAGATTCCCTTTCCCTCATGAACCTAAATGGTGCTTACTAGGGTGGGGAAACCACAGAGGGCAAAAATGGCAACAAAGAGTTAAACGGATAGGGCTAGCAGCAGCGGAAAACGGATATAGCACGCCATTGGAAAAGTAAATTGGGGCCCACAAGACTGATTGGAAAGTTAAATTAGGGAGCTCATAGAGTTGGATAAATTAACAGACAAAAGAATAGGGAGATACAATTTTGAAGCAAAAGAATGGACACAATTACAAGTACTCTTGAAAGATACGGAATAAGAAGAAGTTGATATAATATCCTGAGGATTAAAAGAAGGGGGGGGGGAGGGGGAGGTGAGGGAGGGAGAGGGAGGAGGGAGGGGAGGGAGAAAATGTATAAATATAGAGAAGCATTGTTATATTATTATGAGAAATGGAGTGTTACGTTATGATATAACGCAGTTGTGATATTGTGTTTTCAATAAAATATATAAATTACAAAAAAAAAAAGGAGTTTCTCCCTATATGGTAGGGAAGCCCCACCCATCACATCCCATGATGCACTGGGCATGGCAGGGTGCTGCCGTTTTGGAGGCGGCGCTGGGAGGAATAGGAAGTGCTACTCCCTCCTCCACTACTATAAGGGATGGGGGGGGGGGGTAAGGGGGCCGCTAGACCACCAGGGCAAGTGGGGAGTGGGGGTATGTAGCCCCACAGGACCGCCAGGGTGTTACTTTTTGTGTTGGGGGTTAGGGGTCCTAGAGGTCCACCGAACCTTCAGCCCCATGTCACTGTCCGGGGGTGTGTGGGGGCTTGGGGGGCACTAGGCCTGGACTGACAGTGGGCAGTCTGGGCTGCCTGGCATGGATGGGGGGTGGGGGGAGGGGGGAGGAGGAAGAGTCTTCTCTAATGTCAGATCCGAACTAGCATAGGGTTTAAGGCACTATTCGGCCCGTATGATCAAAATGCAGTGCTCTGATCATACAGGTGAAATACCGAAGACCTACATTTAATATAATTTAAATGAGCTCTGCGGTATTCCCTGTGCGCTCGCTCCAGACCTCCTCTGATCATCTGCGCTGGGTAAATGTGGGCGCTAGTGGCCTCTAGCACCTCCATTTACTTTAGATTATCGGGTCCTAAGTTTATAGCTGAGGCAACGCAGGCTTAAGTGACTTATCCAAGATAACAAGGAGCTGAAGTGGAATTTGAACCAGGTTTGCCCTTATTCTCATTTGCCTAATCCTTGGATAATGACAGCAAAGCCACAGCATAATGTAGTGGGTAATAAGAGTCAGCAGAACCAGCCCTGTGGCTGAGGAGACTAGCACTGGGCAAATCAACGCAGTGGTGTAGCCACAGGTGGGCATGGGTGGGCCAGGGCCCACCCACTTAGGCTCAGGCCCAGCCAACAGTAGCAGACATTAGCGGTAGCTGGTGGGATCCAAAGCTCCGTCAGCTGAAGACTTCCGCCTAATGGTGACAAAACACGCTACTCTCAACGATACCGGAACCTGCGCATGCTCAGTTTTCAGCACATGCCTTCTGCAGGACTGCCAAGGTGGAAAGAGCGTTTTCCTGCCAGCTTAAGATATTTTTTTTGGTGGTGGTGGTGTGGAGAACACTTGGTGCCCACCCCCACCCAAAATCTGTTGTCTGGCTACGCCCCTGCATCCATGGCGAGGATGTCATCGGTTTGAAGCCCCCTTGTTGGGCAGAACTGGGGATGATGGGGAGACGTCCAAAATACACTGGAAATGTATGCACACCAACTAGCAATTTCCTGTGTGCATTCAATTTCCAAAGGGGAAACATGCACACATGTTCCCCGTTGAGATTCGGTGTAATTTGGGTGCATGCTCTTGGCAGCTAGATGTAACACTGCCTTCGTATTCTGCTGCTGCTGCAGGAAGAAAGCATTAGTTCACCTCGCTCACTTCGGTTCAGTCACGATGAAAACCCACACATTTTCCCCACAGGCTACTTTCTTCATGTGTGGTGACATACGTCAGGAACAGCAGGATTAGAAGACGCTTTTGGGGGAAAAATACGGTTTAATAATCACCCAGGAACATAACAGCCTGAAGGACACAAATGTTATTACAGGTGACAGAGAAAAGAACCCCATAACACGCGGCTGGGAACAGACAAGAGGCACTCGTAGATTTAGAAGCCGGAGGTGTACAATTTATCAAACGGTAGTTAAAAATAATTATAGAAACTGTTTGCTCTTCTCCTCTGTACGTCAGCAAATCACTCCTCCCCTCCCCCCCCCCCCCCCCAATATTTTAATTCCATGGTTGTGTTGCTTAAAAACACTGACCGTGGCCTAAAGTTATATGTGGAAATTCAGCGTCAAGCCGTACCTGGATACAGAAGCTGAGCATGAAGGTATAAGATAACGGTCAGAAATTATCTGAATACTGAAGATAACTATCTGAACAAATTAACACAATTGAAATCACCCATTATTATTGTGTTGCCCAGTTTGTTTGCGTCTAATTTCTTTAAACATTTCTACATCCGTCTGTTCATCCTGGCCAGGCGGACGGTAGTCCGCTTCTATCACTATCCTTTTCCCCTTTACACGTGGAATTTCAATCCATAGGGATTCCAAGAAGTGTTTTGTTTCCTGCAGAATTTTCAATCTATTTGATTCAAGGCTCTTGTTAATATACAATGCTACCATGCCACCATTTCGATCCACCTTATCACTACGATATTATTTGTACCCCGGTATGACAGTGTCCCACTGGTCTTCCTCCTTCCACCAGGTCTCAGAGATGCCTATTATATCTTATTTTTCACTTAGTGCAATATATTCTAACTCTCCCATCTTAGGCTCCTGGCATTCGCATATAGACATTTCAAACTGTTTGTTGTTTCTGTTTACATCATGCTCAGTACTTGACAGTATTAATTTGCAATCTTTTGCTTGTTTTTTTATTTTTATTTAAGGACACCTGATCTATGGTCTCTTTTGCAACCTCACTATCAGGATGCCCTATCTTCCCTGTTTTGGTGATATCTTTGAAAGATACCTTATCCCGAACCATGTGCTTTTGAGCGACTGTCAGCCTTCCTCCCCCCCCCCCCCCCCCCCCCCGTTTCTAGTTTAAAAGCTGCTCTATCTCCTTTTTAAATGCCAATGCCAGCAGCCTGGGCTCACCCTGGTTAAGGTGGAGCCCATCCTATCGGAATAGGCTCCCCCTTCCCCAGAATGTTGCCCAGTTCCTAAATGAGTGGAGGAGCGGCCTAGTGGTTAGGGTGGTGGACTTTGGTCCTGGGGAACTGAGTTTGATTCCCACTTCAGGCACAGGCAGCTCCTTGTGACTCTGGGCAAGTCACTTAACCCTCCATTGCCCCATGTAAGCCGCATTGAGCCTGCCATGAGTGGGAAAGCGCGGGGTACAAATGTAACAAAAATAAAATAGATACTATTGGAGATTCTACATGGAATGTTGCTACTATTGGACATTCTACATGGAATGTTGCTATTCCACTAGCAACATTCCATGTAGAAGGCTGCGCAGGCTTCTGTTTCTGTGAGTCTGACGTCCTGCACGTGCAGGATGTCAGTCTCACAGAAGAAGCAGAAGCCTGCCTTCTAGTAGCACCGTGGAGGGGGAGTGGCCTAGTGGTTAGGGTAGTGGACCTCTGGTCCTGAGGAACTGAGTTTGATTCCCACTTCAGGCACAGGCAGCTCCTTGTGACTCTGGGCAAGTCACTTAACCCTCCACTGCCCCACGTAAGCTGCATTGAGCCTGCCATGAGTGGGAAAGCGCAGGGTACAAGTGTAACAAAAATAAAATAGATACTATTGGAGATTCTACATGGAATGTTGCTACTATTGGAGATTCTACATGGAATGTTGCTATTCCACTAGCAACATTCCATGTAGAAGGCTGTGCAGGCTTCTGTTTCTGTGAGTCTGACGTCCTGCACGTACGTGCAGGACGTCAGACTCACAGAAGCAGAAGCCTGCGCGGCCACATTGGTGATCTGCAAGGGCCGACTTCTACATGGAATGTTGCTAGTGGAATAGCAACATTCCATGTGGAATCTCAAATATTAGCAATAGTGGAGGAGTGGCCTAGTGGTTAGGGTGGTGGACTTTGGTCCTGAGGAACTGAGGTTGATTCCCACTTCAGGCACAGGCAGCTCCTTGTGACTCTGGGCAAGTCACTTAACCCTCCACTGCCCCACGTAAGCTGCATTGAGCCTGCCATGAGTGGGAAAGCGCGGGGTACAAATGTAACAAAAATAAAATAGATACTATTGGAGATTCTACATGGAATGTTGCTACTATTGGACATTCTACATGGAATGTTGCTACTATTGGAGATTCTACATGGAATGTTGCTATTCCACTAGCAACATTCCATGTAGAAGGCTGCGCAGGCTTCTGTTTCTGTGAGTCTGACGTCCTGCACGTGCAGGATGTCAGTCTCACAGAAGAAGCAGAAGCCTGCCTTCTAGTAGCAACCGTGGAGGGGGAGTGGCCTAGTGGTTAGGGTAGTGGACTCTGGTCCTGAGAAACTGAGTTTGATTCCCACTTCAGGCACAGGCAGCTCCTTGTGACTCTGGGCAAGTCACTTAACCCTCCACTGCCCTACGTAGCTGCATTGAGCCTGCCATGAGTGGGAAAGCGCAGGGTACAAGTGTAACAAAAATAAAATAGATACTATTGGAGATTCTACATGGAATGTTGCTACTATTGGAGATTCTACATGGAATGTTGCTATTCCACTAGCAACATTCCATGTAGAAGGCTGTGCAGGCTTCTGTTTTCTGTGAGTCTGACGTCCTGCACGTACGTGCAGGACGTCAGACTCACAGAAGCAGAAGCCTGCGCGGCCACATTGGTGATCTGCAAGGGCCGACTTCTACATGGAATGTTGCTAGTGGAATAGCAACATTCCATGTGGAATCTCAAATATTAGCAATAGTGGAGGAGTGGGCCTAGTGGTTAGGGTGGTGGACTTTGGTCCTGAGGAACTGAGGTCGATTCCCACTTCAGGCACAGGCAGCTCCTTGTGACTCTGGGCAAGTCACTTAACCCTCCATTGCCCCATGTAAGCCGCATTGAGCCTGCCATGAGTGGGAAAGCGCGGGGTACAAATGTAAAAAATAATAAATAACTATATTGCCGAATATTGGCGGTACACAGATAACTTCCAGCTCTGTCCCCAGCTAATACAGCTGAATATTGAGGCAATTAAGGGATATTTATTTATGAGGATTTATTTACCGCATTTTTCAAGGAATTCACTCAAGGTAATGTACAGCAAGAATAAGTCAAACATAAGCAATAGACAATTCCAGCAGTACGAATATTCACATAACAGTTAGGAAAGGGATGGTAAAGAAGACCAAGAATACCGGAATACCTCTGTAGCACTCCACGTGGTGTGACCCCACTTTGAGTACTGCACTCAGTTCTGGTCGCCATATCTCAAAAAAGATATAGCGGAATTAGAAAAGGTCCAAAGAAGAGCGACCAAAATGATAAAGGGGATGGAATTCTCCTCTCGTATGAGGAAAGGCTAAAGAGGTTAGGGCTCTTCAGCTTGGAAAAGACATGGATGAGGGGAGATATGATTGAGGTCTACAAAATCCTGAGTGGTGTAGAACAAGTACTACTACTACTACTACTACTTAACATTTCTAAAGCGCTACTAGGGTTACGCAGCGCTGTACAATTTAACACAGAGCACAGTCCCTGCTCGAAGGAGCTTACAATCTAAAGTGCAGTCAATCAAATTGGGGCAGTCTAGATTTCCTGAATAGATGTATAATGGTTAGGTGCCGAAAGCGACACTGAAGAAATTCTCCAGTGAACTAATTATTTTCTGAACAATTTTCCTGCTGATCTGAATCCCCGGTCCCCAATCCAGTTTCTACGCTAAGAATTCTCTTTTTTTTTCCCCGAGGTCTAAGACGCCGAACTCCATCTCCTCTTGTTCCTCCCCCATCTTGCCTTCTTTTTCTACCTGGATTGATTGCCGTGGGGTCTCTTTAAGGCTTCCTTCTTACACTGGCTGCGACTCTACTGACAGAATGCGGAAAGCAGTGCAGACGCTACAGGCCCTGTTGACTAAGGAGCATGAGCATTTTTAACACGCCTACAATTAGCGCGCGCTAACCGTGTAGGTGCCTATAGGGATATTGTAGGCACGTACACAGTTAACACGTGTACATGGTTAACGTGCGTTAAAGATGCACCTATAATGCAGCTTAGTAAACAAGGCCTTGCATTTCAGAGCTGAAATTGATTTTGACCAATGCCTACAGGGTTCTAAAGCGCAAATGCCAACTGGACATTGTCAGGTTATTATGATGTATAATCTACCCCTTGGGTCTGTAAATTTCCACTCTAATTTCAAATTGTGGTCAAGTACCTCCTCTTCATACACGAACCCCAAAGCTACAGTGCAGTATCGAAGACAAAACCACAGAGAGATCCTCTGAGTGGTTCTTACCTGTTCATGTCATCCAGATTGTCCGCTGCAAAATAAAAGCTTTTGATCTTGGGATGGCAAGCCTTAAAAGCACTGTGAAAAGAAGGAGAAAGAAAAGGTGCCTCAGCCACACGGTTCATAAACAGCTTCAAAACAGGGGAAGGGTGCTGGGGACAATTTTCAATGCGAACGGTTTCCCCATGTCATTTGTAGGAGCTCTGTTTTGTTTTCAATTTTTGTTTCAGGGGGCGATAGTGGGTATTGTCCTTTTGGCTTAAAAACATCATGAAATGACATGGGAAAACGTACACTTAACTTGATCGAGCTGGGATGGAGTCTTGCGAATAGTGTGAGCTACATGGGAATGGCACCTTGAGGACTGGCGGTAGAGGTGTTAACCCCACTGACAGTGTTGTTAGAGTTAAATGTTTCACCATGTGGATGATGTATCAGAAGTCATTGGATTCTAAGGGCCCCTTTTATGGCAGCGGGTAAAAGGGAAGTCTCTCCTGCAGGAAATGGCCGTGCGGCGTGAGGAATTTGAGGGTGAGAGGGAGAATGAAGGCACATGGAGGAATGAGGAGGATCGAGAGGGAGGGAGACTGGGTAGAGAAAGGAAGGAGACTTTTTCCCCTGGGGGATTGGAGAAAAGGAAAAGACTACAATTCCCAGCAGCCCCTGAGTAGGTCCCATGTTAGAAACAGGGACTTCAATCCCCAACAGCCCCCAGAGGAGGTCAGGAGAAGGGAGTTGGAAAAACCTGTCCCAGAGAGCCAGGATGAGGGAAGGAGTTCTGAACCTGCCCAATCAAGCGAATGGAGAGAAGCTGAGCAATGGGTGTGGGGAGGAACCTGTGGACTGGAAAGGGGAAGAAAAGGGGGAGGAACTAGAGCAAGAGGAGCCAATGGAGATTGCTGCTCTGACTAAACTGGAAGGAAAGGAGGTGGAACAGGAGAGGGCTGCTCGGGAGGAGAGCCTGGTAGAAGCAGAGCCGCCGAGAGGGGGGGACAGGGGGGACAAAAGTCCCCGGGCCTCCAGTGCCACCGCAGTCAGGCCCGCCCGCCGTCGCTCCTGAACTAACTAACCTTAAACGCCTCCTTCCTTTCCTTTCACCACCTTCGCGGCAAGCAGCAGCAGGGCAGGCCACTCCTTACTTCCATGTCCCGCCCTCGCTTGACGTAACGTCCGCAAGGGCGGAGCACGGAAGGAAGGAGAGGTCTGTCCTGCTGCTGCTTGCCGCGAAGGTGGTGAAAGGAAAGGAAGGAGGCGTTTAAGGTTAGTTCAGGGCCCGGTAGCGGGTGGAGGGGGGGCCCGGCGGCGACGATGACCTCGGGTGGGGTGGGTGGGGGGGGCCCAGGGGCGGCCTTGTCCCGGGCCTGGCTCTGGCTCTCGGCGGCCCTGGGTAGAAAAAGGGAAAAGGCGGCTATCCCACGAGGGGAGCTGAGAGAACAGGTTTACCACGGAAGGGTCATGCGGGTGGTGGTCAGGGTATAATGCTGGCCTGGTTGGGGAGGGACCCTTGCCACTCTCCCTAGGTGGATTTCTTTTGAAAGGGAGAGAGGAGGAGTGGTGGTTTTGGGCATAACTACTATACATGAACTGCTGGGAGTCTGAACCCTTTTTGATCTACCGTGTTTGGAGAATTACTTTGCATAACTACTATACATGAACTACTGGGAGTTTGAACCCTTTCTGAACTGCTGTGTTTGGGGAATTGTTTTGCCTAACTGCTGACATGAACTGCTGGGGAGGGATTGAAACCTTTCTGGAGCTACTGTGTTTGGAGAATTACTTTGCATACCTGCTATACATGAACTGCTGGGAGTTTGAGCCCTTTTTGAGCTACATTGTTTGAAGAATTGCTTTGCATAAGTGCTTTATATGAACTGCTGAGATTTTGGAACCTTTTTGGGGGGTTTTCTTTATTTTGTTTTGAATACTATGCTGTTGGACTGCTGTGCTTCTTGAGAAATGCTGTGGTGGGAACTACCTTTGGAGAAGCAGTTGACACAAAGGGATTACAATAAAGTATAATGATCTGACCTTGTGGATTGCCATGTGCTCTTTAGCAGTGGATTACAGCACACGGCTCAGCTAAAGGGCCGAGGGACTCAAGAGTCTCCCGGTGCAGGAGATTTTTCCAAGAGTCTCCCGGTGGTGGAGACCTTACAGCGTCCATTTCGGGGGGGGGGGGGGGGGGGGGAGCCCTTACCACCACTCACTGAGGTGGCGGTAAGGGCTCCTGCACTAACTAGCCTGGCGGTAACTGGGAAGCGCGCGACTGACCAATTACCGCCGGGTACACTCCGGCACTACAAAAATGAATATATTTTTGTAGCGCTGGATATGACACTGCACTAGGGGTGGGAAGTACCACCAGGCTGCTGTGGTAGCCTGGTGGTACTTCCTGTTTAGTCAGCAGTAAGCCCGCGTTGGGCATACCGCCGCTTAGTAAAAGGGGCCCTAAGTAGAGTTATATTTAATTCTAACGCTGATAAGTGTGAATCGATTCTTTTCTCTCCCGCCCACCATTCACCAGTCCCTGTCCCTCTCTTAGAAGGCACAACCTTAGCTTTCAAGGACTTAGTCAAGATTCTGGGTGTCACATTCGACTCGGCACTATCCTTCAAACCTCACACAGATTCGATTCTTCGTGCTTCCTATTTTGCTCTACCTCCTTCCTGCCACGTTTTTGCATCCATTTATTCATGTACTGGTTATTTCTCGTTTTGGACTATTGTAACTCCCTTCTTGCAGGCTTACCTTTTACAGAGTATAAAACGCTTACAACTCATCCAATCAACAGCAAATTACTTCACAACGCACAACGTTTTGATCATGTGACTCCTCTTCTGATTTCTGAACACTGGCTTCCTATTTCCTCCTGAATAAAATTCAAGAGTCTACTGTTGGTATATAAATCTAGGTCCCCCTTCTGCCCCTCTCTATCTGAACGGGCATCTTATTCCCTACTCTCCTTTATGTTGTCTTAGATCGGCTGATAAATAATCTCCTTTCCTTACCACTGCCCTCTTCTATCCGTCTCACCAGTACTCGAGATTCTGCTTTTAGCTATTTAGGTCCATGACAGATTCGGGATCAACCCACCATTGCATCTTTCAAACTGGCACTAAAAACTCACCTTTTCACAACTGCATTTGATCCTCACTCATAACCCTCTGCTTTTGCCCAATTTTTCTGATTTCCTCCCTCTCCATTCTCCTCTCCTCCCCTCCTTCTCACTGTACGGTCCCCCCCCCCCCTCCATTCCTTCTCCTTTTTCTTCTACGCCCCAGTTTTTAATTTGTTTGTAAACCTCATTGAAGCCTTGGCTAAGCCCCATGCGGTATATATCAATCATGTGAAATAAGTAAATAAATAAAAAATTGTGCACACAGAACATTGCTTTTAGCATGGGAGTTGTTATTGAGAAATACGGTATCTAATATAGAGTCACAAGGACTGATGATTTAAATTTGGGGCTTACGATTAGTTCAAGTTATTAGCTCACTGCTTTTTGGTTCACTAATTTATTTATTTCCACAAATTTGATATACTGTAGGGTTAGAGCTGGGGCTGGAGGGAAAGGAGAGAGGTGCTTGCTGGACCCAAGGGAGGGGGTGGAGAAGGGGGAGGAGAGGCTTCAAAGCAGTTTGCAGATTGACAGCCATCATTCACTTATTTTTCACTAGGGTTTCAGTTAATGTGTGTCCACGTTTCCCTGGTACTCGGGTATTTATCACTACATACATTTACTATGAGCGCTTAAAAATGTGCTGCTATGAAGACGTAGACAATTTTTGCTTCGAAAACCAGGTGTCCTTCAGTTGGGCGCTACCTTTTACCTACGCTATCCTTGCAAGTGTGTAATCTGTTACCAGTCAGTGAAGTATGTTTTTTATGAATCTTTACATCTTACAGAATTTCTTGTTGCCAGAAGATCTTGAGGATAATATTAACATAAATAGAGCTATGATTGAATTAGGAACTCTTTGTTTAGACAGGTTTAATAATTCTTACTATATTTCTTTAAATATTCCACTTGTGTAACTCTTGGATCATAAAACAGAGGACTTGAGAGTACTTAAATTTGGTAAACTATAATTTTGAATTTATATGGATGTATTTGTTTTTTTCTTGATGAAGTACCTTTTCTGTTCAAGTTGAAATGCTTGATGAATAATGTAAAATTAAATTTAAAAAAATGTGCTGCTAGGTCACACTTCCTCCTATCTCTTCATCTTTAGCAACTAAGGATCCAGTAAGCTCCTCCCATGCCCTCTCAATCAGTCAGGCATGGTTATCCAAAAAGATTTTTCTGTTCTACCTAAATGTGACAAATGAAGCCTATCATTGCATTAGTATTGCAGATGCAAATGAATCCAAACCATGTATAAACACACACGCAAGCACACACATACACATACATATATATATATATATAGACCGCCTGATGGTTAAAACCATTTAACCAGCCAGGAACAGCTCCTGGACGGTTAAATGGCACTTAAGTGGCTATCTAGCAATATCGAGTGAGAGACAGCTATCTATCTCCTGCTGAATATTGCTAGTTAGCATTTAGTGGATAGCTGGTTATATAAGCGATATAATGGCTATCTGCCAATAAGCGCATCGCCAGCTAAGTTTAGAAATAGCTGGAATAGTCGGTATAAATTTAACTGGCCAGCGCTGAATATTGGGCTTGACTGGTTAAATTTAAACCGGCCCAAAAACATCCAGATATTCAATGCCGGTCACTGGATATGGCCTGGCATTTAATATCCGATCTCATCAGTGACTGCGGGTGGCAGCCAGGCCACCTCCTGCAGTCTGAATATCGGGCCTAGAATTTGAAAAAGTTGACTTACTATTTCTTCCGGCATTCACTGGCTCTATCAATCTTAAACTCGGGTAGACTGATAAATCCCTCTGCTTTTTCTTCCTATGGAAGTAATATTTTTGTTAGGTAAGTGATGCATAGGAGGTGCCCAATGGACTGCAAAATGATGACGAAGTGTAACATTAGGTTTCCTGTATAAAGACTCCACAAGTGGGTGGGGGGTTTTTTTTTGTTTGACTTTAATGTTTCCTCCTAGTCTTTGGGGCTTCCAGATGAATCAAGACCTAGGCTGGGATCTGGAGTCTTCAATTTTCATTTGCAACTATGTAGGGTCCCCCCCCCCCCCCCCCAATATTTTATGCCCCATTTCATCTTATGTTTGTCTAGGCATGTCAGTGACAGTCCTTGGCCAGGGAGGCCTTGCTAACTGGCAGACAGAACCACACAAAAAGCAGTCTTATCTTTGCCTGGTTAATTATCTGGGCACCAAGACTGAATATCGTCCAATGCCCGGATAACATCTGGGTGGTGGTCTCTAGTCCTGTGCTTAGCCATCTCACTCATCTCCCGGAAGAGCATGGCCATCCCTCCTCTTTTTTCCACAAGAGCATTGGGGCATCCCCCTGCCTCCAATGCCACCTCCCTCCTGCTCCCCCCCCCCCCCCTGAAAGAGAATTCGGACATCCACTTGCCTCTGATCTCCCAACTATCCCTCTCCCTCGAAAGAGAATCATGCCTCTCAACAGTGATTCCCCCCACCCCACACACCATTTAGGCCCCCTGGACCAACCTTTCTAATGCCTGGTGGTCTAGCATAGAAAAGGCTGGAGAGATGCCGAATCGCTCATGCCCTTTGCAGCTCCCACTTCAAAATGGCTGCCCCAACCTCTAATGGCAGCCTCACTGAACTATCAAAGTACTGCAAGATTGCAGCTAGAGGTCACGGCAGCCATTTTAAAGTTGGAGCTGCGATGGGCAGAAGCGAGTGGGCATCAGATTTGGCCAGATACACTTCTGCTAGTCCCGGCCGATATAGGTCTTGGTATGAGAAGAAAGCACTACAAGGAAGCATTGCTCCACAGAAAGAGCTGTAAATGCATGACACAGCCTCCTAGGGGAGGTTGGGGGGGGGGGGGGGGGGAGGAAGCCCAAATCATGAGATGATAGTAGATAAGGACCAACAGGCCCACCCATTCTGCTTGGTTGTTCCCATCTACTGAGCCCCAAGCTACTGAGATACCACAGTCACATAGGACCAACATTAGACAATGCACAATGACCCCCTGTGACATGGGGCCCTGGGCAGCTGCCCTAGTTGCCCACCACTAACGCCGGCACTGCAGTCATGTTAGTATTTTGTGAAATTCCCTATCAACTGTGCATCCAAATAATTTTCAGTGTCTTGGACTAAGGTCCTCCACCCTTTGAAATTTTAGGCTATCACAAAATAGCTTCCCTTCTTACCTCTTCATTAATATACCAGTACAAGGAGGTATCCTTCAGAACGAACCAATATTTCTTCCACTTCTGGGAAAAGTAACTCTTGGCATCTTTCTTTTTCCAGAGCCAGCCTTCGCAGTCTCCTCGACCAAGGTCTTTGCAGGAAATGCGCCTTTTGCTCTTGCCCGGAACAGGACCTGAAAACAGCAGGATTTGTTTATGCAAACTGTAATACAGGGGCTTTCCCCTCCTGGAGACCCCTCTACCGATGACCTCCACCACCCCCTAAAAGATCATCTGCCCTCCCAATGACTCCTAGGAAGAATAACCCCCCTCCTGAACCACCCACTGGAGCATTTGCCCTTATATGGAAGGCTGACCTAGCATTAGTACTGCAAGACTACCACTAGAGGTCATGGTTTCCATTTTGAACCTGGACCTGGCATGATTGCTTCTGTCTGCCCTACCCTAGATCACTACTAGGGATGCCTTAAAATAGGCCTGGGGGGGTGGGGGAACCTAATGGAGAGTTTTCAGGAGGGGAGGATGCTTGGGGTGGGGGGATCTCTTCCGTGGAGGCTTTGGAAGGGGTAAGTATAGGTATTTTCCCTGTTGCGCAGTTACCTAATTGGGTAGCAGGCAGAATATTGCCACTACCCAATGAACTGCCCAGCTCTGCCCTGACTTTGCCCCCAGACCACTCCAGCATTATCTAGATAGTGCTGTGATGGTCAGGGGGGATATTCAGCGGCACTAGTTGGGTAAAGCTGGAGTCTCATCTGGTTGGTTAACTCACTTTAAATATCAAGCTCAATGATTCATAAGTACATAAGTAGTGCCATACTGGGAAAGACCAAAGGTCCATCTAGCCCAGCATCCTGTCACCGACAGTGGCCAATCCAGGTCAAGGGCACCTGGCACGCTCCCCAAACGTAAAAACATTCCAGACAAGTTATACCTAAAAATGCGGAATTTTTCCAAGTCCATTTAATAGCGGTCTATGGACTTGTCCTTTAGGAATCTATCTAACCCCTTTTTAAACTCCGTCAAGCTAACCGCCCGTACCACGTTCTCCGGCAACGAATTCCAGAGTCTAATTACACGTTGGGTGAAGAAAAATTTTCTCTGATTCGTTTTAAATTTACCACACTGTAGCTTCAACTCATGCCCTCTAGTCCTAGTATTTTTGGATAGCGTGAACAGTCGCTTCACATCCACCCGATCCATTCCACTCTATTAAGTTAAAGATGGCAAAGTATGTTTTAAGTTCATGATATTGCCATTTTAACCATCTTTCCCTATTTGTGACTGTCCCCGAGATAGGGGGCTTTTGTTTGCTGCAGAGAAACTCCCTTGTAATCAAGGGAGTAGCCAGAGTTAAATTGTGGAGGGGGCCTGGCGATGGAATGGGGATGCCAAGCATTTTCTCTCTCCCCCCCTCCCCCAGCCGCTGCCACATCATATCTTTGCTGGCGGGGATGCTCAAGCTCCACCAACTGAAGAAATCTGCCACTGAAGCCCCCGCCTGTGCTGCCTGAGCAGCGAGGAAGCCGGTGGGAGCTTTAGCCTCTGATGCTAACACTTCCGCACATGCTCAGTTTAATGCAGGAACTGAGCATGTGCAGAAGTGCCAGCATCGCTGGCTGAAGCACCCCACCAACCTCTTGCTGCTCAGGCAGCACGGACAGGGGTTCCAGCGGCGAATCTCGTTCTCTGGCAGGGCTTGAGCATGCCTGCCAGCCATACGTCTGGTGCCGCAAGTTTGAAGGGGGCCTGAGCCCCAAGAACGAGACCCCCGCCTCCTCCACCCTGTGGCTACGCCACTGCTTGTAACGCTCAGGTGCTAGAAGCCCTGAATGGGAACTCAGGCTCATACGTTCTAGTCCTGTTTTAGATACGGAATCTGCGCAGCCCTGGGAAAACTTAAATTTTACATTTGTTTTAGGTCCTCACTGTTCCAAGGGTTCTTACCTAGTGTACACAAAGTTAACTGTCTGCCAGATGCAAAGGGGTGGGGGACTGAGGGAACATGATCGAACTATTCTGAGGCCTTATAAGACAAGGCCCAGAGAGCGTCTTACTGGAGCATTCATTTGCACATCCAACAGAGGGATTCCTTATTCTCCTCCCAGTACTTTTCAATGCTTATCTCTGCTATGTCGTTCTATAGCCAGGGCCGCCGAGAAACTGGGCCGGGCCTGGGGCAACCCGCCCATGCTGCCCCCCCCCCCCCCCCGAGGTCGCTGCCACCGCTCCCCCCTCCACCCGCACCCCTCCGTCCACCACCGGGACGGGCCCCCTGCATTGAATTCACAGCGCCTCTCACCTCTGTGTGAAAGTGCTGCAGGCAGCAGATCATCTCCCTTCGGCCCTCCTTCCCTCGCGGAAGTTACGTCAGACGAGGGCGGGACGCAGGGAGGGAAGAAGGCCTGAAGGGAGGCGATCTGCTGCTGCCCTCAGCGCTTTCACATGGAGGTGAGAGGCGCTGTGATTTCAATGCAGAGGGCCCGGCCCGGTAGCAAACGGTCGACGACAGAGGGCAGGTGGGACTGCGGTGCTGGGCCTGGGGAATTTTGTCCCCCCTGCCCGCCCCTCTTGGCGGCTATGCTTACAGCTAGAGGCTTCTTGGACTGATCCAAGATCTCTATAAAGCAGACTTCTTGTGAGTGATTGTTATATCTCCCCTGTCCAGTTTAGTGAGCAGAAGGGCAAAAACCTGGGTCTCCCACATAGCAGTAGGTTGCACTGCTCCCAATGATCTGCCTTTAGCTGGATAACAAGGAGGCACATGCGTACAGGCCAAGCAGTTGCTGCACCACCTGCTTAAAGCGGCTGATAGCAGGAGGTAGGAGCCAAGTCGCAATCATAAATTCCTCCCCCTACCAGACATTCATGGGGCCAGTTGCTAGGAGAAAGGGAAAGGGAATGAGACTTGATATACTGCCTTTCTGTGGTTTTTACAACTACAATGAGTAGAGAGGTGTGGTAGCCGTGTTAGTCCACTTTTAAAGGTAATCAGTAGAAATAAAACATGGAAAAGAAAATAAGATGATACCTTTTTTATTGGACATAACTTAATACATTTCTTGATTAGCTTTCGAAGGTTGCCCTTCTTCGTTAGATCGGAAATAAGCAAATGTGGTAGCAGATAGTGTATATAAGTGAAAACATTCAAGCATTACTATGACAGTAAAATAGATACCATTGGAGATTCTAGATGGAATGTTGCTACTATTGGAGATTCTACATGGAATGTTGCTACTATTGGAGATTCTACATGGAATGTTGCTATGCCACTAGCAACATTCCATGTAGAAGGCTGCGCAGGCTTCTGTTTCTGTGAGTCTGACGTCCTGCACATACGAAGCAGAAGCCTGCGCGGCCACATTGGTGATCCGCAAGGGCCGACTTCTACATGGAATGTTGCTAGTGGAATAGCAACATTCCATGTAGAATCTATAGAAATCAAACAAAATAAAACATGGAAAAGAAAATAAGATGATACCTTTTTTATTGGACATAACTTAATATATTTCTTGATTAGCTTTCGAAGGTTGCCCTTCTTCCTCAGATCGGAAATAAGCAAATGTGCTAGCTGACAGTGTATATAAGTGAAAACATTCAAGCATTACTATGACAGTAAAATAGATACCATTGGAGATTCTACATGGAATGTTGCTACTATTGGAGATTCTACATGGAATGTTGCTATTCCACTAGCAACATTCCATGTAGAAGGCTGCGCAGGCTTCTGTTTCTGTGAGTACGTGTAGGACGTCAGACTCACAGAAGCAGAAGCCTGCGCAGCCACATTGGTGATCTGCAAGGGCCGATTTCTACATGGAATGTTGCTAGTGGAATAGCAACATTCCATGTAGAATCTATAGAAATCAAACAAAATAAAACATGGAAAAGAAAATAAGATGTCACCATTTTTTATTGGACATAACTTAATACATTTCTTGATTAGCTTTCGAAGGTTGCCCTTCTTCGTCAGATCGGAAATATGCAAATGTTGGTCGATGACAGTATATATAGGTGAAACATCAAAGCATTCCATGTTTTATTTTGTTTGATTTCTGTTGATTACCTTTAAAAGTGGACTAACCCGGCTGCCACACCTCTCTACTCGAGATGGAAGATACCGCATACCGGGGGCGTAGCTGCGTGGGGCCACAGGGGCCTGGGCCCCCGCGGATTTCGACCTGGACCCCCCTACCGCCGTTAACCCTCCCCCGCCTACCGCCAACCCTTTCCCCGCCTACCGCCGTCACCTACCCCGAGGTCCGCTCCTGCTGGTTTTTTAAACTATTACTTCAGCTGGCGGGGGACCCCAACCCCCGCCAGCCCAGCCGAGGTCTTCTTTAACTTCATCTTCATCCTCGTGCTGTTAAAGCTGCATGATGCATCCTTCCAGTTGGACGGAGTTTGACGTCGCAGCACGTTGTTCAGACGTCAACGTGCTGCGACATCAAACTCTGTCCAACTGGAAGGATGCATCATGCAGCTTTAACAGCACGAGGATGAAGATGAAGTTAAAGAAGATCTCGGCCGGGCTTCAGCTGAAGTAATAGTTTAAAAAAACGGCAGGAGCGGACCTCGGGGTAGGTGACGGCGGTAGGCGGGGAAAGGGTTGGCGGTAGGCGGGGGAGGGTTGACGACGACGATGACGGCGTGGGGGGGGGGCGGCGGTAGGGGGGGTTATAATGTGCCCCCCCCCACTCTAGCCCCTGCCTCCCCCTACTGCCGAATCTCAGATACGCCCCTGCCGCATACAGCCGCATGAAAAAGCAAATGAACAAACTTACGGAAAAAGAAGCAAAAGTGAACAGTCATCTTTACTTTCCGACAATCTGCAGAGGCTGCCACTGGAATATTCAGAACATACCTACTACGGGGTGCTCATTAAAATTCTTGGGGGCTGGAATAAAATTATTGTTACCTTTGTTTCTTTTCTTGCTCTTCTGCTGCAGGGAAGAATGCTGAAATGTCTGAAAGCAAACAGAGACATGCAAACAGTGAAAAATGGAGGCTGTAAAGAAAGACATTTCAGCCAGCTGAGATTTAAACTAATTTTTTTCCTCAGGTTCTGCTTATCAAGCCCCTGCCGTTTGGAATGCACTTCCCATTCAAATTAGAAAGATACGGGATTATTTCCTTTTTCGGAAAGCATTGAAAACTTTTCTCTCCAAGAAATATGTCAGTTTTATTGGTTTCGTTGCATCCTTCTGTAACCTGTTTTGTAATCTGTTCAAAATTCTGCTGCACAATGTATATTCCGCCAGTGTCACTATGCTGCTTATATTAGCCCTCTCCTTGTCACTTCATTGGCTCCCTATCCGTTTCTGCATATAGTTCAAACTCCTCTTACTGACTTACAAGTGCATTCACTCTGCAGCTCCTCAGTACCTCTCCACTCTCATCTTTCCCTACATTCCTCCAAGGGAACTCTCCGTTCATTGGGTAAATCTCTCTTATCTGTACGCTTCTCTTCCACTGGCAAAGCCAGACTCCGTTCCTTTTATCTTGCTGCAACTTATGCCTGGAATAGACCTCCTGAGTCAGTATGTCAAGCTTCAGCTCTGGCCATCTTTAAATCTAGGCTAACAGCCAGTGGTGTGCTGGTAAATTTTTAACAACAGGCTCTCTCCCCGGTTCACCTCAGCGGCCCCCTCCCCCGTCCACCACTGCGCCCCCCCCCCCGTCCACCTCTGCGCCCGCCCCAAAATTGCAGAGCTGGCTATAGCCGGGGGGGGGGGGGGGGGGGGGGCCAATGCATTACTCTCTCCAGGAAAAAAAATTAAATGATCCCAGGTTCCAATCTAATTCATGTTTAATGTGGGATAAAATGCCATAAATAAGTAAATAAATATAAACTTTTAATGTTGAGCACCTGATTCTCAAAGTGAACATATTCCAAACACTATAATGAAAATAAAATGATCTTTTCTACTTTTGTTGTCTGGTGACTTTGTTTTTCTGATCATGCTGGCCCAGTATCCGATTCTGCTGCTATCTGTCCTCTTCACTCCGTTTCCAGGGCTTCCTTTCCATTTATTTCTTTCCTCCTTTCTTCTTCATTTCTGGTCCTCAGCTTCTGCCTATTTTCTTCATCCATGTGCAGTTTTTCTCCTCTCTTCCTTTTCCCTCATCTCATCTCCTTCCTCACTCTTCTCTGCCCTCCATCCATGTCCAGCATTTCTTCTCTCTCCCCTTCTCTCCCCTGCCCTGCATGCACCCATATCCAGCAGTGACCCTCCTCTCCCCTGCCCTGCATGCACCCATACCCAGCGACCCTCCTCAGCCCTGCCCTGCATGCACCCAGATGTCCAGCAGTTACCCTCCTCTCCCCTGCATGCACCCAGATGTCCAGCAGTTACCCTCCTCTCCCCTGCATGCACCCATGTCCAGCAGTGTACCCTCCTCTTCCCTGCATGCTCCCATGTCCAGCAGTGTACCCTCCTCTCCCCTGCATGCACCCAGATGTCCAGCAGTTACCCTCCTCTCCCCTGCATGCACCCATGTCCAGCAGTGTACCCTCCTCTTCCCTGCATGCACCCATGTCCAGCAGTGTACCCTCCACTCCCCTGCATGCACCCATGTCCAGCAGTGACCCTCCTTTCCCCTGCCCTGCATGCTCCCATGTCCAGCAGTGTACCCTCCTCTTCCCTGCCCTGCATGCACCCATACCCAGCGACCCCCTCCATCCACCCATGCCCAGCAGCGACTCCCTTTTCCCCCCTGCCACCCCCTCCTGAGTTGTTTCGTGAATTATTCTCCTCCCTCCTTCCCTCCTGATCCGGTCCCTCACCGCCCGCTTGTTTTTTGAATTCTTCGGGGCAGGCAGTCTTGCCTGCCCGCTTCCAGCGCTGATTGTCCTCCCTTGCCGATTCGCGCTTCAAAATGGCCGCCGAGATTTCAGCCGAAGTCTCGCGAGGCTGCCTCTGGAAGTCTCGGCTGCCATTTTTAAAGCGCAAATCGGCAAGGGAGGAGGACAGTCAGCGCTGGAAGCGGGCAGGCAAGACTGCCTGCCCCGAAGAATTCAAAAAACAAGCGGGCGGTGAGGCGGATCCGGAGGGAGGGAGGAGAGCCAGAGCCGGCTCGCTATTTTCAACAACCGGCTCGCAAGCCGGAAGAAAATTTAACAACCGGCTCTTGCGAGCCAGTGCGAGCCGGCTCCAGCACACCACTGCTAACAGCCCACCTTTGTGAGGCTGCTTTTAACTCCTATTCACTTGTACAGTACCCATGTCTGTCTTATCATTCCCACCTTAAGTAATTCCCTTACCCCTTATTTGTCCTGTTTGTCTGTTTTGATTAGAATGTAAGCTCTGTTGAGCAGGGACTGTCTCTTACATGTTCAGTGTATAGCACTACTTATGTCTAGTAGCGCTTTAGAAATGATAACTAGTAGCAGTAGTACTCTTTGGGATTCCAGAATCTTGCTCCAAAGATTCCGGAATCTTGCTACTCTTTGGGATTCCGGAATCTTGATACTCTTTGTCCTTATCACTTATTTGTCCTGTTTATCTGTCCTGATTTGATTGTAAGCTCTGTCAAGCAGGGACTGTCTCTTCATGTTCAAGTTTACAGCCCTGTGTACGTCTAGTAGCGCTATAGAAATGATAAATATTAGTAGTACTCTTTGGAATTCCGGAATCTTGCTACTTTTTGGGATTCCGGAATCTTGATACTCTTTGTCCTTATCACTTATTTGTCCTGTTTGTCTGTCCTGATTAGATTGTAAGCTCTGTCGAGCAGGGACTGTCTCTTCATGTTCAAGTATACAGCGCTGTGTACGTCTAGTAGCGCTATAAAAATGAAAAATATTAGTAGTAGTCTTTGGGATTCCAGAATCTTGCTACTCTTTGGGATTCTGCACAGAATTTTGCTATTCTTTGGGATTTCGGAATCTTGCTACTCTTTGTCCTTATCCCTTATTTGTCCTGATTAGATTGCAAGTTCTGTCGAGCAGGGACTGTCTCTTACATGTTCAATGTACAGCATTGCATACATCTAGTAGCACTATAGAAATGATAGGTAGTAGTAACCTATATTTTTGGCTCCCAGGGGCTGCCTGCTTCTCTTTAATTTGTAACCCCGATAGAACTTTCAGGGTGTTTGTGGCATATAAGAACATTTATAATGTAATGTACTTAGCATTTTTATTTTATTTGTACCCCGCGCTTTCCCACTCTTGGCAGGCTGAATGTGGCTTACATGGGGCAATGGAGGGTTAAGTGACTTGCCCAGAGTCACAAGGAGCTGCTTGTGCCTGAAGTGGGAATTGAACTCAGTTCCTCAGGACCAAAGTCCACCACCTTAACCACTAGGCCACTCCTCCACTCCAATGTCGCTCTCAAATGTATCTACTCTTCTATAAAAGCTGCTAAAATTTGCGCATGCAATTTAATTGAATACCGAGCCAATTAGCGCTGAAACTTGGCTTCTTAATAAGCAATATATTGGTGCTAATTGGATTTAATTAAAATTTACACACATAACAGGGGACACGACCATGGGCAGATCAGGAGATTTCCCACAATTTATGAGTGTTGTTATAGAATAACGGGGATTTGCGCCTAATTTACATCAGGTTTTCATTGATGTGAATGGTTGTGTAGGCATCTATATGGCTTAGTAAAAGGCCCCCCCCCCCCCCCCCCCCCCCCCCCCCACACACAGATTTTTGTTTAGTCCTGTCTGGTGAGTGTCAAAATATTTCATCATTTTAACCTCAAAGGTTTTATGTTCCTGGATTGCTTCAAAATATCTTTTTAGTATTCTCACCATAAAGTCATTGATGCAGTGCCCATTGTGAATCGTCTAGGAGTGTGACTATAGACAGGAGATAAATGGTTTTAACAACAATAACAATAATAATTCAGATGTCAAGGAGCCTTCCAGTACAAGAAAATAGTATTTTTCTAAAAAGTAAGAGGTTAAGGAATCACAACATGAGGTCTGAGGGACAGAGATTCAGAAGAAATGTAACAAAATGTCAAATGTGGAGTGGAGGCGTAGCCTAGTGGTTAGAGCACCATTCTTGATAGCCAGAGGTGGCCGGTTCAAATCCCACTGCTGCTCCTTGTGATGGTGGGAAAGTCAATTAATCCTCCATTAAACTTAGGGGTCTGTTTACTAAGGTGCACTGAAAAATGGCCTGCAGTAGTTTGGGCACACACAGAATCATTTTTCAGCGCACCTGTAAAAAAGGCCATTTTAAAATTTTTGCTGAAAATGGATGTGCGGCCAAATGAAAATTGCCACGTGTCAATTTTGAGTCTGAGAGCTTCTCACCAGCCATTGACCTAGTGGTAAAGTCTCATGCAGTAACCGGACGGTAAGGACCGATGTGCGCCAAATGCCACTTGGCACGTGTCCGATACGCGCGGCAAAAATGAAATTACCGCAAGAGCCAGGTGGTAGCCATGTGGTAACTCCATTTTGGCACACATTGGGCACGCGTAGACGCTTACGCGGCTTAGTAAAAGGGCCCCTTAGATTGTGAACCCTCTAGGGTACCTGAACGGAACTCACCTTGAGCTACTACTGCAAAGGTGTGAGCAAATCTAAATAAAAATAAATTAAATGTTGCCAAAGTGATAAAGGGGAAGAACCTTTCCCTTATGAGGATAAGCTAAATAGGTTACAGCTCTTCAGCTTGGAGAAGAGATGGCAAGGAGGAGACAGAAGTCCATCAAACGACAGGTGAGGTGGAATAGGGAACAGCTATGTATCCTTTCAAACGGTATTAGCACAAGGGGACCAATTCCATGATACCAATTAGTGGCTGATCTACAATAAATTCTAGAAAGTAGTTTTCTTGGTCGACAAATACTTCAACTATGAAACTACCGGAACTTGTGCTCAAGGCCTACTAATTCAACAGAATGTAAAAATGATTTGGATGAGTCTATTCATCACTATTTAGCTCAAGAGCTAGTGGTTCTCCACTTCCCACTACTGGGAATGCACCGTGGAATGGGCGTTCCTATTTGGGAACTAATGGACACCCCATGGAAACCGAACTGGCCACTGTCTGAGACAAGAGTGGTGGGCTCAGTGGACCACTGTCCATCAGAACCCAGCATGGAACTTCTTGTTCTTATTGAGAGAGCACTGCATTGTCTGACATCAAAAGTGTTGGTAAGTCAAATATGCATGAATGGTTTGTTTGTTTGTTTTGTTACATTTGTACCCTGCGCTTTCCCACTCATGGCAGGCTCAATGCGGCTTACATGGGGCAATGGAGGGTTAAGTGACTTGCCCAGAGTCACAAGGAGCTGCCTGTGCCTGAAGTGGGAATCGAACTCAGTTCCTCAGTTCCCCAGGACCAAAGTCCACCACCCTAACCACTAGGCCACTCCTCCACTGGTGGTAAGGGTGAGTAATGGAGATGATGAAAGAAGCAGGAACTGGAATAAAAATACACAGGGAGATTAGCTAGACCACACAGTCCTTCATGGAGCAGCAGGTACAACTCGAGCACACTTCAAAGAAGATACAGAGAGGGGTAACCTGCATGGAGCGGCAGATACAGAAGTACTGCCATAGTAGGTCAGACCGATGGTCCATCAAGCCCAGCATCCTGTTTCCAACAGTGGCCAATCCAGGTTACAACTACCCGGCGAGATCTCAAAACAATACAATATATTTTTTGCTGCTTATCCTAGAACTAAGCAGTGGAATTTCCACAAGTCCATTTTAATAATGGCTTATGGACATTTCTTTTAGGAAGCTATCCAAACATTTTTAAATCCTGCTGAGCTAACTGCTTTTACTACTTTATCTGGCAACGAATTCTAGAGTTTAATGACATGTTCCGTGAAGAAATATTTTCTCCGATTCGTAGCTTTGTAGCTTCATTGCATGCCCCCTAGTCCTAGTATTTTTGGAAAGAGTAAACAAGCGATTCACGTCTATCCTTTCCACTCCACTCATTATTTTATAGACCTCTATCATATCTCCCATCAGCTGTCTTTTCTCCAAGCTGAAGAGCCCTAGCTGCTTTAGCCTTTACTCAGAGCGAAGTTGTCCCATCCCCTTTACATTTTTGTCGCCCTTCTCTGTACCTTTTCTAATTCCACTATATCTTTTTTGAGATGCGGTGACCAGAATTGGACATAATATTCGAGGTTCGGTCACACCATGGAGTGATACAAAAGCAGGGCCGGTCAAACCCGGTAAGTGGAGTAAGCGCCGCAGGGGGTCGCCTGCCTTCAAGGGTGCCGCCATACCGCGCCACCCTTGGTACTTTAAATCTTTAATTTACCTCCGTTCCAGCAGCCACGTCATTTGAAAGCCCTGCCCTGTCTCTAGCCTTCCTTCCCTTCGTGAGTTCGTTCTACAGTCCCACCTTCTGACGTCATTTCCTCGAGGGCGGGACACTGAGGGAACGAACTCACGAAGGGAAGGAAGGCTAGAGACAGGGCAGGGCTTTCAAATGACGTGGCTGCTGGAACAGAGGTAAATTAAAGATTTACAGTACCAAGGGCGGTGCGGTATGGCGGGGGATGGGGCGAAGGAGAATCGCTGGACAGGGGCAGGGTGGGAGAAGAGAGAAAGGAGATCGCACGGGGGGAGGGGGGGGCAACTCATAGTCTGCTAGGGGGCACCAGAGACCCTAGGACCGGCCCTGTACAAAGGCATTATAATGTCCTCATTTTTGTTTTCCATTCCTTTCCTAATGATACCTAACAACCCTACAGAAAGGCACAAAGGAAGTAACCTGTACATTCTGCATGAACGACAGGTACAATAACACAGCGAATGACAGCAGATAAAAACCTGCACAGTCCATTCAGTCTGCCCAACAAGGGAGCCAGAGCCGCACTCGCCACTCTGTGCAGGTTATGGTCATTCATGCATAAACACTGGTTGACAATTTGCCATCATACCACCCACATATAGGCAGTTAAACGTGACGCAGTCTTATCAGAATCAGGCTGATATTTAAAACCCTTTAACCGTCCAGGAGCGGCTCCTAGCCAGTTAAATGACACTTTGCCGCCTATCCGGTGAAATTCAGCAGGAGATAGCTGGCACGATATGACCGCTTATCCGCCGATATTCAGCGCATCGCTGGCTAAGTTTGGCAGCCAAATTAGGCCACCAAAATAGCTCGCCCTAATATCAGCTTGGATGGTTAAGTTAAAACTGGCCAAATTCGTCCACATATTCAATGTCGGTCACATCCGGCTCAGCGCCAGTATTGCTAACAGTATTTAACTTGCTAATTTCAACATTAAGATGTCTTTCCCTCCCCCTTGAGATGCAAAAGTGACACACAATGCTTAGACTTAAGAACATAAGAATAGCCTTACTGAACCAATGGTCCATCTAGCCCAGTATCCTGTTTCCAATAGTGGCTAATCCAGGTCACAAATACCTGGCAGAACCCCAAAGAGTAGCAACATTCCATACAGAACCCCAAAGAGTAGGACCTTTCCATGTAGAACCCCAAAGAGTAGCAATATTCCACGTAGAACCCCAAAGAGTAGCAACATTCCATACAGAACCCCAAAGAGTAGGACCTTTCCATGTAGAACCCCAAAGAGTAGCAATATTCCACGTAGAACCCCAAAGAGTAGCAACATTCCATGCTACCAATCCCGGGGCAAGAAGTGGCTTCCCCCATTTCTCAGTAGCAGAGTGTGGATTTTTCCTCCATGAAATTGTCCAAACCTTTTTTTTTTTTAACCCAGATAACCACATTCTCCGGCAACAAGTTCCAGAGTCCATGTGTGAACTGAGCATGTGCAAGAAGTCCCGGTGTCGGCAGCTAGAGGCAATGCTGCCGGCTTCCGATTACTGCCGCAGTACAAGGAAGATGCGACTGGCCCGGACCCCGAATTTCTTTGGCTGACAGGACTTTGGAACACCCGTCAGCTGTTTAATGGGATGCTGCAGGTTTGGAGGGACCTGTACCCAAAATGTGTGTATGGGGGGGGGGGGGGGGGGGGAAGCCCCCAAGCCCCCGCCCCGTGGCCATGACACCGGTTATTTGGGCACCAGCACTGAAAATTGGCAGCGCTTAAATAACCCCCAGCTCTGCTCTGCAGATATTCAGCGGCACCTCTCCAGTAAAGCGTTACAGCATAGCGGGAGTTAAGCAGAGCTGCTTCTACCTGAATAGAAACCCTTGTGTTTTCTGCCATCATCTGCTCTGTTCCTTCGGCCTTATGGGCACATAAATAAGAGTTATGATACCAGGGCTCTGCCAGATCACAAACTGCTATAAGCAGGGAGGCAGGCGAGACAGAGAGAGAGAAAGAAGCTGCACAGGCCACTGGCAAGTACAGTAAAATAGTTTCTCAGCAGTTAGCGATTCCAGACACATGCATTCCAGCTTCCAGGTGAAAGCATCAAAAAAAGAACGTAAGCGCTGCAGTTTCTGTTTCCATAGCAACAAATACTCTTTCCTACTTTACAAAATTAAGGATGACAAAGAGGCATCTCAACCAGCCCTCTTTCCCCTTAGACAAATGGCTTTCTTCATATATGGGAAATGAGAAGTTAACAGATGTTTGTGAGCAACGTATAATTTAGAAAGACACGTTTTTAGGAAGTATTAAAGTAAAGATTCATAAAACAGGAACGGAACAGCTGTTCTCTCTTCCCCTGTTTTTGAGAAAAACATAAATTTTGTCTGCGCGTGACGTGCCGAAGAGACGTGGAGGGGCATTTTCAAAACGACGTCTGTCCGACTTTGGATGTTTTGCAAAAAAAACGTCCAAAATCCGAATAGGAACGAAGGTCATTTTCAAAAAAAGAAAAATGTCTATCTTATGTTTTTGAAAATACTGTTTTGAACAAGGTTTTGTGATTTGGACGTTTTTGTTTTTTGGTCCATTTTCGGAAAAAAAAAACATCCAAGTGTAAAATGCACAAATTCAAGCCATTGGGATGTAGGAGGAGCCAGCATTTTTAGTAGACTGGTCCCCCTGACATCCCAGGACAGCAATAGGGCACCCTAGGGGGCACTGCAGTGGACGTCATAAAAAGCACCCAGGTACACATCTCACCATTGTTTCCTTATCTTGTCTGCTGAGCCCCCCCAAATAATCCAAAACCCACTACCCCCAACTGTACACCACTACCATAGCCCTTATGGGTGAAGGGGGCACCTATATGTGGGTACAGTGGGTTTCTGGTGAGTTCTGGAGGGCTTACAGTTTCATCCACAAGTGTAACAGGCCACCGATAACTCCAGACTTCGTTCCTTTTATCTTGCGGCACCTTATGCCTGGAACCATCTTCCCAAACCCATACGTCTAGCTCCATCTCTACCTGTTTTTAAATCTATGCTGAAAGCTCACCTTTTCACTAATGCCTTTGGCTCCTAACCGCTACTCATTTGCCCTCCTCCCACAGTTCCTCTTTACCCTGTAATTCCCTTGCCCGTAATGTCTTGTCTGTCTATTTTATCTAGATTGTAAGCTCTTGAGCATGGACTGTCTCTCTATGTCAGGTGTTCAGCGCTGCGTGCGTCCGGTAGCGCTATATAAATGCTATTAGTAGTAGTAGTAGGAGCCTGGGTCCACCTGTCTGCAGTGTACTACACCCACCACTAGACTACTCCAGGGACCTGCATGCTGTTCTAATGGACCTGAGTATAACATCTGAGGCTGGCATAGAGACTGGAAAGTAATGTTTTGCATCACACTTTTTTGGAGGGGTGGGAGAGGGTTAGTGACCACTGGGGGAATGAGGGGAGGTCATCCCTGATTCCCTCCAGTGGTCATCTGGGAATTTACGACATCTTTTTTTGCCTTGTTCGTTATAAAAACAGGTCTAGCTCAAAACGTCTAAGTTTTAGTCCTGGACGTTTTTGATTTGTTCCACTATGGCTGAAAAACGTCTAAGTCTCAGGAACGCCCAAGTCCCGGCATGAACACGCACGTGACATAACTCCTTGAGATTTGGATGCACTTCTGACGGACTTCAGAGAAAAACGTCTAAAAATAGGTTTCTAAAATACTGATTTGGACATTTTTGTGAGAAAAACATGCCACTTTTTAGACGTTTTTCTGTTTTGAAAATGAGCCCAATATACTTATCTGCACCCTTCTCCTCCACCGGTAACTCCAGACTCAGTTCCTTTTATCTTGCTGCACCATATGCCTGGAATAGACTTCCTGAGCCGGTACGTCAAGCTCCATCTCTAGCCGTCTTCAAATCTAAGCTAAAAGCCCACCTTTTTGATGCTGCTTTTAACTCCTAACCCTTATTCACTTGTTCAGAACCCTTATTTTATCATCTTCACTTTAATATTCCCTTATCTCTTGTTTGTCCTGTTTGTCTGTCCTAATTAGATGGTAAGCTCTGTCGAGCAGGGACTGTCTCTTCATGTTCAAGTGTACAGCGCTGCGTACGTCTAGTAGCGCTATAGAAATGATAAGTAGTAGTGGGTTGGTAACACAAATCCCATACAAAAATGGTATGGGATTTGAATTTCAAACCGTATGAGGAGAGACTTGCTGACCTGAACATGTATACCTTGGAGGAAAGGAAAAACAGGGGTGACATGATACAGACGTTCAAATATTTGAAAGGTATTAATCCGCAAATGAACCTTTTTCGGAGACGGGAAGGCGGTAGAACTAGAGGACATGAATTGAGGTTGAAGGTGAGCAGACTCAGGAGTAATGTCAGGAAGTGATTTTTTCACGGAAAGGGTGGTAGATACATGGAATGCCCTCCCGCGGGAGGTGGTGGAGATGAAAATGGTAACAGAATTCAAACGTGTGGAATAAATGGAAATGGGACTTGATATACTGCCTTTCTGTGGTATTTTGCAACTACATTCAAAATATATATATAAAGGTACTTAAGTAACTTGCCCACAGTCACAAGGAGCTGCAGTGGGAATTGAACCCAGTTCCCCAGGATCAAAGTCCGCTGCACTAACCACTAGGCTACTCCTCCACACAAAGGAATCCTGTTTAGCAGAGATGGGGTGGCAACTGCGGTGATTGGGAAGCAAAACCAGTGTTGGGCAGACTTCTATGCCCTGAACTTGACTGAATAGATATGGATGGGCTGGAGTGTAAATTTTAAGGGGCTTCGACGTTAACTTCATTACTCCTGAGTCTGCCACCCTTCAACCTCAATTCATGTCCTCTAGTTCTACCACCCTCCCGTCTCCGGAAAAGGTTTGTTTGCGGATTAATTCCTTTCAAATATTTGAATGTCTGTGTCATGTCACCCCTGTTTCTCCTTTCCTCCAAGGTATACCTTGACAGCTGCAGGCTGAATAATGAACACTTTGTATTTTATTGCTGTACTTTGGTTTCTAGATATAGGTCTTTTGGTAGCGATACCTTAGGAATATTGTGCAATGTGTTTCACAATACTACTAGATTCGGTAATGGTGTTGCTGTGTGGATGTGTGCTTCAGTGTTTGATAACTTTAACGCTGATCCTGCATTTCCTGTCTGTAGGAACATTCCTGAGGGAGCGCCTTAGAAATCCAATCGAAAGGTTTTGTGAGCATAGGAAAACAGCCAGTCGCTCAAAAATCTGGGGAAATGGATGGCAAAATATTAGGGATATGCACATGGCAAAAATATTTGGTTTGTTTTTGGTTCATTACTACTAACTAACATTTCTAAAGCGCTACTAGGGTTACGCAGCGCTGTACAATTTAAACATAGAAGGACAGTCCCTGCTCAAAGAGCTTACAATCTAAAAGACTTAGGCCTTTTTCATGAGTTTCAGATGTTTTATGGTTTGTTTTCAATAAAAAAAAATTTAAGACCTATTAGAACTTCTTAATTCATGCAAATCGACTTAATGCATATTAATTCAGATTAATATGCGTCATTGGACTTACTACACACTAATGACCCATGAAATGAGCCAAAATGAAGTGAATTTGTTCTAGAAAACGCATATTCCTACAAAAAGTGGCTCAGGATGAAACCTGCCCTGGGATTTTTCTGATATTTTTCATCTGTGTCACTTGGGAAATTTTCTCTGAGATTTTGTCAATATTGAAAATTTGTTTTCTGTTTTATGCTTTATTTGACATAAACTGCTTCGATTAGATTTTTAATCTCTAAAGGCAACTACAATAAGATTTACCATACCACAATATTCTAAAAATATGCTTCAAATTCTGAATCTTTATTGGGATACCACTTATTCAGCAGGGCGGTGAGCGCTGCTTATACAGACATCTTATCAAGCCATTTATCTTCAAGTGACTGTTCAGCTCAGTTATACATTCAAATCTGAACCTGACTACACCAGCATAACTTTAAACAGGTAAGTTATCTATGTAACATTATCTCTGCTATTTCTGCATTTGGACTGGAACACAAAGATTATGGGATAGCAACTGATTATTGCGACTCCCCATATACCCCCTAATTCTATACAAGTCACCATCCAATTTGCACAACTTAATTGAACAAGTTAATTAGCGCCAATAATTGGCTTTCTAACAAGCAATTATTGGCACTAATTAGATTTAATTGAAATTCATGAGATCCGTGCCTATATTTTACACTCGAGTGAAAAATAGAGGCGTGAAAATAGGAGGGTTGTGGGTGGAACAGGGGGTGTTCTTAGCTTTTTTTTGTTACATTTGTACCCTGCGCTTTCCCACTCATGGCAGGCTCTATGCGGCTTATATGGGGCAATGGAGGGTTAAGAAACTTGCCCAGAGTCACAAGGAGCTGCCTGTGCCTGAAGTGGGAATCAAACTCAGTTCCTCAGGACCAAAGTCCACCACCCTAACCACTAGGCCACTCCTCCACTGTTGCTACTATTTGACATTCTACATGGAATGTTGCTATTCCACTAGCAACATTCCACTTAGAAGTCGGCCCTTGCAGATCACCAATGTGGCCGCGCAGGCTTCTGCTTCTGTGAGTCTGACGTCCTGCACGTACGTGCAGGACGTCAGACTCACAGAAACAGAAGCCTGTGCAGCCTTCTACATGGAATGTTGCTAGTGGAATAGCAACATTCCATGTAGAATCTCCGATAGTAGCAACATTCCATGTAGAATCTCCGATAGTAGAAACATTCCATGTAGAATCTCCAATAGTATCTATTTTATTTTTGTTACATTTGTACCCCGCACTTTCCCACTCATGGGAGGCTCAATGCGGCTTACATGGGCAATGGAGGGTTAAGTGACTTGCCTAGAGTCACAAGGAGCAGCCTGTGCCGGGAATTGAACTCAGTTCCTTAGTTCTCCAGGACCAAAGTCCACCACCCTAACCACTAGGCCACTCATCCGCTCCTTTTAAGCGTGTTGTTATAGAATAGGGGGATATGCGTTCAATTTAGACACATACGTTTGCACCACGTTTCAGTTGACGCGAATGGCCACAAGTTAGGTGTGAATCCCGGGTGTAAGTGCTATTCTATAAACTGAGCCTAATTTTAAGCACAGCTTACAGAAGAGCGCTTTTTAAGGCACCATATATAGAATTCACCCCATAACAACTGGCCGCATCCAAGCCCACTCAATTCCCACCACAAACTGAGGGGTAAATTTTACAACAGAACACTCAGGTTAAGTGAGCTGGAAGGTGCCTATTTTGATGTAAAGGCATGAAGGTGCCTATGGTGGTTATTTTAGAAGCTCTATTCACCTGTTGGACGTCCTAAGACTGGCATTTGGATGTCCAAAGTGTAGGAATGCCGATTTTACAATGCCCGGATGCCGTCCAAAACATCAGAACGAGCAAATGGAAAAGAGGCATGTTCTGGGCGTATTTTAGAAGCCCGATAGGTAAAATCTGCAGTATGAATAGATATATAGTGAAGATTCTTACAACTTGGATAGTGAAGCATGAGATATTCCCTAGACGTAGGAAAGGCATTTCTTGAAGGCAGGTCTATCAAGTTCTACATGTAACTAGGCACCTATTAGACTGAAAAACAGTTTATATCATTACCCTATTTGCATAGCTTTTGGCCGTTATCCCCAAATTCTATATAGTGCGACTTGAGTTAACAAGCCAATCAGTGCCAATTATTGGGACTAATTAGCACTAAATAGAATTTAAGCACACTGCTCGGTAGGCACATTCTATAAAGCAGTCCATGTAAATTCTACTGCGCAAATCTTAAAAAGGGGGCACAGCCATGGGAGGGGCATGGACGGTTCATGGGCATTCCTACAATTTATGCACAGCGTTATAGAATAACCTGTTCCGCGTCTAAAGTTAGTCATGTGCATTTACACCAGCTTTTCATTGGTGTAAATGACGGTGCCTAAATTTTAGCCACGTGGACAGCATTGTGTATATTCTGTACACCGCACCTAACTTTAGGCCAGTGGCGTAACCACGGGTGGGCCTGGGCCCACCCACTTCGAGTTCAGGCCCACCCAACAGTAGTAGTGGTATCTGGTGGGGATCCCAAGCTCCACCAGCTGAAGACTTCCCCCGGACGGTAACAAAAACACTATTCTCCACGATACCTCACCTGCGCATGCTCAGTTTTCAGGGCATGCCTGCTGCAGACTGCCAAGGTGGAAAGAAGCGTTTTCCCGCCAGCTGAGATATTTTTTTTGGTGGTTGGGGGGGACGGGACACTTGGTGCCCACCCACGTCTTGACTAGGCCCACCCAAAATCTGTTGTCTGGTTACGCCTCTGCTTTAGGCGCAGTTTATAGAATACGCATAGGTGCGTTTTCCATCGGTGCTGATTTTTTTCGGTGCCAAATATAGAATTTGGCCCTATAGGGGCAATTCTAAAGGTGCACAGCTCCTTTTAGGCATCCTGACGTCACGCAGTGAGAGCTTATTCTGTAAATGTCATCTGAACACCTGGATTCCATCCTAGAATCAGCAAAAAAAAAAAAAAAAAAAAAACAGTGAACCTAGGTGTAAAATCCAAATAGAAACGTTATTAAAACAAATCCAACGTGGTCCATGTTTCACCCACTTATGGGTTGCTTCAGTGGTATAGTACTACAACTAATCAAAAAAATCATACGAACATAAATGTAATAATAATGTATAAAACATATAAAATGTGGAGGTCCAGTCTGCCTTGTGTGCTTATAAAAAAATATCCAAATCAATTTACATGTATAACATAAACCTGCAATTTCATATACAAATAGAGAGTGTATCTAAGAAGCAGACAAACTACAGGAACAAGTCTGTGTCTAAAAAGGTTATGGTCCCACAATGACACAAGTGTAAAACAAAATGCAGTATAAAAAAGCAGAAGGTAAAAAACGTAGTTTTATAAAAAAAAAAAAAATAGCTTACATACTAAAAACAGGAATTTGAAACCGTTTACTCTCCCAATATTGGGAGAACAAATAACACTCCTCAAAAGCTGCCAAAGACCCAAAGGAGGATATTCAGGCGATCGCCATTACGGCATAATGTAAGCCACATTGAGCCTGCAAAAAGGTGGGAAAATGTGGGATACAAATGCAACAAATACATAAATATTAGAGCTAAAAGAGCATCCTTCATAAAATGGAAAATGGTACAGTCAATGGTAATAAGCCATCTGGATTACTGCAACGCACTATATACGGGCTGCAAAGAACAGACTATCAAAAAACTCCAAACAGCCCAGAACACTGCCGCCAGACTCATATTTGGAAAAACTAAATATGAAAGTGCAACACCACTAAGAAAGAAACTGCACTGGCTCCCACTTAAAGAACGCACTGCGTTCAAGATATGTACGATTGTACACAAAATTATTCACGCAGATGCCCCGATCTACATGCTAAACCTAGTGGACCTACCTCCCAGAAACGCCATAAGATCATCATTCTCAATCTGCACTTCCCCAGCTGTAAAGGACTAAAATACAAGCTGATGCATGCCACTACCTTCTCCTACACGAGCACGCAGATATGGAATGCTCTACCCACAGACCTGAAATCAATTGTCAAAACAAATAACTTTCGCAAATCTCTGAAGACACGCTTCTTCAACAAAGCCTACAACGAGAGCCAACAGCTTCACTAATTCACTTTCCCAACCCAACCAGTTAGGAAAATCCACTTCTACTATCACCCGCTTAATCACTTCCTCTTTCTTCCCTACTTAATCTCTTCACACTACTAACTGTATCTGATATTCTGTAATGACAATGTCATAACAAAACTATGTAAGCCACATTGAGCCTGCAAATAGGTGGGATAATGTGGGATACAAATGCAATAAATAAATAAATAAATACATTTCAAGTCAAATGCAAAGTGCTGATAAGGAAGGCAAAGACAGGCTTTGAAAAGAAGATTGCATTGGAGGCAAAAACACAATATAAAATGTTGTTTTAGGTATATTAGAAACAAGAAGCTGGTAAAAGAATCAATTGTACCACTAGATGAGTGAGGGGTAAAAGAGGCATGACAAGGACATAGTGGAGAGAGTAAATGAATTCTTTGCTTCAATCTTCACCGAGGAAGATGTAGGGGAGATACCAGTGCCAAAAATGGCATTCAATGCTGACAAGTCAGAGAAACTGAATCAAATCTCTGTAAACCTGGAAGATGTAATGGGGCAATTTGATAAATTAAAGAGTAGCAAATCACCTGGCTGGATGGTTTACATCCCAGAGTACTGGTACAAAAAATGAACTTGAAGAGCTATTATTAGTAATATGTAATTTATCTCTATAATTAAGCATGGTACAGGAAGAATGGAGGCTGGCAAATGTACTGCCAATTTTTAAAAAGAGTTATAGAGGTGACCCAGAAAATTATAGACTGGTAAGTCTGACGTTGGTGCTGGGCAAAATGGTAGTCTATTATAGAGAACAAAAATTACTGAGCATATACATGGGCATAGATTAATGAGACAAAACCAACATGGCCTTAGTCAAAGGAAATCTTACCTCACCAATCTGTCACATTTCTTTGAAGTGGTAAATAAACATGTGGATAAAGGTGAGCCGGTCAATATTGTGTTATTATGTTTTAGTGGTATTAAGTATGTATTTTGTACTGTAATCCATCTAGCAATTTTATGACTAGCATGTAATACAAACAAATAAATTCAATTAAAAGAAATGAGTAATATTTATTGGTAAAACCACACATGATTCTAATTTCTCTGGTAAATCTAACAGAAGATCTACGTAGACTTGACGGAGCTTAAGGGAAACCACTGTGGCCTTTGTAAATTAAGCAAATCTGTTTGAACATTGATTCAGAGTTGCCAGACTCAAGAGGTTTGCCAAATCAGTCATCCACGTGCAGTTCTACTGTGTGGCTTTTTGCATCGATCGCCAAGACTGAGAAAGAGGGTTCATACTGAACAGACTGAAATGCTCTACTCTAGAAAGGGTTAATGGTATTTGCTGTTATTTTTGCATGCCTGACCAGAGACTGATGAAATAATTAACCTGGGAAGCACTCAAGACATTACCCCAGATGAGCACCAGTGCTCTGTGTTTATTTTACAAGCTCACAGGTTAAACTAGACAACTTTAGGCTGATAAAAAATGACTTAATCACTATTCAAGATGTTCACAGCAATGGGTTTAAGTGGCTAAATGACATCAAGGTGCAAATTATATCCCCATTTAATCTCCCTCTAATGCAATTGATCTCTCATTTCTCACAACAGAGAAAACACGTTTAATTGGATATACATATATTCATTTCCTATGGATTCACGATGATAGATTCATCCAGGCAAACAACTGTACAAAGCTGAGTCAAGAAAAAGATGCCGAAAATAAAATGTGACCCTCAGGTTGAGATCTCCTGAATTTATAAAGACCGAGAAATCATTATTTCCAAGGAAGAAAGACAATATTAGAGGCTTGATAAATGAGTCAAAGTTAAAATGGCAATGTGGTTTATTGACGAAACCTAGACTAAAATCATTGGGTAATTTTACAGATAAGGCAATAGCATTTATGTATTTACTAGTAAAAAAGCCCCGTTTCTGATGCAAATGAAACGGGGGCTAGCAATGTTTTCTTCTGTGTGCATGTGGGAGTGTGTGTGTCCCTGCCCTCCCCCCTCTGAGTCCTTCAGTAAAAAAGCCCTGTTTCTGATGCAAATGAAACGGGGGGGGGGGGGGGGGGGGGCTAGCAATGTTTTCTTCTGTGTGCATGTGGGAGTGTGTGTGTCCCTGCCCTCTGGCCTCTCTCCCTTCCCCCCTCTGAGTCCTTCACTGTTACAGAGCCAGCGATTTGATTTCGTGCTCTGCTGTTTTCCTTCACTGACTGTGTTACAGAGAGGGCGGGGCAGACACTCATAGGGAAACCGGATATCTCGCCCCCTTCACACTTCCGGCTAGTAAAAAAGGCCCGTTTCTGATGCAAATGAAACGGGGGCTAGCAATGTTTTGTTCTGTGTGCATGTGGGGAGTGTGTGTGTCCCTGCCCTCTGGCCTCTCTCCCCTCCCCCCTCTGAGTCCTTCACTGTTACAGAGCCAGCGATTTGATTTCGTGCTCTGCTGTTTTCCTTCACTGACTGTGTTACAGAGAGGGCGGGGCAGACACTCATAGGGAAACCGGATATCTCGCCCCCTTCACACTTCCGGCTAGTAAAAAAGGCCCGTTTCTGATGCAAATGAAACGGGGGCTAGCAATGTTTTCTTCTGTGTGCATGTGGGAGTGTGTGTGTCCCTGCCCTCTCTCCCCTCCCCCCTCTGAGTCCTTCAGTAAAAAAGCCCTGTTTCTGATGTAAATGAAACGGGGGGGGGGGGGGGGGGGGGGCTAGCAATGTTTTCTTCTGTGTGCATGTGGGAGTGTGTGTGTCCCTGCCCTCTGGCCTCTCTCCCCTCCCCCCTCTGAGTCCTTCACTGTTACAGAGCCAGCGATTTGATTTCGTGCTCTGCTGTTTTCCTTCACTGACTGTGTTACAGTGAGGGCGGGGCAGACACTCATAGGGAAACCGGATATCTCGCCCCCTTCACACTTCCGGCTGGAGGCTTCATAGAACGTAGGTGTTGCCTTTTATATAGAGAGATTTGTTACATTTGTATCCCACATTTTCCCACCTATTTGCAGGCTCAATGTGGCTTACATAATACCGTAAAGGCGATCGCCCAGTCCGGTATGGAAACAAATACAATTTGATATTAGGGTCGGGTAAGGTTAGTATATTCAGGTACATAGGGACCGAAGATAGGAAGGAATATATAGTGTCCAATACAATCTATGGTTTTACTGTGTTGCAGTGTTGAGGCATCTAAGTTATGTCGGTGGGGAATGCTTTTCTGAATAAGTAGATCTTTAATGATCTCCTAAAGTTTGGATGGTCGCTGATTTTTTTCACAGTTTTTGGCAGTGCATGCCACAATTGTGTGCCTATGTAGGAGAAGTTGGATGCATAGGTTAATTTGTATCTGAGTCCTTTGCATTGAATATTTAATTTTGGGGATTTTACGCACACCTAATTCAGTAGTAGCTCAAGGTGAGTTACTTTCAGGTACATTGGGTATTTTTCTGTACCTGGCAGGCTCACAATCTAATTTTGTACCTGAGGCAATGGAAGGTTAAGTGACTTGCCCAAGAACACAAGGAGCAGCAGTGGGATTTGAACTGGCCACCTCTGGATGTCAAGACCAGTGCTCTCATCAGTGCTCTGAAAGATTGGAAGCGGTGCAAAGAAAAGCTACAAAAATGGTATGGGATTTGTGTTGCAAATCGTATGAGAAGAGACTAGCCGACCTGAACAAACATACCCTGGAGAAAAGGCGAAACTGGGGTGACATGATACAGATGTTCAAAAATTTGAAAGATATTAATCCGCAAACAAACTTTTTCCAGAGATGGGAAGGCGGTAGAACTAGACGACATGAACTGAGGTTGAAGGGGGGGAGCAGACTCAGGAGTAATGTCAGGAAGTATTTTTTCACGGAAAGGGTGGTGGATACGTGGAATGCCCTCCCGAAGGAGGTGGTGGAGGTGAAAACGGTAATGTAATTCAAATACGCGTGGGATAAATACAAGAAATCCTGTTTAGAAAGAATGGATCTACGGAATCTTAGTGGAGATTAGGTGGCGACGCTGGTAACTGGGGAAGCAAAACCGGTGCTGGGCAGACTTCTACGGTCTACCCGGCAGCGGCAGTGATTTCAACACGCTACCCTGCTGCCGCTAGCACCTGCCTCTTCCCTTTATTGTGGCCGCCTGAAGTATGGGAATCGCTGTCGCTGCCGGGTTTGGAAAGTCACCGTGACCAGAAAAAATGCCTGAGGGGGCGGCATCTCAGCCTGAGAGGGGGGGGGGGGGCATGCAAGCTCTTCCTTAAGCGGCATCTTGCCTTGGGCCAGCCCTGCCTGCCACAGAAGCTGGAAAGGAATTCTGAACCCAGCCTTCTGTCCTGGAGAAACCTTCCCCTCTTCTCTCCTTTCAGTAGCTTGTGGCTAGGGTTACCATTTTGTGTCCTCTGAAAAAGAGGACACATGTCACGCCCCCCTACCCCGCCCCAGCCACGCCTCATGCCACGCCCCCTTCAGGTCGGGTTCCGCCACGCCCCCCCCCCCCGTTACATAGTCCCCTCCCCCCCTCACTTACTATCTAGCCCTGGTGGTCTAGTAGCGTCTTCTCTTCGGGGCAGGAAAGAGCCCCCTCTTTCCTGCCCGGAGCGCTGCCTGCCCTTGCCTGCTGCATCCTCCTCGGTATGGCTGGGGATTCAAAATGGCCACCGAGAGTTGAAGCGGCCTCGCGAGAGTTCAACTCTCGGCGGCCATTTTGAATCCCCAGCCAGACCGAGAAAGATGATAGACAGGGGAGGCAGCGCTCCGGGCAGGAAAGAGGGGGCTCTTTCCTGCCCCGAAGACGTCACTAGACCACCAGGGAACATGGTAAGGAAGGGGAGGGGATGGGAGACCAGGTCACGACCCACGGCGCCGATCGCGCGCCCACCGCACGCACGCGCCTGCCCGCGCCCACGTTTGTCCAGAAATCCGGACAAACGTGGGCGCGGGCAAAATCCGCCGGACGCCCCGGACATGCCCTCAAAAAGAGGACATGTCCGGGGAAATCCGGACGTATGGTAACCCTACTTGTGGCTTCCGGTCCCCCTCTCTCTCAGTCCAACGCTCAGAACTACTGTGGTAAGGCAATAGTGCAGAAAAAAAACCTACTGGGACAGTGCAGAAAATTAGCTCACCAATGCTGAAAGGAAATGGTATGCAAATTATATGTGCGCGGTTAAAGTGCAAGTAAGAAGGAGGGGATGTGATTGGTGCATGCGTAGAGTTTTGTGGTAAGCCTAGCGCCTGTGAACATGAAGCGCAGAATGACGTCTGTTTTCTGTGCTTTTAAATATACGCTTCTCAATTTTTTTTTCTCATTGGAAGGCTTATATTTAAATACAGGAAACAGGCACCGATGTTTGATTTCGCTTTCAGGGTTTGCTCGGACTTACGCACATTTGTTTCTCACTACTGGCACTCAGGGGCTTGTATGAGCTTCGTTCTGCATCCAAAATGTATAAAAAAAACTGCAGATTTTAAAGAAAGAATCATATGAAATCCTCCCTTCAAACACCTGCTCCGAGCTGGCGTTTATTTTTTAAAACGGTAAAGGCGGCTTTGATTTGTGCATCGTTCTCTGAGCATTGGGTGGGAATAGAAAATGACCTCATTAGCATGTTACTTGTGCTAATTTCTGGCGTGCTCATTGTTTCCCGCACCAGAGCGTCTGAGCATTCTGCGCTAATGGCCTCTAGCGTCCACGTTTACTTCTGAGCATCGGGACCTCTGTCTCTGTCTTTCCCCTCTGTGTTTCCCTCCTCCTTTCTGTCTCCTATCTCAAGGAAACACTTCTTTTAAATCCCCCCTTTCTCAGCTACCTAACAGCTAATTACTGCAACTGTCAATTGCTGACAGCAAACTAGAATACCGCTAATTAGTGCAGCTGCTGGATCAGCAGGTTTTTCCCAGGCTTCTGTCCAAAGCCTGATCCTACTGACCTCATAGCCACTTGCCTCATGGGACTTGTAGTTCCCTCTTCTTAAAGGAAAACCCCACCTTTTCTAGCTTCTATTTCAAGAAAGTGAGAACCTGCCATAAGACTTAGAGGCCCTTTTACTAAAGGGTTTGCACGTGGCGACAGGTTTGTTGTGCGCCAATCTGGAACTACTGTTGGGCTACCGCAGAAGCCTGGCGCTAGTTCCCACCCCCAGCATTCACCATTTCCAGTGCTGCAAAAATATTTTCTACTTTTGTAGTGCTGGTGCTTACCCGGTGGTAATCGGGCACCTCTGTGTACTGTCTGGTTGCCTCCGGGTTGGCACAGGAGCCCATACCACCACCTCAATGGGTGCCAGTAAGTGCCCCCCCCCCCAAATGGCCATATTGCAAATAGTTAACTTACTGCAAGTGGTTCAATTACCGCACGGCCATTTCTTTTTGAGAACAAAAGACAGACTTTCACCTGCTGCAGTAAAAGGGGGCTTCAGCGCACATCAAAAACACGCACTGACGCTAGCGCAGGCCCCCTTTTACTGCAGCTTAGTAAAAGGATCCCAAAGATCTCTGTGTTCGGCATGAGAAGGGCACAGCAGTGACTTGTCACAATATACTTTGAAGAACCATCCAAGCCACGTCTAAAACACACCTCCTTGAAATCTGTCCATATTGCAATATGTACATTTAAATATCACTTTTTTAAAAAATTGTTACACAAGCATGCTGATTTATACCTACAAATATGCTTATTACCAGTGTTTTCTTTTTCCTGGGAAAAAAAGTGGCAGTACTCATGAGAGCCAACCTTAGATACCCTCTGTTCAGTGTGCAGCGGCGGCTAAGAAAGCAAATAGAATGTTAGGTATTGTTAGGAAAGGAATGGAAAACAAAAATGAGGACGTTATAATGCCTTTGTATCGCTCCATGGTGCGACCGCACCTCGAATATTGTGTTCAATTCTGATCACCGCATCTCAAAAAAGATATAGTGGAATTAGAAAAGGTACAGAGAAGGGCGACAAAAATAAAAAAGGGGATGGGACGACTTTCCTGTGAGGAATTGCTAAAGCGGCTAGGGCTCTTCAGTTTGGAGAAAAGGCGGCTGAGGGGAGATATGATAGAGGTCTATAAAATAATGAGTGGAGTGGAACGGGTAGACGTGAATCGCTTGTTTACTCCTCAAAAATACTAGGACTAGGGGGCACACAATGAAGCTACAAAGTAGTAAATTTAAAATGAATCGGAGAAAATATTTCTTCACTGAACATGTAATTAAGCTCTGGAATTTGTTGCCACAGAATGTAGTAAAAGCGGTTAGCTTAGCGGGGTTAAAAAAAAGGTTTGGCTGGCTTCCTAAAGAAAAAGTCCGTAGATCATTATTAAAATGGACTTGTGGAAAATCGACTGCTTATTTCTAGGATAAGCAGCATAAAATGTATTCTATTGTTCTGGGATCTTGCCAGGTACTTGTGACCTGGATTGGCCACTGTTGGAAACAGGATGCTGGGCTTGATGGACTTTAGGTCTGTCCCAGTACGGCAATACTTATGTACTTATGAGGGTGGAGTATCCAGATCTTTTTTGTTTAGGCCAGTACAGGCTAGGTAGGCAGGAATCCAGAATACCCCTAACTAGAAGGTAGCTGCCTCTGAAGGTCACTGGCTCAAGACAAGCAGGTGCTCTAATTTGGGGAAGGGGGAACAAGTTAGAACTTTTTAAAGTGAGAAACATAATAGGGTGTTTAGGACCCTTTAGGAAGGCAGGAAAAAAAAGGTACCAGTGGTGAAGAAAAGCCCTGCTTATTACATTCCAAACAGCATGTAACTCTTCCAAAATTGTTTCTCAAGTTAATGAGAGCAAATAAGTCAACCAGGGAAAATAATGAAAAAAAGCAAAAACAAAGAAAAAAGCTAGTTGGAAAAGATGAGCCTTACAAAACATCAGGGGCCCAATATTCAAAGGATTTATGCTCCTAACTTTATGCTCTTAAATTGGCCTCTTTTTGAAAACGAACAAGAGCTGATGTGCCGATGCTCAGAAGCAAACATGGCCGCTAGATGTCATTAGCGCCGGGCTAGTGCCCCCGTTTACCAGCGCTAAATGTTCAAAGGCCCCTACTGTGAGAAACAACAACCAGCACCAGCAGCAGGCTAATGTAGTCAAAAGCATGCAAATGAGGCCGTTTCCTATTCCCTTCAATAATCAAAGAACAGCGCGCAGAACAAGGGTGCCCTCACCGCTGCAAACCCTATGCCAGCTCAGAGCTGGTGTTAGGGTGTTTGTGCTGAGCCGGTGCATTGCTCAGAAGCAGCCCAGCTGGCCTTTGCCCCCCCCTGCAAGTCGCTCCCTTGCACACCCCTTTCAAAATGTGCAGATAAAAATTGAAACGGTGACTCCAGTAAGTCAGATGCTCTGTGCATTGCAACATTACAGAAGCAAAACATTTCCTCTTGGAGCATGCAAAATGCAAAACCAAAAACCTGCTGCAGTTTGAACTCTGTATCTGTGCTCTGCTCTGGAACTGCTGCCTCGGCTGTCTGTGGAAAAGTCTGGAGCCCCCGATGCAGACGGTGACATCCTTCAGCCGCTCCTTCTATCCCTGCCCCCGCCCAATCTGTGGCTCTTTCTTCTTGTGCGCATGCCCAGGCACAATCCTGCCCCCTTAACTCCCTAATGCTCAATGCTTACAGCTCGCCTATATTTGCATATCATTAGCAGACCTGCCAAGACTACTGCTTTTGCGGGTCATGTCCCGAACCCCCTGCCAGGAAGCCGGGATCTCCCACTGAACAGCTCCATTTCCAGGGACAGCAGGAAATGCTTTCATTAAATGTCAGCTCCTGCTGCTGCTGGTCTCGCGGCAGCAGGAAATGATGTTTTACAAGGCGTCCCTTGCTGTCGCTGGAAAGGGAGGCAGTGCCGGGTCAGAGCTATGGGCAGATTGGGTGGCGTTGTGGGCAGGCTGGGGCAGAGCTATGGGCGGGCCCTAAATGGCTGACTCCATCGACAGCTCCTCATTAGCACTGAGCATTAGGGAGTTGTTTTGCTGCGCTGTTCCATGCAGCGCCAGAGTTTTGATCATCGAGGCGTAAGTGCCTCAATGAAAAGCGAACTCCTAAATTTAGGAGAATGAAAAGTGGGTGACAACAGAGGAGGATTTAGGGTGGGCAAAATAGATCATAATGGCAGGCCTACATTTATAAGCAAGACTTTAAACTCCTAAATTAAGATGGATTTTTAGCCGTAAACATGGGGGGGGGAGGGGTCCTTTTACTAAGGTAAGCTACTAACAGATTTATCGCACGCTAACGATTAGCACGCGCTAAATGATAAGACGCCCATAGGAATATAATGGGCTTCTTATAATTTAGTGCATGCGAAATCCATTAGAGCACCGTAGACTTCTAAATCTGGGTGAAAATGGGTCACAAATTTTGAATACTGGTCCCTAGATAATCAGTTGAAGCAAGAACCTCACTACAATGCTACAGATTTCCCAGGTTTGCTGTAAACTTGCAGAAACCCCACTGCTCTCGAACAATATGACCTCAGCTTTCAAAGCAAATAAGTATAGAGTTTGGCAGTCAACTGCATCTCTTCTTTTGGGACAAAGCCAACAAGACCTCCAGTCAAGAGTTGTCCATTTTGGTTTCACTGTTATCGGCGTTCCTAGATGGTTAAACAACAAGAAAAACAAGGAAAAACAACAAAGAGGGTAAGTAAAGAAAAAAAAAAAGCAGCCCAGCACTTGACGGGAGACCTAAGTGGCATGGAAGGAAAGAGCAGGAGGAATGAAAAGCCGGAAAGTGTCAATGGTTGATGGAAGAAAAAAACTCATTGTTCCGAGTCCAAACATTCTCTGAAGAAAAAGGACATTTATAACGTTTTCTTGTTATCTGCAAAGAAAGAATGATACAGCACATTATAAACTCATCTGCTATGCAGTTGTAAAACTGAAGAGCCTGGAGGAAAAGAGAAATGTTTGATAGGTCAGGTTGACATTCTGGCACGTGTACCGTGCCTCGTATATGTGCAGTGTAAGAACAGGAGTAGCACTCTGCTCCGGCAGCACTACTGTGCTCAAATCTGACAAGCAACCAGAAAAGATTTTGAAATAGCTCTTTTCGTCTTACTTTGGTCACTGAGGCGCCGATGGACAAAGACAGCTGTTAATTACGGATGCTGAGGTAAAACTTATCGAGTCACAAACAGTTAACGATGCACAAAGGGAATCGTATGCAAATAAGATGCACAGATCCTCCTTTGGATGCACTAGGAGGGACTAAGCACCATATAAGGAAGAAAACTCCTTATACGGTGCTTAGCTCCTTCTGGTGCATCCCAGGATGAACTGGGCAGGGGCTGGATGCCACTATTTTGAGAAAGAAGGCCCCCTTCCAAAAGGGAGGCAAGATGGCGGCTTGAAGAGAGCAGAGAGAAGTCGCTCCTAACTTACCTCTGCCATTTTGGAGAATTAAAGCTTTTTTCCTTATTCCATATGCCTAAGAGGAGGGGCAGACAACGCGCTAGCTTCGCAGCGCCAGTCTCGCCCGTGGTAGGGGCGCTGGACCGCTTCTTCGTTCCAGGGGCAGCGTCGGGATCGTCTTCGCTGCTGGAAAGTGTAGGTAGAGGTCTGCTAAGCTCCCAGCCAGAAGCAGAGCTATCATTTAGTCCCGAACAACGGAATCCTCCTCCTATGCCAGCGGATACACCGAGAAGGGACCAGGAAACCCCTAGTCTTCAAGAAGCGACGGGGTCTCCGGGCGCAGACACCAACTCGAGTGCTGTAACGCCGGATATCCCCCACATCGGCAACGGTGGGTGACGGAGGAGACAGTGTTCTTGATGGGAAGAGCGTGACAATGGGGAGACAGCCGTCGAAGGATTCTATATCTGAGATTGGCTTACTAAGTAAGTCCTTTTTGCCTAAAAAACCTGATACAATAACTTTAGACGCTATTTGGGAGGCTTTAGTGGGCCTAGAAACTTCTTTCTCACAAAAGTTTATTTCCTTAAGTCAACAATCTAAAACTCTTATCAGAAAAAATACCTGTAATAGAAGAAAAGATTGCCACATTGGATAAAGAGATTGGAAACAATTCTAAAATAATACAAAATTGCCAACAAATTCAAGTTAATTTGATAAAAGAGAATATATATCTTCAGAATAAGATTGAAATCCTGGAAAACCAACAAAGCTCAAATACATTGAGATTAATAAATTTTCCTAAGCAGGTTTCAATCGCTCCTCTCGTAAGTTTTCAAAAAATACCTAACTGAAATCCTGAAGATCCCAGACCAGGCATATCCTCCTATATCAAAAATTTACTATTTGTTACCGTTTGTTGAAAAAAGAATTAGTGCAAGAAGTAGGAATGGAAGTACCAACAGAGACTTTGGACATGAATTTAACTCAATCACTTGAAGACGACAGAGTGACTTTCATATTACAGCCCGATAGAGACTGGATTTTGAGGCAATTCTTTCTTCATAGAGAACAATCTATTTTGAATTGTAAGGTTAGAATATTTCCAGATGTCTCTAAGGCAACCCAAAGAAAACAACAAGAGTTTCTTAAACTGCGCCCAAAGGTTTTATAGCTGGGCGCTTTATTTTCGTTAAACTTTCCCTGTAAGTGTGTATTAAAGCTAAACTCAATTAAGTATGTATTTTTGATCCTAATCCAGTGGTGTAGCTACGTTGGCCATGGGCCCCCATAGATTTGGCCCTGGACCCCCCCTGCCGATGACCCTCTCGACCCCCCCTCCCGCCGCCAACCCGCCATCGCCTGCTTTTGCTGGCGGGGGACCCCAATCCCCGCCAGTCGAGGTCCTCTTCTTCCCGCAAAAGGCTTCCTTCTGTTTCTGACGTCCTGCACGTACAACGTCCAGGACGTCAGAAACAGAAGGAAGGCTTTTGCGGGACGAAGAGGACCTCGGCTGGCGGGGGTTGGGGTCTCCCACCAGCAAAGGTGGGAGGGGGGGGTCGAGAGGGTCGTCGTCAGGGGCAAAGTTGGTGGTGGCAGCGGGGTCGGCAATGGCGGGGGGTGGGGGAGGGGCGCGGCGCCAGGGGGGGCTAAAATGTGCCCCCTCACCTCGGGCTCTGGACCCCCCTCCCGCCGAACTCTGGCTACGCCCCTGTCCTAAACAACTAAGCTCCTTTTTAGAATCTAAGATAGCTGGATCACCTATGTCACAACCAAGAATTGTAATTACTTCTACTCCATAATTAGCATTAGTAACCCTGGAATCTCTTTTTCAGCCTTCCAATCCTTATTGGTAGAGTTTTTCTTTAACATCTCCTTAAAATTGTGAACTGCCTCCTTAATTGTGGACTACAGATAACTAAATTGATCATGTCATATTGAATAAGTGTGATAGAACTGATTATACGAGTTAGAATTTATCATGATAACTAGTCATCTTTTCTGTTTTCAAGAAGCGAACTTGAATTAATTTGTAAATGCATTAAAAACAAAACAAAGAGAAGGTAGGCCCAGAAGCAGAATGGGAGGAGGTGTTGTTTATTTTTGGCTATTTTGAACTTAGCCAGCCAAGCCGATATTCAGCGCTGGCCAGTTAAGTTCAAACCAGCCAAACATATTCCACCTATTGATGCATCAATACAGCGCCGGCCCAAGGCAAGATGGCCACCTGAGACGGAGCTAAGCTGGGGCCGACATGCCGCTCCCCACCCAGGCCGAGATGCTGCCCTCTTCCTACCTCCATACGCTGCCCTGCCACCGGCACCCGCCTCTTCCCTTTACCGCGTTTGCCTGAGCCTCTGATAAAACAGGAAGTTACATCAGAGAGGCGGCTGCAGTAAAGGGAAGAGGCAAGTGCCGGCGGCAGGGCAGCATATAGGAATCGCTGCCAGGTTTGGAACAAACGCCGCAAATGGGGTGGAGGAAGGAAGGGGGAGATGCCACTCCCTGAAGAGTGCCTTCCGAGGTCCCCGTCTCAAGTGGCCTAATGAAAGTGGCCTAATGATTGGGCCAACCCTGCGACCATATTTAGCTGCCAGACGCTGAATACCGGCACTGACCAGCTATGTCATGCGACATAGCCAGCCACCTGGTTGGCCTAAGCACTAATATTCAGCTGAGATAGCCGGCTAAGTACTATTTAACCAGACAGGTGCTGTCCTTGGCCAGTTAAATGGTTTTGAATATCGGGGGATAGTCTTTATTAACTCTTTAAAACTCCCAGCTATCAGCGTTGCCCAACATGGCCATGGTTTGCCAGACGGCTGCGTCATGGGCAAACAAATACTAAAATAATACAAAACAATTATTAATAAGACATGACATAAACACTACAACAATTCAAAAGCAATACCATAAACCTAAATATATACACAATAAAGACTGCATGTATATAAAATCAAAGTTCACATTAGAAATAAAAGTAACCTAAAACATACATCATGGCACCTTCACAATAAAATGGAACATACCAAAAGCTCTCAAAATAAGTATAAAATAATGGACATGACTAGACAAAAACCAAAGCAATTTAAAAGTTATGCACTCCCTTTCAAGATAAAAACAACTACTTCATCTTAAATGAACCATTAAATGCTCCCAAAAGACATAGTAAACCTCCAAGGGAGGAGACAGTTACCCAGCTGGTGTAAAGTAAGAATCTTAGGGGCCCTTTTACCAAGATGCGGGGGCCATTTTTCCTGTGCGCCAGGGCCCTTTTTACCGCAACAAGTGAAAAAGCCCCCAGCACACATGGCCATGCGGTAAGAGAATGCTTACCGCATGGCCATGCGACGGGGAGCCCTTTCCACCACCTACTGAGGTGGCGATAAGAGCTCCCGTGCTAATCCAGCGGTAAACGGGCAGCGCATGGCGATGCCCGATTACCGCCAGGTTATCACCATGCAAGCCATTTCCGGGGGTTTTATTTCCCTCCCGGAAATGGCGTGCACTCAGGGCAAGACTACTGCCAGCGGCCGTGTTGGGCTGGAGGTAGTCCCGAAAGAGGGAGCTGTAGGTCCTTGTTGGGCTTACGCCATTCTGTAAAAGGACGCTCTGTTGAGCTATTTGATAAGAACTGGAGACTCAACTTGCCACATAAGCCACTCTTTTGAGCTTGAACAAAAAACAGAAGGCTCATGACATAAAGTCTGAAAATTAAAAATATAATAAACCTAATAAAATATTATTAATTTTAAAAAGAGGAGGTTATCAATGATGAAAAAGCTCACCGTTGTAAAAAGCAGTGACTACACTGCAAGTTGTAAGCAGCACTGGTAGAGAGGTAAAAATCTTTTTCCTTTGGATTAAATTATAAATTAAGAAACAACAAGAAAAAACTATGGGGTCCTTTTCCCAAACTGCGGGAAAAAGGGCCCTGCGCTAGATGTGGGGGCCCTTTTTTCCGATGCCAGGGCTCTTTTTACTGCAGAGGGTAAAAATCCCCCAGACACATGGCCATGTGGCATGAGAACTCTTACTGAGTGGCCATGCAACGGGGAGCCCTTACCGCCACCCATTGAGGTGGTGATAAGGGCTCCCACGCTAACCCGGAGGTAACTGGGCAGCGTACAGCAATGTCTGATTACTGCTGGGTTACCATTGCGCAAGCCATTTCCGGAGGAATTCTTTTTCCCTGGATATGGCACCTACTCGGGACGGGACTATCGCCAGTGGCCGCATTGGGCCGGTGGTAGTCCCGGAACAGCGAGCAGTAAGCCCGTATTGGGCTTACCGCCGCTCTGTAAAAGGGCCTGTATTTTGTAGCATAACATGGAAATACAGATTTGGGACATAAGAGTCAGACTAATAGTCCATCTAGTCCAGTGTCCTGTTTTCCAAACGATGGCCAAGCCAGGTCACAAGTACCTGACAGAAACCCAAATCATGGCAACACTCCATACTTCAAATCCCACGGCAAGCAGTTGACTCCCATCTTTGTCTTTAGGAATTTGTCCAAACTTTTTAAAAACCCAGATAGGCTAACCGCTGTTACCACATACTCCGCAAAGAGTTCCAGAGCTTAACTATTAGTTGATTGAAAAAAAATATGTCCTTCTATTTGTTGTAAAAGTATTTCTATGTAACTTCCTTGAGTGTCCCCTAGTCTTTGTACTTTTGGAATGAGTAAAAAATCGATCTACTCGTTCTCAGAGGCGTAGCCAGACCTCAGATTTTGGATGGGCCACTGGGTGGGGCCATGTAGTCTCTATATCCCCCTCGGCACCAGCAAAATACATTAATACCTAAGCTGGTGGGGATCCCCAAGCTCCACCAGCAGCAGCGGTTCTTCAGAGGCAAGAACAGCTCCCATTCTTTCTCCAGCTGCGCAAAAGCTAAGCGTGTGCGGCAGGGGGAGGCCAGCACGACAGCAGTGCATACACAGTGCCACCGGCTGGAGTAAGTAGGAGAGGGAGCTATTCTTGCCTCTGGAGGATCTCTGCAGCTGGTGGATCTTGGAGTTCCCCACCAGGTATAACAAGGGCACTAGAATTTTGGGTGGATCCATGGCCCACCCATGGCCACGCCACTGCTCGTTCTACACCACTCAGGTGCTATTGAAGGTCTTGGGCAATAATCAGGGCAACTAACTTTAACCTAATGTACCACTGAACCCAAGGCCTACTGGCCACACAATGCTTCTCTGTACTTATGGAATGAAAACAAAATTGGAAGTAAGCCCACGCGAATCGTTCATAAGAATGCAGTAGAGGTTTAGCTCACGTCTAATATAAGCATTTGCACTTAAGATTATATTCATATGGGCTTCTATCACTGTGAAGACTTGCCGTTCTTTTGTGCCTTTGAAGAACTGTTCTTGTTATCAGTATCAGAGCAAGATTGCTCAATTATCTTCCATTGGAGGAAACCGTAATGAAGTCAGATCATTCTGGCATTTCAGGGATGAGAAATGTCTCTCTCTCTCTCTCTCTTTCTCCTACTTTGGGTCTCTGATTACTGTATTAATATAGTCCTAGATAATGACTTTCAGTTTATTACAACACCCTAGGCCCTGGCTAATATAATTTAATCCATCAAAAAATATATTTCAGATGAAAAAAATCTGAAACCATACCAAAAAAAGTGTGATCTACATGTTTAACCCTTCCCATTGACAACATATTTCCTGGCTAGCCATGAAAATCCTTGGGAACAATTTTCAAAAGAAGCTACCTGGGTACAAGCTGCTCCGAGCCAGATAAGTCCCATTCACTGGATCCATCCCAGCAGGGCTGCCGAGAGGGGGGGGGGCAGGGGGCACAAAATTCCCCAGGCCTTGGCCTCCAAGGGGGGTCTGGCGCCGGGGTCAGGCCGCCGGTACTGCAGTTCCCAGTCTCACCTGCCTGCCTCCTCGGCTCCGGGCCCCCTGTATTCGAAGCAGCAGTCACAGATCACCTCTCTTCTGGCCTTCCCTCCCTGTGTCCCGCCCTCGTGGAAACCAGAAGTTACATCAGACGAGGGCAGGACACAGGGAGGGAAGGCCAGAAGAGAGGTGATCTGCGAATGCCGCCTTGAATGCAGGGGGCCCAGAGCCTTGGAGGCAGGCAGGTGAGACCACGGACTGCAGCGGTGGGGGGAGCAACAGGGGGTGGCAGCGGCGGGGGGCGGCGGAGGCGCGGTGGCCTTGCCCCAGGCCCGGCCTAGTCTCTCGGTGGCCCTGCATCCCAGATTTTCAATAGCACTTACCCAAATAGTGGTTGATATAATTTAACCATCCAGAAATAGCTCCTGGCTTGTTAAATAGTCTGTTCAGAGCTAACAGCTCATTTTCAGCGGCAATTAACTGGTTAGCATTTAATTCAAAACCAGCTCTTTTGGGGACGTTCCAGGGTCAGAACTTAACCGGTCAGGTTAACCACATAAATAAAACCGCACAAGAGTCAGTTCCTAACTTTATGCCAGTGAAGTGTTGAATATCACACTCAGAGGGTCTTTTACTAAACTGTAGTAGGATTTTTAGCACACGCTAAACACTAGAGATGCCCTAGGAATATATGGGCACGTGGAAAAACTACCGTGGCTTTAGTAAAAGACCCTCTTAACCGGCTATCCAGCTTATTTTCGAAAGAGAAAGACGCCCATATTTTGACCCAAATCGGGAGATGGGCGCCTTTCTCCCGTGGGCGCCCAAATCGGCATAATCGAAAGCCGATTTTGGGCGCCTCCAACTGCAATCTGTCGCGAGAACGGACAAAGTTGATGGGGGCGTGTCAGAGGCGTGATGAAGGCGGGACTTGGGTGTGCTTATCGGCCGAGGAGAGATGGGCGTCCTCGGCCGATAATGGAAAAAAGAAGGGTGGCAGAAACGAGAATTTGGGCCGCTTTTTTTAGACCCTTTTTTTCACGAACAAGTCCCCAAAAAGTGCCCCAACTGCCCAGATGACCATCGGAGGGAATAGGGGATGACCTCCCCTGACTCCCCCAGTGGTCACTAACCCTCTCCCACCAAAAAAAAAGATCTTTAAAAACTTTTTTTTGCCAGCCTGTATGCCAGCCTCAAATGTCATACCCAGCTCCATCACAGCAGTATGCAAGTCCCTGGAGCAGTTGTTAGGGTGCAGCGGACTTCAGGCAGGTGGACCCAGGCCCACTCCCCCTACCTGTTACACTTGTAGTGGTAAATGGGAGCCCTCCAAACTGCCCCCAAAACCCACTGTACCCACATCTAGGTGCCCCTCTTCACCCATAAGTGCTATGGTAATGGTGTAGAGTTGTGGGGAGTGGGTATTGGGGGGGATTTGGGGGGCTGAGCACCCAAGGTAAGGGAGCTATGGACTTAGGAGGTATTTTAATGTTTTTTTTTAATTGTTACAAGTGCCCCCTAGGGTGCCCGGTTGGTGTCCTGGCATGTGAACAAGACCAGTGCACTACGAATCCTGGCCCCTCTCACGACCATATGCCTTGGAGTTGTTCGTTTTTGAGCTGGGCGCCTTCGGTTTCCATTATCGCTGAAAAACGATACCACCCAGCTCAAACCCGCCCAAATCCAATGCATTTGCCCGGCACCAACTGTATTATCGGGAAAAAAAGATGGGCGCCCATCTTTTTCGAAAATACGGTCTGTCCCATCCCTTCACGTACCCGTCCTCAGAGATAGACGCCCACGGAGATGGGCGTTCGCGCTCGATTATGCCCCTCTATATCTGTTAGCTGGCTCTGCAAACCCCGATATTTAATGCTGGTGCCAACTGAATATCAGGCCCATAAATGTCTCAGAAAGTCCGGTAAGTGCCAGGCGGTCGGGGAAGGAGTCAGGAGTTATCCAGGACAGCTACTTGGTTAACAGGAAGAAAAAAAGTAGTCCTATGTTTATTTATTTACTAGGAAAAAATGCCCGTTTCTGAGGGCAATGAAACGGGCGCTAGCAAGGGGCCCCCTCCCTCCGAGCTACTTGCCTTGTTAGTTCGCTGTTGCGTTTTGGTTTCTGGCCTCGAGTGTCATAGCTCCGCCCTCGACGTCATGACGTTTTGACGCGAGGGCGGTGCAGACACTCCAGGGCACACCGGATATCTCGGGCGCCTCAACTTCCATGGAGGCTTCAGAACGTTGGGGTTGCCTTTTATATAGAGAGATTTGCTGCATTTGTATCCCACATTATCTCACCTATTTGCAGGCTCAATGTGGCTTACATTATGTCGCAATGGCGATCATCATTAACAAAATAAGAAGTTTAGCATATTGTTACAATTGAGGTGCGAAGAGTATCAGGAAATAAAATAAGGGTAAATAAATAAATAAATAATACATAAAAGTGGAAGCAGGATAAGATATAATATTCAATATGGTAACGTGATTAAGGTAAACAAATGAAAAGAAATCAAGATTGGTTGGTTCTGGTGTAGTTTAAGAGTCAAGTTATTATGGAGGATTCTTTTTTGTAGGTCTCTCTGAACAGGTTCGTCTTCGGTAGTTTCCGGAAGGTTGTCGTCAAGCGTTGTTTTTATGATATTCGGTAGTTCATTCCATAATTGCGTGCAGTGTTAAGTGAATAGCTATCTGGATATCACTGCTGAACATTTGTGGTCCTTGAGTAACTCCCGGCTGCTCCTACAGACCCAGATATTCAGCGCCAGTATCCAGATATTGTATTTTAAAAAACAATGACCGCCACCGGCTGAATATTTCCCTTTTGTTCTCTATCTGTACATGAGGGAGTGAGTAGTGTAGGGGGAGGAAAAACTCTCTCACTGATGCAGTTCAGCCCCCTTTCGGCAGATGGTGCTAGTCTGCCGAAGCGGAGGCTGACTCAGTTCAGCCACCTGGCAGCAGGTGGCGCTAGGTTGCAGAGGCTGAGCCTGAGGGGTGGGGCTCTGGCCAGGAGGGAGCTAAAAGCCCTCGGGCAATACAGATCCCAAGAGGTTCTGATACAGAGACCCAGGGACGAGAAAAGAGTTCCTCAAGAGAATCATAGCCTGTGACCATAGCGTTGGCAGACAGGTCAAGGTAGGAGGTTTATATTATGCAGTATTTACCTAACCTGTCATTGTAGTATTTGGAGTTGGGTTCACCTGGAAGGTACCCCGATTTCAAGGGAAGTATTGAAGTGAGTCTGCTAGGAGTAGTCACTATGAGTATTAGTCAGTGCGAGTTAATTAACCGGGACTTCAGGATACCTAAGACAATAAAGGGGAAGGGAAACGGGACTTGATATACCGCCTTTCTGTGGTTTTTGCAACTACATTCAAAGTGGTTTACAAAGCATAATCGGGTACTTATTTGTACCAGGGGCAATGGAGGGTTAAGTGACTTGCCCAGAGTCACAAGGAGCTGCACTGGGAATCGAACTCAGTTCCCCAGGATCAAAGTCCACTGCACTAACCACTAGGCTACTCCTCCACTAGCAACATTCCATGTAGAAGCCTGCCCTTGCAGATCAGCAACGTATGTGCAGGACGTCAGACTCACAAAAACAGAAGCCTGCGCAGCCGTGTTGCTGATCTGCAAGGGCAGGTTTCTACATGGAATGTTGCTAGTGGAATAGCAACATTCCATGTAGAATCTCCAATAGTAGCAACATTCCATGTAGAATCTCAAATAGGGAAAGAGAAATGGGACGTGATATACTGCCTTTCTGAGGTTTTTGCAACTACATTCAAAGTGGTTTACATATATTCCGGTACTTATTTTGTACCAGGGGCAATGGAGGGTTAAGTGACTTGCCCAGAGTCACAAGGAGCTGCAATGGAAATGGAACTCAGTTCCCCAGGATCAAAGTCCACTGCACTAGCCACTAGGCTACTCCTCCACTATAGGTTCTAAAAATGTGAAATGAATGCTATTTGTATCTGTGGTAGTTTTGTCCACAATGAAGACTTTTCTTTTGGTTTACCTTGTCTGCCGCCTGTGTCCGTGAAGGGTCCACACCTGGCCGCTAGTCCACGTTATCACACTGCATATACAGTGGGGGAGGATTCAGAGTGTTCTGATCCGGAGGATTTAGTTCTCCATCCTTCCAGGAACTCATTTCAAGGGTGAGTAGAGACTCAGACCGGAAAACAAATGCTTCTTTGACATTAGTAACAGGCATAAAGGGGGTGATTCTCTATAGTGGAAGAGTAGCCTAGTATAGCTGCCAAGAGGGGGGCAGGGGGGGGGAAATTCCTCGGGCCCGGGCCTCCACTTTTCCGCCACTTTGAAAACTCAGTCCAGGATTGGTCGGCTTGGCAATCAATTCACAGTTTTTCCAGGACAACCCTAATAACCGGCTCTTAGATACTAGTTGGCAGCTGAGAAAAGAGGGGCTTGGTAGTCTACCACAGCAGGTTTGTGTGAACGGTGGAAGACACCCCCCCCCCCTTGGAGGAAGAAGAAATAGAAAACGTAGTGCAAGGCCTGGGCGCATGCGTAGTGCATCTGTCTTTGTTTAAAGGGGTAGAAGCGTGGCGGGCGCAGGGGAAGCGCGGGCATAACGCAGTCCGTTCCTATGACAAGGCCGGCACAACCATTAGGCAACACACTAGGCTGTCGCCTAGGACAGCACTTTTTTTTTTGGGGGGGGGGGTTGTGTGTGAAAACAACAGAATCAGACCTGCAACCACACAAACTTTAGGAATCCTCAGGGCGTAGCCAGACAGCAGATTTTGGGTGGGCATAGGCAAGAAGTGGGTGGGCACCACGTGTTCTCCCTCACACACACCAAAAAAAATATCTCAACTGGCGGGAAAATGCTTCCCTCCACCTTAGCAGTCTGCAGCAGGCATGCACTGAAAACAGAGGATGTGCAGGTGCCAGTATTGTGGAGAGCAGCGTTTTTGTTACCATCGGGGAAGTCTTCAGCTTGCTGGGATCCCCAACAGCTACCGCTAAACATGTGCTACTGTTGGGTGGGCCTGAGCCCTAACTAGGTGGGCCTTCTTGGCCCATCCTAAAGCTGGAGATTTACCTCCGCTATGTTGAAGAATTTCTCAGAGGCCCCTGTTTCCACATCCTCCGACAAAGAGTTCCAGCAACAAAATATTTCCTCCAGTTTGTTTTTAAAGTATTTCCATGTAGCTTCCTCGTGTGTCCCCTAGTCTTTGTACTTTTGGAACAAGTAAATGGATTTACTTCTACTCGTTCTAAACCACTCAGGATTCTGTAGACCTCAGTCATATCTGCCCTCATCCGTCTCTTTTCCAAGCTGAAGAGACCTAACCTCTTTAGCCTTTCCTCATACGAAAGGAGTTCCATCCCTTTATCATTTTGGTCACTCTTCTTCTTTTTTTTTCTAATTTTTAATTTATTGAATTTAGAATTTACTTCAAGTACAATTCTTGAAAGAGAGAAAATGATTTTTAAGTCAAAATAAATTCTAAGGAACATTAACAGTTACAAATTTTTTCAAGATTTATCTATTACTCATCTTTAGTCCACAAGTTGGAGACATTACATAATACTTAAGGAAAACTTGTAATAACATATAATAATAATATTTTCTGTTATGGAAACAAAGACACCTACCCTCCTCTCTTCCTTCCCGTTCACATTAATTGATTTGATTACTTTATTTATTTTTTGTCTATTAGATTGTAAGCTCTTTGAGCAGGGACTGTCTTTCTTCTATGTTTGTGCAGCGCTGCGTATGCCTTGTAGCGCTATAGAAATGCTAAATAGTAGTAGTAGTAGTAGTAGGGTCTCTCTCTCTCTCTCTCCTGACGGGACATGAGTGATTGCGTCCCGACAGGAGCAGGAGAGAGAAAATTCTGGTGCCGCGGCCGGGCCTCCCTTAGAAGCTGGGGAGGACCCAGAGGAGCACCTCCAGCACTGCTCTTCCGCCCACCTGAGCAGCTGCTTTTCCTCTCAGGAGCGCATATATAGGGAGAGATGGCTACCACTTGTATCTTATTTTGGCACTGTACAGCGATAAGCACTAAATTAGATGTATTTTATGGCCTATGCATGCTTTATACTTTGATTTGTACCCTCCAGCCCCCCCCCCCTTCTTTTCTTCTTTTCTACCTCTCTCTTTTATTAACTTAATTTAAACCTAGATATGGAGAGCTACTTCTCACATGTGAGCTCCGGTATTGCCATACTTTTGTAAAATGTTACTTGTTGTTATGTTGTGAGCTCTTGCTTATATTTGTATCGAAAATCAATAAAAGAAATTAAACTATAAAGACAATGAGCTTCTCATTTCCCCCCCCCCCCCAAACCCACCTCCCCGCTCCCCCCGTTTTCTATTTCTGTTGATGGCTCTCTCATTCTCCCTGTCTCCTCAGCTCGAAACCTTGGGGTCATCTTTGACTCTTCTCTCTCCTTCTCTGCTCATATCCAGCAGATCGCCAAGACCTATCGTTTCTTTCTTTACAACATCCGTAAAATCCGCCCCTTTCTTTCCGAGCACTCTACCAAAACCCTCATCCACACCCTTGTCACCTCTCGTTTAGACTACTGCAATCTGCTTCTTGCTGGCCTCCCACTTAGTCACCTCTCCCCTCTCCAATCGGTTCAAAACTCTGCTGCCCGTCTCATCTTCCGCCAGGGTCGCTTTACTCATACTACCCCTCTCCTCAAGACCCTTCACTGGCTCCCTATCCGTTTTTGCATCCTGTTCAAACTTCTTCTACTAACCTATAAATGTATTCACTCTGCTGCTCCCCAGTATCTCTCCACACTCGTCCTGCCCTACACCCCTTCCCGTGCACTCTGCTCCATGGATAAATCCTTCTTATCTGTTCCCTTCTCCACTACTTCCTTCTCCCAAGCTCTGCAGTCAATGACAGCATCTTTCAACTACCGACAACTAAATGTGCGTGAGATGCCGGCATCAGTGGCTTAGGGACAGAAGAGGGGGGGGGGTCAAAAGGGTTGGCGCAAGGGGGGGTGTCAAAGGTGGTGGTGGCGGCAGGGGGGAGGGGGGTAATGTGCCCCCTCACCTCCCGCCGAAGTCTGGCTACGCCCCTGATGCGCACAGGCAAAAATGGGTATGGCTATGGGCAGGGAAATGGGAGTTTTGTGGGCGTTTCAAAATTTATGTGCATTGTTATAGAATACAGCTCTCTGCGCCTACATCTACGTGCTGTGATTTACGCCGTGTTTTTGTTGATAGAAATGGAGGTGCGTAGTTTTAGGCACTGGGCTATCAAGTAAGCCTATTCTATATACCACGCCTAAATCTAGGCACCATTTATAGAATACGCTTAGGTGGAAATGTTATCTGCACGGATTTTCTAGGCTCCATATATAGAAGCTGGCCCAAAGCGGCTTCAAATGGGATTATTTTAATGACATGTGCCTATGATTGAATAAAACAAATACAAAAAGGACTTACTAGAAACAAAGCAGGGCCGCCGAGAGACTAGGCCGGGCCTGGGGCAAGGCCGCCCCGCCTCCGCTGCCCCGCCTCCGCCCCCCCCCCCCGCCGCTGCCACCCCCCGCCGCTGCAGTCCACAGTCTCACCTGCCTGCCTCCACGGCTCCGGGCCCCCTTCATTCAAAGCGTCAGTCGCAGATTGCGTCTCTTCTGGCCTTCCCTCCCTGTGTCCCGCCCTTGTCTGATGTAACTTCCGGTTTCTGCGAGGGCAGGACACAGGGAGGGAAGGCCAGAAGAGAGGCGATCTGTGACTGCCGCTTTGAATGAAGGGGGCCCAGAGCTGTGGAGGCAGGCAGGTGAGACCGGGGACTGCAGCGCTGGCGGCCTGACCCCGGCGCCGGGTCCCCCTTGGAGGCCCAGGCCAGGGGAATTTTGCCCCCCCCTCGGCGGCCATGCCCATCTGACCCCCTAATGTAAAACCTAGTTTCTGTTAAAAATGAGATTGAGCTGGTTTTGTAGTAACTGATGTTGCCTCAGACAGCAAAACGTAGAAGGTGGCCACAAACAGTTCAGCTCTCCTTAAATTCAGAATCTCAAAACCTAGTATTTGCATGAAATCGTAGCTTAACTTACAGCAAAACCTACTAAAACATCTAGAAATCTCAGTGAGTTCCTAGGTTTTGCCTTGGGGGTTCAGCTCAGTGGCGTAGCTAAGGGGAGGCCACGGGGACCTGGGCCCCCCAAATTGGCTCTGGGGCCCTTGAACCCCCGCCAACTAAAGCGTTTGTCCCACGTTAGTCTCACATTGCCTGGCGTCCTGTTCTGTTTTCAGTCGCTGTGCACGCTTGTTTTTAATGAAACTGAGCATGAATGAGCATGCTCAGTTTCATTTAAAACGAGAGTTCACAGCAACTGAAAACAAGACAGGGCGCCAGGCAATGTGAGACCAACGCGGGACAAACGCTTTAGCTGGTGGGGGTTGGCGACCCCCGCCAGCTAAGGTACCTTCATAGTGGTGGTGGGAGCGGCAGGGTGTGTTTGGCAGGGGGGGGGGGGAGCGGCGGCAGGAAGGCAGTGGCGGTAGTGGCCGTGGGGGGGGGGGGGGGGGGGGGCAGAAATGGAGGTGGGAGGGCAGCAGCGGGGAGGCGGGCCAAAATGTGCCCCCCTCCCCACCTTGGGATTTGGCCCCCACTCCCGTCGAGGTGTGGCTACGCCCCTGGTTCAGCCATTTACTAAGCATTCTCCTATGACTTTAAATTCTTCAGTGAGACTGCTTGAGATTTCTCACTCCCCTACAAAGGTATTAACACTCGCATCCCTGTATTTTACCTTCCAATTCCTTGGTGTTTTAAAAATAACATCTACCACACCAGCCTGCAAAAGCCTCACCATCTGTAGCTCATAACGCACTAAGTAATTCAGAAAGATATAAACAGGATGGAGTCGGTCCAGAGGGTAGCTATAAAATTGGTCAGTGGTCTCGGTCACAAAACATATAGGAGCAGGCTTAAGAACCTCAACTTTTATTTATTTATAGCATTTATATCCCACAATTTCCCACCCACGGGCAGGCTCAACAGCAAACAATCAGTTTCTTAGAAGTGTAGAGAGGGGATATGATAGAGACATTTAAATACCTCTGTCTGTGGTATTAATGTACAGGAGGTAAGCCTCTTTCAAATGAAGGAAAACTCAGGAATGAAGGTGCATAGGATGAAGCTAAGAGGAAACAGACTTAGGAGGAATCTAAGAAAATATTATTTCACGGAAAGGGTGGTGGATACGTGGAATGGCCTCCCGGTGGAGGTTGTGGAGATGAGAAAGCGTGGGACAGGCACGTGGGAGCTCTCAGGAAAAGCAGGAATTAGGGGTTACTGAGGATGGGCCAATTGGCACTTATCTGCCATCATGTTTCTATGTAAATCAGTGAAGAGCACATAGCTCTTGAAAGCTTTACGTTACTCCAACAAAACAAACTCTCCTTCAGTTGGCTCATGCACCTCTCAGTTCTTTGTCTGTTCCTATGCTTTCCAACCCAACAGGCGTTAGAAAGAATTATACAAAAGGAGTCAAGAACTTTAGCCTCTCTGGCTGTCTGTCCGGGGGCAAAATAACTCCGAAAATTTATTGGAATGGAATGAAACTCGACATAAGGGAAAAATCAATAAAGAGACACAAGTTTAAAAATGGGCCAAATTGGACTGGGGTTCCAGAGAAATAAGCCCCCCCCCCCTCCCCAAGTGCATATCTATGGGAGAAGGAGTTCCAGCTTTCCTAGAATAGATAATTTAATGGAATGGGATTGAACTTGGCATGTGTTAAAGTGTCAGATACCCCTGCAGTTTGGGCAATTAAGGTCGTGGAAAATCTGACGTCCACCTACGTCTTGGCCAGTCTGGCTTAGCCATTATGTAAACTAGGCAGTTGTCTGGCATTTTCTAGAGGGGTGGCAAACCTCTCTCCTCCCCCCCCCCCCCCAAAACCGCTACTTCTAGACGTGACCAGTCCTGATAGTTCTTAGACCTCTTCTTTTGTTGTTTTCTGAATCATCCACATACAGTTCAAACTCCTCTTATTGACCTATAAATGCATTCACTCTGCAGCTCCTCAGTACCTCTCCACTCTCATCTCTCCCTACATTCCTCCCCGGGAACTCCGTTCACTGGGTAAATCTCTCTTATCTGCACCCTTCTCCTCCACCGCTAACTCCAGACTCCGTTCCTTTTATCTTGCTGCACCAAATGCCTGGAATAGACTTCCTGAGTTGGTACATCAAACTCCATCTCTGGCCGTCTTCAAATCTAAGCTAAAAGCCCACCTTTTTGATGCTGCTTTTAACTCCTAACCCTTATTCACTTGTTCAGAACCCTTATTTTATTATCCTCACTTTAATATTCCCTTATCTCTTGTTTGTCCTGTTTGTCTGTCCTAATTAGATTGTAAGCTCTGTCGAGCAGGGACTGTCTCTTCATGTTCAAGTGTACAGAGCTGCGTACGTCTAGTAGCACTATAAAATGATAAGTAGTAGTAGTCTTTGGGATTCCGGAATCTTGCTACTCTTTAGGATTCCGGAATCTTGCTACTCTTTGGGATTCCGGAATCTTGCTACTCTTTGTCCTTATCTCCTATCTGGCCTGTTTTTTCTGTTCTGATTAGATTGTAAGCTCTGTTGAGCAGGGACTTTCTCTTCATGTTCAAGTGTACAGCGCTGCGTATGTCTAGTAGCGCTATAGAAATGATAAGTAGTAGTAGTAATTTAACACAAGAGTACTAGATGCTGCAATAAATTACCAAGTATCGCTCGATTCCCTGCTGGCTCACACTAAGCTATTGAAATTAGGAATGTTTACCATGTAACAGAAGGAATGACATCAGACTGTACAACACCTCCTCAAAATCTGTATTGTTTTTATAAAATTACTTTCAAAGTTGAGCTAAAGAGCACATGAACTAATAGAAATAAATCCAACATAGTTTTTTATTTTTAGGTAGACCAGACCATTGCAGGCCGAGGCCCCTGAGCCCTCTTGAGGCTTCCTTACAAAGGAACAGAGGTATGGGTCTTTATTTTGCCTTAGACTCCATTCAGCACCCAGGAAGGGATCATTTCACCAGGATCGAAACTGAGCTGGAGACTCCCGTTTTGGAGGGCCAACTCCCTCCCAAAATCAGGATACTTCCACGCAACGCAGGGGAGCCAACCACTCAGTGTTATCTCTGCCTGTACGTGACCACCAGCAGCTTCAAATCTCATAGCCAGCTCTCCCTGCTGTGAAATTAACAGACAGGAAGTGTTACTTATTTTTTATAACTATTTTTTGGAGGGGGCGTGTCATGGGCACAGAATGGAATGGAAGTGTTAACAAGCTAGTGTGGTATGATTAACGCACTCTAACCGGTTGATGCGGAAGAACTCAATCAGGCTTATTTTCGAAAGGGAAGGGCGCCCATCTTTCAACACAAATCGGAAGATGGGCATCCTTCTCACATGGTTGCCCAAATTGGCAAAATCGAAAGCCGATTTTGGGCATCATCAACTGCTTTGCGTCGTGGGGACGACCAAAGTTCACAGGGGTGTGTCGGAGGCGTAGCAAAGGCGAGACTGGGGCGTACCTAATATATGGGCGTCCTCGACCGATAATGGAAAAAAGAAGGGCGTCCCTGACAAACACTCGGACGACTTTACCTGGTCCTTTTTTTCTTACGACCAAGCCACAAAAATGTGCCCTAAATGACTAGATGACCACCGGAGGAAATTGGGGATGACCTCCCATTACTTCCCCAGTGGTCACTAACCCCCTCCCACCCTCAAAAAATGTTTTAAAAATATTTTTTCCAGCCTCTATGCCAGCCTCAAATATCATACCCAGCTCCATGACAGCAGTATGCAGGTCCCTGGAGCAGTTTTAGTGGGTGCAGTGCACTTCAGGTAGGCGGACCCAGGCCCACCCCCCTACCTGTTACACTTCTGGTGATAAATGTGAGCCCTTCACCAGAAACCCACTGTACCCACATCTAGGTGCCCCCCTTCACCCCTTAGGGCTATGGTAGTGTACAGTTGTGGGGAGTGGGTTTTGGGGGGCAATTTATGAAGTCCACTGCAGTGCCCCCTAGGGTGTCCGGTTGATGTCCTGGCATGTCAGGAGGACCAGTGACCTAAGAATGCTGGCTCCTCCCACAACCAAAGGGCTTGGATTTGGTCATTTCTGAGATGGGCGTCCTTGGTTTCCATTATCGCCGCAAATCGGGGACGACCATCTCTAAGGACGACCATCTCTAAGGTCGACCTAAATTTCGCGATTTGGGTGTCCCCGACTGTATTATCAAAACAAAAGATGGACACCCATTTTGTTTCAATAATACGGGTTTCCCCGCCCCTTCGCCGGGACGTCCTGTGAGGACGTCCTCAGAAAAACTTGGGTGCCCCTTTCGATTATGCCCCTCCAAGCCTCCTAAATAGCAGGTGGTATGTGCTTCCGTGTTAACTCTCACAGGTACCATATGCTAATGGGAACGTTAGTGCACGACCTGCAAAAAAAAAAAAAAAAGTCCCCCAAAAAGTGCCACATTAAATCTGCGCTTAGCGTATGGGAAAGTTCCAGATTTCAGTGCACTTTAGTGAAATGGCCCCAAAATGTAATAATCTGTGTTCATTCTTTTGCAATTTATGTGCAGGCTTTTACACCACTGCTCGGCCTTCCACATTAGTATTCTGTAGTGGAGGAGTAGCCTAATAGTGCAGTGGGTTGCAGTGGCGTTCCTAGGTCGGCTGCCACCCAAGGCGGATCGCCACTGCGCACCCCCCCCCCCCGGGTGCAGTGGCGGCCATCCCCCTATGGTGCAGCACGACACCCCCCCTCCGGCGCAATGACACCCTGGGTACACGCTGCTGGAGGGTGCAGAGAGTAGCCACACGCCTGTCGGCTCCACTGGCTCTCTGCCCCGGAACAGGAAGTAACCTGTTCCGGGGCAGAGGAAGCAGGGACCCAGCGGAGCCGACAAGCGCGCCGCTGCTCTCTGTACCCCTCCAGCAGCGGGCACCCGGGGCGGACCGCCCCGCCCTTGCTACGCCACTGGTGGGTTGACAACCCGGGGAACTGGATTCAATTCCCACTGTGGTTCCCTGTGACTCTGGACAAATCACTTAACCCTCGATTTCCCCAGGCACGAAAAAAAAAATTGTGAGCCCAGTAGGGACAGAAAAAGTACCTGTATAGAACATGTAAACCATGTTGGTTGTACCACAGAAAGGTGGTATATCAAGTTCATGACCTTTGACCCTCTGTAAAGGAAAGTATGTGCCTTTCCTTGTTCAAAATCTATTACCTTCCACATGTATATCAAAATTTCACAGTAAATTTATGAACTGTATCAAATTTGTACAGCTATGAACATAAGAACAGCCATACTGGGTCAGACCAATGGTCCATCTAGCCCAGTATCCTGCTTCCAGCAGTGGCAAATCCAGGTCACAAGTACTTGACAGAAACCAATTAATAACTACATTTCATGCTACCAATCCTGAGGCAAGCAGTGGCTTCCCCAGTGTCTATCTCAATACTGAGTATGGACTTTTCCTCCAGGAACTTGTCCAAACCTTTTTTAAACCCAAATACGCTAACCGCTGTTACCACATCCTTTGGCAATGAGTTCCAGACCTCTTTGAGGGGTCCTTTTACTAAGGTGCGCTGAAAAATGTCCTGCGCTGGTGTAGACGCATGCATTGGATGTGTGCGGGTCCATTTTTCAGTGCACCTCCACAAAAGACCTTTTCTTTTTTGGCCGAAAATGGACGTGCGGCAAAATAAAAATTGGCGTGCGTCCATTTTGGCCCTGAGACCTTACCGCCACCCATTGACTTAGTGGAAAAGTCTCACACATTAACCGGGTGGTAATCGCCAGCGCACATAACGCTGCCGATTACCGCCTGGTTAGCGCCATGTGGTAGAAAATAAAAAATATTTTCTGTTGCGCATATAGGCCGTGCATAAAAATGGAATTCTCGCCCAGGCCTTGTGGTAGCCAGGCGACAGTTCCAAATTAACGCTGCGCGTAGGCGCCTACGTGCCTTAGTGAAAGGGCCCCTGAGTGAAAAAATATTTCCTCATATTTGTTTTTTTTTAAGTATTTCTATGTAATTCCATTGAGTGTCGCTTGGTCTTTGTACTTTTTGAAAAAGTGAAAAATCAATTCACTTCCACTGGATAGTCTTCCAGAGAAAACTTCTAAAAGCCACGGTCTGGATGGGCCCTCATTTTCATAGTTTACAACATTCTCAGCCCTACTGGAACAGTCTTTGCAACACGATTCTCTAGGTATCTTATTTCTGCATGAACAAAATGGCCACTCAAGAAATAAGCATCTCTAATGAGCCTTTAATTGGCACTTGAGATGTCAAAAAGTGCTCTTCCAAACTTATTAAAAATAAAACGACTCTGTGCAATGCTCAACATCCGGCCATATAATTAACGTGCATGAAGGACCATAATGTGACTAAATGAATTAAATTCTTATTAGAAATGCATCCAAGTTTATGGGGTTAATAAAGAAATGAGTGTGCTGGATAGACTGAAAATTTGGAGATCCCGAAGACTAGAAGCTAGCAGTAAACTGACTGTAGAATCTTACTATTCCTGAAAAACACCTTGCAAGGATTTTGTTGCTGAGAAAGACTTCAGTTTGTTATAAAGGGGTTTCTGCTTGTGAGGACAGCTCTCTGTGCTTTTCTGCTTGAATTAAAGTCCACGTAAGCAGGGCTCATGTTAGACAAGCTGCTTGGGACAGAAACTAGGCAGGATACTTCAAAGCCACCTGTAGGCCATGCTTCCATCTATTTTAGGTAGGCTCAGGGCCCTCTGTGGCATGGAAATGGCCCTGGTTAGCATCCCTAACGCCAGCAGTGCTCGCAGGGAGAAAATCTGACCTGCTACAGGGCTGGTCTTCGGCAGGGGCGAAAGAGGCGGTCGCACAGGGCCCCATATTTCTTGTCCTCCCGTCTTGGAACACCTCCCTGCTCCGCATCCACATTTCAGTAGAGAGCAGGGGCGTAGCCAGACTTTGGCGGGAGGGGGGTCCAGAGCCCGAGGTGAGGGGGCACATTTTAGCCCCCCCCCCCGCCATTGCCAACCCCCCCTGCCGCCGCTACCACCACCAACACCAACTTTGCCCCCCCCCTGCTGATGACCCTCTTGACCCCCCCTCCCGCCGCCAACCCTCCCCCGCTGTCGCCTTCCTTTGCTGGCGGGGGACCCCAACCCCCGCCAGCCGAGGTCCTCTTCTTCCTTTGTTCTGTTTCAGAGTCTGATGTCCTGCACGTTGTACATGTAGGACGTCAGACTCAGAAACAGAACGAAGGAAGAAGAGGACCTCGGCTGGCGGGGGTTGAGGGTCCCCCGCCAGCAAAGGTAGCAGACGGCGACGGCGGGTTGACGGCGGGGGGGGGGGGGGGGGTCCAGGGCCAAATCTACGAGGGCCCAGGCCCCCGTGGCACCACGTAGCTACGCCCCTGGTAGAGAGCATCAGGCAGTGGCAGTGATTTTCATATCCCGTCAGCAGCTGCCGAGGTCAGGGCCTCCCCACTGCTGCATCCCGCCCCCTTTTGATGTCACTTCCTGCTTCCGCAAGGGCGGGATGCGGCAGCAAGAATGCTTTGGGCTCGGCAGCTGACGGGATATGAAAATCGCTGCCGCTGTCTGCCGTCTCTACTGAAACGTGCTGGATGCACATCAAGGGTATGGGGTGAGGTGGCGTTCCGAGAGCTGTCAACCTCCTTTTAAACTCTGATAAATTATGGCTTACGGTGGCAAGCGAGGGGCCCCACTGAACTGGTCTGTACAGGGCCCCGCAGTTGCTAAGACCGGCCCCGCTGCTACGATAGTATTGTAGTGACAAGATTTGCCCCCCCAAGAGAAAATCGCAATCTTTGTGATACCTCTTTGTAGGACCAAGTAAAATGCCACTGTAGAATGTGAGTTTTCAAGGTCTAACCGATCGCCCTTGACCAGACAGACATCTACAAAAATCTCCAGTAGGTTCTGGAGTTTGTACTCACGTGGTAAAGGCCGGTGTCTGTAACGGACGGGCTCACCACATCCTGTCGCATTAAGTCCATGTCCGCGCTCATTCCCAAGGCGTAATGGCTTGGACTTTTATTCTTCTCCCCTTTTTTCTTGGATTTCTTCCCTGTTTCCTTCTTGTTGTTCCTCGGCTGCATATAATCGTCCTGAGGTATTTTCTCATTGCTAATGTATCGGAGCAGGGAGCTCTCTAAACAACACAGACAGAACTTCTGTTTTCTTGCACTGAAGTGAGTCATGACATTGAAGAGTGGATGAACCCAATTACTGACGCTTCCCTCTTCTCACCCATCAATCACCTTCACAGTCAAGAGCCAACCTGAATTATCTCTCGGTGTCACTACTACCCTGGCTGAATCTAAACGACATGTCCAGTATTTATCTACTGAGATTTATTATTATCGTGAGATTCACCCAAGGCAGCGTACAACCAGGAGTAGCTGCTACTATAACGTAAGCACAACGACCAATTATCATTGTAATATGCAATTAGAACAGGATGCACACTTGGGGGGGGGCTTTTACTAAGGTGCGCCGAAAAATGGCCTGTGCTGGTGTAGACGCGTGTATGGGATACGCGCAGGTCCATTTTTCAGTGAAACCTGCAAAAAAGGCCTTTTTTTGGCCGAAAATGGACGTGCGGCAAAATAAAAATTGGCGTGCGTCCATTTGGGAACTAAGACCTTACCAGCACCCACTGACCTTGCGGTAAGGTCTCATACGTTAACTGGGTGGTAATGGTCTACGCATATACAATGCTGATTACCACCTGGTTAGCGCCACGCGCTGGAAATTTTCTAGTACGCTTATTGGACGCAGGTAAAAAAATGAAATTACTGCCTGAGCCACGCGGTACCTGGGCGGTAGTTCAAAACTGACAGGCGTAGGACGCGCATAGGCGCCTATGCGGCTTTGAAAAAGGGCCCCTTGATGCCGGGATTATATATGCTTTGTGTTTTATATATATATATATAAAAATGACAAAAGAAAAAAAATCACAATTGAAATATGAATTGGGATATTGTGTAGAAGAAAGCGTAATAAATTGAAAATGATAAAAAAAAGGAGTTGTTTTTGGCCAATGATGATTAAGTCTGGATTGTGCCTTTTTTTGCGGACTGCATGTGAGCACTACAGACATTAAATGAGGCCTTTTTCCCCATATCAGGGGCGTAGCTACGTGGGGCCACGGGGGCCTGGGCTTGTAGATTTGACCCTGGACCCCCTGCTGACGGCCCTCTCGACCCTCCTCTTCCGCCGTCAACCCACCGTCGCCGTCTGCTACCTTTGCTGGCGGGGGACCCCAACCTCAGCCAGCCGAGGTCCTCTTCTTCCTTCGTTCTGTTTCTAAGTCTGACATCCCCCCGCCAGCAAAGGTAGGCGACGGCGGGGGAGGGTTGGCGGCGGGAGGGGGTTTGAGAAGGTCGTCAGCAGGGTGGGGGGTCAAAGGCGGCGGTGGTGGTGGTGGGGTCGTCAATGGCGGGGGGGGGGGGGGTTGTCGGCGCCAGGGGGGGCTAAAATGCGCCCCCTCACCTCAGGCTCTTGACCCCCCCTGCAGCCGAAGTCTGGCTACGCCCCTGCTCCATATGTATTTTGCATCCTGTCTTAAAGTGTTTCCTTAAACCTATAATATATGTGATATGAAATGATTTTCTAAAGAGATTGTGCAGTGTTCTTTGATTTTGTAATATACAATTAGAACAGTGAGGTAAGCTTGGAAATAGGTAAATTTAAATGTTAGTAATAGAAATATTAGGATATAGTGTAATTAAGGGCTCCTTTTACTAAGCTGCGTTAAGCACCTACGCGAGCCCAACGCGCACCAATTCAGAATACTGCCTGGCCACCATGTGGCCCAGGCGGTAATTTCATTTTTTACGCACCTCCACTATGCGCGCTGGAAAATATATTTTGTTTTCCTGCGCGGCGCTATCTGGCAGCGTATGCGTGTTGACGATTACCGCCCATTTAATGCGTGAGACCCTACCCTTAAGTGAATGGATGCCGGTAAGGTCTCAGGCCCAAAATGGATGCGTTGCCGATTTTCATTTTGCCGCACGTCCATTTTTGGCCCCCCCCAAAAGCGCATTTTTTACAGGTGTGCTGAAAAATGGATCTGCGCATGTCCAAAACACAAGCCTACACTAGTTCAGGCCATTTTTCAGCGTGTCTTAGTAAAAGGACCCCTAAAAGAGCAAAATAGAACATTCATATTCATATAAGAGAAATATTATACACTTTTAGTAGTTAATAAATTCATATCCACACTCCAGCATTCCCCATCACTTTCTGCTTTATGATCATTAAGAGCAATTCTATAACTATAGGGAAATGTGCCATTTTTGCGTGCAAGCGCGGTAAGCATTCTCCAGTAAGGGCATGCGTAAGTGGCTTAGCATGCAATTGGAAGGGGAAGGGATTTGATATACTTTCTTTCTGCCGTTACAAAGTGGGGCATTTCCGAACAGGGACGACCAACTCTAAGGGCACCCATCTCTGAGGACAGCGCCGTGAAAGGGCGGGGCAACCTGTATTATTGAAACAAGATGGGCTTCTCCCACGACCAAATCCAAGGCATTTGGTCGTGGGAGAAGCTAGCATTCGTAGAGCACTGGTCCCCCTTACATGCCAGGACACCAACTGGGCACCCTAGGGGGCACTGCAGTGGACTTCACAAATTGCTCCCAGGTGCATAGCTCCCTTACCTTGGGTGCTGAGTCCCCCCAAAACCCACTCCCCACAACTGTACACCACTACCATAGCCCTTAGGGATGAAGGGGGAGGCACCTACATGTGGGTACAGTGGGTTTCTGGTGGGTTTTGGAGGGCTCACATTTACCAACACAAGTGTAACAGGTAGAGGAGGAGGGATGGGCCTGGGCCTGCCTCCCTGAAGTGCACTGCAGTGCCTACTAGGTATGACATTTGAGGCTGGCATAGAGCCTGGAAAAAATGTTTTTTAATTTTTTTGTTTGGGTGGGAAGGGTTTGGTGACCACTGGGGGGAGTAAGGAGAGGTCATCCCTGATTCCCTCCAGTGGTCATCTGGTCAGTTCGGGCACCTTTTCAAGACTTGGTCCTGAAAAAAAAGGAACCAAGTAAAGTCAGCCAAATGCTAGTCAGGGACGCCCTTCTGTCTTCCATTATCGGCCGAGGACGCCTATCTGTTAACCATGCCCCCGTCCTGCCTTCGGTACACTGCCAACACGCGCCCGGGAACTTTGATCGTCCCCGCGACGGAAAGCAGTTGAGGACGTCCAAAATTTGGGTGACCCTGAGAGAAGGACGCCCATCTCCCGATTTGTGTCGGAAGATGGGCGCCCTTCTCTTTTGAAAATGCCCCTGAAAGTGGTTTACATATTGGACTAGATTCAGTAAATGGCGCACAAGTGTGGGTGCCGAAAAAAATGAACGCTGAGCGCTACTTTATAAACGGCGTTCTGAGTAGGGCTCTGTAGAATAGCGCTTAGTGCTCAGTTTTGGGCACGAGAATTTACAACATCTGAAACCTGGTATAAATCCTCATGCCTATCTTAGGCGTGGATCTCCCGTATTCTACAATCCTGTTTGCATCTGCAGCAAACGCGCCTGGCCCACCCACGCCCCTCCCACAGCCACGCCCCCTTTTCAACAGCAGGCTAGAAAATTTACTCGTGCGTCTTTATAGAATAGCCCCTAGTAAGATGCATGTGTAAATTCAGGGGCCCTTTTACAGAGCGGCGGTAAGCCCAACGCAGGCTTACCGATCGCTCTTTCGGGACTACTGCTGGCCCAACGCGGTCACCGGCGTTAGTTCCGCCTGGAGTGCACGCCATTTCCGGGGAAAAAAGAAATCCCCCAGAAATGGCCTGTGTGGTGGTAACCCAGCGGTATTTGGGTATCGTGGGATACCTTATCGCCACCTCAGTGGGTGGTGGTAAGGGCTCCCCGTCATATGGCTATGTGATAAGAGTTCTCTTAACGCATGACCATGTGTGCTGGGGGCTTTTTACCCACTACGGTAAAAAGGGCCCTGGCATGCGGGAAAAATGCCCCTCCCCCCTCCCCGCCGTTAGCGCAGGACCTTTTTTCCCCGCTGCTTGGTGCCAGTGGCAGGTTAGCCTATGGGAACTGCTGCTGCTACCTTTTGGGAAAAAAATAAGGTAAACTCAGGGAAGAGGGTTGAGGAGGGAAGGGGGGAGATGCTAGACCGGGGCGGGGGGATCTCATCCCAACCTCGGCTGGCAGATTGCCTTGGGCAGCGCCTGCGTTTGACATATCATTGTTTGATGCATCGTCTCCTGAAATTTCACACTGCTGTCAAGGTGCGATGCAAGTTTTGGAAGGCGACAGGTCACCAACTTACCTCTTCTACTGTCTCGTTTCATCTTACTGGGATCTTCATAATCACCAACCCAATTGTATTCAACTGGCATTGAGATGGGACGCAGCTTTCCTAGAACAAGCCAAAAAAGGGTGCCATGAGAATTACTTCCCATAGGTTTTTCATTTGCTTATTCCGTGCCTTGTTTTAACATATACTGATTATGAGGCCATTTTATTAAATTGTCTTAATCACTCACCCCTAAATTCTATATATGGTGCCCAAAATGGCGCCCACGACTTAACTGAGTAATGTGCCAATAACTAGCAACCAATTATTGCAGTTAATTGACTCCAGTTAGGATTTGCGTGCGCATTCGCTAAGCACTATCCTACAAAGATGCGTCTGCAAATCTTTTAGGGGCCTGTTTACTAAGACGCATAGAGGGGCATAATCGAACGGCACCGGCCATCTATATGGCCGGCTCCGTAAAGCGGCGGCCCACGGCCAAATCTCAGCATCTGGGCCGGCTTTAGAGATGGCTGGCATTGGTTTCCGGCAATAATGGAAACTAATGCCGGCGATCTCAAACCCGGCCAAATCCAAGGTATTTGGTCGTGGGAGGAGCCAGCATTTGTAGTGCACTGGTCCCTCTCACATGCCAGGACACCAACTGGACACCCTAGGGGGCACTTCTAAAAAATAAAAATAAAATTAGCTCCCAGGTGCATAGCTCCCTTACCTTGTGTGCTGAGCCCCCCAAATCCCCCCCAAAACCCACTCCCCACAACTCTACACCACTACCATAGCCCTTAGGGATGAAGGGGGCACCTACATGTGGGTACAGTGGGTTTTGGGGGGGTTGGAGGGCTCCCATTTACCACCACGTGTAACAGGTAGGGGGGATGGGCCTGGGTCCACCTGCCTGAAGTGCACTGCACCCACTAAAAACTGCTCCAGGGACCTGCATACTGCTGTGATGGAGCTGGGTATGACATTTGAGGCTGGCATAGAGGCTGGCAAAAAAATGTTTTGTTTTTTTTTGGGTGGGAGGGGGTTGGTAACCACTGGGGGAGTAAGGGGAGGTCATCCCCCATTCCATCCGGTGGTCATCTGGTCAATTGGGGCACTTTTTTTGAGGCTTGGTCCTAAAAATAAATGGACCAAGTAAAGCCAGCCAAATGCTCGTCAGAGCCGGCCTTCTTTTTTCCATTATCGGCCGAAGGCGGCCATCTCGTAACCACGCCCTCCGTCTCGCCTTCCATACCCTGCTGACAAGCCCCCTTTAACTTTGTCTGGCCCTGCGACAGAAAGCAGTTGAAGCTGGCCAAAATCGGCTTTCGATTATACCGATTTGGCTGGGTTCAGGAGATGGCCGGCGATCTCCTTCGAAAATAAGCAGGAAAGGTACCTACATGCATCCAACGCATGTCAATTTGGAACTACCGCCTGGCTACCACGGGCCCTAGGTGGTAATTCCATTTTTTATGCACATCCGGTATGCGCGGCAGAAAATATTTTTTATTTTGTACCACGTGGCGCTAACTAGGCGGTAATCTGCAGCGTGCGCTGATTACCACCCAGTTAACGCATGAGACCTTACTGCTAAGTCAATGGGTGGCGGTAAGGTCTCAGGCCCAAAATGGACGCACGCCAATTTTTATGTTGCCGCACATCCATTTTCGGCCCAGAAGGGCCTTTTTTACAGGAGCTCTGAAAAATAGACCTGCACACGTCCAATACATGCGCCTACAACAGCGCAGGCGATTTTTCAGCGCACCTTAGTAAAAGGAACTCATAACATGTAACTGAAAAGGGGGCTTGGCCATGGGAGGGGCACAGTCGGGTCAGGGGCGTTAATGAAAAATGCACGCAGTATTATAGAAATCAGGCGATCCGTATCTAACGGACATTTTGGTGTAAATACTTTGGCGCGGATCCTGGAGCTAGTTTATAAACAGGGCATCCAACTACGCATTTTTTTTGGCGTCCAAATTTGGCCACCATTAACTTCTAAACAGAATTCCTTTGTGTTTGTCCCACACATGTTTGAATTCCATTACCATTTTCATCTCCACCACCTCACGCGGGAGGGCATTCCATGTATCCACCACCCTCTCCGTGAAAAAATACTTCCTGACATTACTCCCGAGCCTGCCCCTCCTTCAACCTCAATTCATGTCCCCTAGTTCTACCGCCTTCCCTTCTCCGGAAAAGGTTAATTTGCGGATTAATACCTTTCAAATATTTGAAAGTCTGTATCATGTCACCTCTGTTTCTCCTTTCCTCTGGCTATAATATCTGAGACTGTCGTAGAGGCTGGTATGTACTGTTTCTTTTACATCTTTGGGGGGGTGGGAGGGGGTCAGTGACCACTGGGGGAGTAAGGGGAGGTCATTCCTTTATTCCTCCAGTAGTCACCTGGTCATTTAGGGCACTTTTGTAGCTTAGTCATTATTAAAACAGGTCTAGCTCAAAATGTTTTAGTTTTAGTACTGGACGTTTTTGTTCCATTATGGCTGAAAAACGTCCAAGTCTTAGGATCACCCAAATCCCGCCCTTAACACATCCCCTTGAGATCTGGAGGCACTGCAGATGAACAGCATAGAAAAATGTCTGGAAAATGGACTTCAAAAATACCGATTTGGATGTTTTGGAGAGAAAAACGTTGAAGTGCTGCTTTGTGCCACCTTTTTAGATGTTTTTCTCTTTCGAAAATGAGCCCCAAAGTGTCTGGCACTGGAGGGAGTCAGTGCGTCTCTTACTGAACCGAGACTAGAATTTGATCACTGGGAAAGATGAAGACTCACATTCTTGTCTTGCTCCGCCAAAGGTTGAGCAGATTACGGGTGTGAGCTCTTGGATCCGGCCGGAGACGGCGGAGTAAACCCCTCCTTCTCCAGAGGACAGCCGACCCACCCCCACTCTTCGCCTGGGAAGGCTGCCGTTCCCCGGAAGTTGAGCCTCCAGGTGCGGGCAGACAGGGCTTCTGGAAGAAGCAGACAGCGAACAAGGAGAGTCAGTAGCAGGCAGTGGTCGAGACAGGCAGCGGTCCAGGAGAGTCAGTGGCAGGCAGTGGTCGAGACAGGCAGCGGTCCCGGAGAGTCAGTAGCAGGCAGTGGTCGAGACAGGCAACGGTCCAGGAGAGTCAGTAGCAGGCAGTGGTCGAGACAGGCAGTGTCTGATAGCAAGGTACAGAGTTCCATCCAACGATGCGGAGCTCTCAGGAACAAGAAGCCGAAGCACTGGCCAAGAGGAGTGGTGCTCCTTAAGTAGGCCTTCCCATTAACGTGGGGCCCCAGCTGGTGCTTCCTGCGGATGAGCCTTTCCGTATCCAATCCAAGATGACGCCAGCCACTGCTTCCCCTGCTTGGCCCCGCAACCGGAAGAGACGCCGGCTATCCACTGCCGGCGCCATGTTGCAGAGGTTCCCTAGCGGAACTGGAAGGCCGGCCACCGGCGGGAACAACCGGCGATCCTCTGCCGCCGGACTAAGGTAATGGCCGCCTTTCCCTTCTGGCTGGCGATGGCCGGCCACCGGAGGACCCGCGGCAAAGGCCGGCCATCCCTGGTGGCCCCGGGTCCCACGGTCCACCGGCGCCAGCGGCGAGCTGGAGCATGTTGGTCCAGGCGGAAGACGGGACAATTCTACAGAAATTCGCCAACAAGTGCAGAGAAGAAGCTAAGGTGCTAGACCTTACAACTCATTGTGCAAATATCCCTCCCCCCAACTTCCCCATCTCTCTCTCTATAGCTAGATAGATAGATAGATAGATAGTGTGATGAATTGCATCCTAGCTCTCTCTCACCTGTTGGACACAGTATATACCAGCCTCTACCACAGTCTCAGATGTTATAGCCAGTCCTATTAGAGCAAAAAGCAGGTCTCTGGAGTAGCCTAGTGGTCAGTGCAGTACACTGTGGAGAAGGGACCCAGGCCCATATCCCACTCTAACTGTTACACTTGTGGTCGAATGTGTCAGCAGTCCAAAACCTATCGTACCTACATATAGCCGACTCCTTCACCCATGAGGGCTACTGTAGTGGTGTACAACTGAGGAAGTGGGTTTTGGAGGGTTCTACAGACAAGATAAGGGATCAATGGAGAGATGTGTATCTGAGAACTTTTATATGAAGTCCACAGCAGTGCCCCATAGGTGCCCCACTGCTCTCCTGAGATGTATGTGAGGCCAGTCTACAAAGAATATTGACTTCTCCTACATCCTAATGGCTTGATTTTGTGCTATCCAGTATTTTGCATTTAGTGTCACATGTATGATTATCTCCTAGTTGGTGAGCGGTTATATGTGTGTGCCCCATGCAAGAGCTCCTAGCTCTCAAACGGGTCCGTTCTCTTGAGGCTAGAGTAGCAGACTTGGAGGAGATGAGAGAGACAGACAGGTACACAGAGAAGACCTATAAGGACATTGTAGAGAAGTCCCACCTCTAGTTTGGCAAGCTGTATCTTTGCTTCGGTCTTTATGGAAGAAGATGTAACCACTTGTAACCACTCGCCTCCACCTACCCTCCTCTCTTCCTTCCCGTTCACATTAATTGATTTGATTTGCTTACTTTATTTATTTTTTGTCTATTAGATTGTAAGCTCTTTGAGCAGGGACTGTCTTTCTTCTATGTTTGTGCAGCGCTGCGTATGCCTTGTAGCGCTTAGAAATGCTAAATAGTAATAGTAGTAAGATGTAAGAGATCTGCCTGTACCAGAAATGGTTTTCAAGGGTGATGATGCGGAGGAACTGAAAGAAATCTCGGTTAACCTGAACTGATGTACTGTGCCAAATTGACAAATTAAAAGAGTAGTAAATCACCTGGGTTCCAGGGGTGATCCAGGAAATTACAGACTGGTAAGCCTGTCAGTGCTAGGCAAAATAGTGGAAACTACTATAAAGAATAAAATGATGGAACACATTTAATGGGACAGACTGAGTCAGCATGGATTCAGCCAAGGGAAGTCTTGCTTCACCAACTTGCTTCATTACTTTGAAGGCGTGAATAAACATGTGGATAAAGGTGAGCCAGTTGATGTATATAGATTTTCAGAAAGGTTTTGATATAGTTCCTCTTGAAAGACTCCTGAGAAAATTAAAAAGTCATGGGATAGGAGGCAAGGGTGTGGATTAGGAATTGGTTATTGGACAGAAAACAAAGGGTAGAGTAAAATGGTAATTTCTCTCAATAGAGGAGGGTGAACAGTGGAGTACCGCAGGGATCAGTACTGGGACCGATGCTATTTAACACATTTATAAATAATATGGAAATCGGGACGACACGTGAGGTGATTACATTTGCAGATGACAAAAAACTATTCAAGGTTGTTAAAACACATGCGGACTGTGAAATATTGCAGGAAGACCTTAGGAAATTTGGCATCCAAATGGCATATGAAATTTAATGTGGACAAATACAAGGTGATGCACATTGGAAAAAAATAATCCGAATCATAATTACCTGATGCTAGAGTCCAGCATTTAAGAAAAAGATCTAGGTGTCATTATCCCAACTCTACAGATCTCACCGCGACCTCTCTAACCTCATCTCTATTCCTCTACTCCCCTCCTCTTCTCTGCCCTTCTCTTGCACCCTATGGAATGCCCGCTCTATCTGTAACAAACTCCCCTATATCCAGGACCTCTTTATCTCGCGTCACCTCCATCTGCTCGCCATAACAGAAACCTGGCTCTGCCCTGATGACTCTGCTTCAGTCGCAGCCCTGTGCCATGGCGGTTATCTATTTTCACATACTCCTCGCCCTGCTGGCCGTGGGGGCGGTGTTGGACTACTTCTCTCTCCCTCCTCCAGATTTCAACCCCTTCTTCCACCTCAATCTCACTGTTTTTCCTCCTTAGAAGTCCACTCAATCCGCCTTTTCTCTCCTCTGCCTCTTCGAATAGCGGTCATTTATCGTCCCCCTGATAAGTCCTTCATCCTTTCTCAGTGACTTTGATGCCTGGCTTGCCTTCTTCCATTTATTTATTTATTTATTGTTTGCATTTGTATCCCACATTTTCCCACCTCTTTGCGGGCTCAGTGTGGCTTACAATAAGATATGAGTAATGAAAATACATTTGTTACAACTTGGTTATGGGTTATATTGTACAAGTTATGCGAGATAATCGAATTATCATTAGGAATATCACAATGGGACATCAACATTGAGACATTGGGAGGAGACAATGGGAAGCTTAAGGGCAGTGTTAAGACACAAAGGCACATGGTATACATATTTCTGTGAGTAAATGTATGAGTAATGTGGAATTATGGGGGATGAGAGATCATAAGTGGATGTATGATGCATTGATGAACAGTGAGTGTGGACTCTATGTGTTTTGGTTCTTTCCGTAAATTGTCTCAAATAGATGGGTCTTCAGTAATCTGCAGAAGGATGCCTGTTCGTGGATCGCTCTTAAGTTGCGCGGCAGTGTGTTCCAAACCTGCGTGCTCGTGTGAGAAAAGGTTGACGCGTGTAGCGTCTTGTATTTCACGCCCTTGCAAGTAGGGAAATGGAGGTTGAGGTATGTTCGGGAAGATCTCCTAGCATTTCTGGGTGGTAGGTCAATCAACTCGGACATGTAGACTGGGGCTTCGCCGTGAATGATCTTGTGGACTAGTGTGCATACCTTAAAAGTGATGCGTTCCTTAAGTGGAAGCCAGTGTAGTTTCTCTCGTAGTGGTGTTGCCCTTTCATACTTTGGTTTTCCGAAGATGAGTCCTCCCCCTCTCTCATCCTTGGTGACTTTAATATTCCTGCTAATGATCCTTCCAACTCTTATATTTCCAAGTTACTCGCTTTAACATCCTCCTTTAATCTCCAACTATGCTCCACCTCCCCCACTCATCAAAATGGTCACTGTCTTGATGTCCTCTAACTGTTCACCCTCTAGTTTCCTTGCCTCTGATCTTCCCCTCTTTGATCACCATCTTATAACTTTCACACTTAAATCTCCTCCCTCCCAGTCCCGTCCTATCTTATCTAATTTATCTAGGAATCTTCACGATATTGACCCTTCATCTCTATCCTCCCATGTTTCAAACCTCCTCTCTACTGTGGCACCATCCACGTTTGTCAACAAGGTTGTTTCTTCTTACAACAATACTCTATCCTCTGCCTTAGACACTCTTGCACCTTTGATGACCTGCCCTATAAGGCGTAGAAAACCCCAACCTTGGCTGACTTCAATATCTGCTACCTACATTCCTGTACCCACTCCGCCGAATGCTTCTGGCGGAAATCTTGGGCCCTTGCTGATTTCTTATACTTTAAGTTCCTGCTGACCTCCTTCCAATCTGCTCTTTTACACGCCAAACAGGATTATTATATCCAACTGACCAACTCTCTTGGCTCTAACCCTCGACTTCTCTTCACCACATTGAACTCTCTCCTCAAGGTGCCCCTCCCCCAACTCCCCCTTCATTATCTCCTCAGACCCTTGCTGAATTCTTTCACGACAAGGTTCAAAAGATAAACCTTGAATTCTCTACCTCGCCACCTCTCCCTCCACTAGTCTGTTCCCCTCTCTCTCCTTCCCCTCATTCCTTTTCCTCCTTTCCTGAAGTTACTATAGAGAAAACTACACTTCTCCTTTCTTCCTCAAAATGTACCACCTGTTCCTCTGATCCCATTCCCACCCACCTTCTTAATGCCATCTCACCTGCTTTTATTCCTTTTATCTGTCACATTCTCAACCTCTCACTTTCCACTGCAACTGTCCCTACTGCCTTTAAACATGCTGTGGTCACACCTCTCCTTAAGAAGCCTTCACTCGACCCTACTTGTCCCTCTAATTACCAACCTATCTCCCTCCTCCCTTTTCTTTCCAAATTACTTGAGCGTGCTGTTCACCACCGCTGCCTTGATTTTCTCTCCTCACATGCTATTCTTGACCCACTACAATCTGGTTTTCGCCCTCTCCACTCAACCGAAACTGTGCTTACTCAAGTCTCCAATGACCTATTACTGGCTAAATCCAGAGGTCTCTAGTCCATCCTCATTCTTCTTGATCTTTCCGCTGCTTTTGACACTGTCGATCACAGCATACTCCTCGATACCCTGTCCTCACTTGGATTCCAGGGCTCTGTCCTTTCCTGGTTCTCTTTCTACCTCTCCCTCTGCACCTTCAGTGTTCACTCTAGTGGATCCTCTTCTACTTCTAACCCTCTGCCTGTCGGCGTACATCAGGGTTCTGTTCTTGGTCCCCTCCACTTTTCTATCTACACTTCTTCCCTTGGTTCATTAATCTTATCTCATGGCTTTTTCTACCATCTCTATGCTGATGACTCCCAAATCTACCTTTCTACCCCTGATATCTCACCTTGCATCCAAACCAAAGTTTCAGTGTGCTTCTCTGACATTGTTGTCTGGATGTCTCAACGCCACCTGAAATTAAACATGACCAAAACTGAGCTTCTCATTTTTCCCCCCAAACCCACCTCCCCACTCCCCCCGTTTTCTATTTTTGTTGATGGCTCTCTCATTCTCCCTGTCTCCTCAGCTCAAAACCTTGGGGTCATCTTTGACTCTTCTCTCTCCTTCTCTGCTCATATCCAGCAGATCGCCAAGACCTGTCCTTTCTTTCTTTACAACATCCGTAAAATCCGCCCCTTTCTTTCCGAGCACTCTACCAAAACCCTCATCCACACCCTTGTCACCTCTCGTTTAAACTACTGCAATCTGCTTCTTGCTGGCCTCCCACTTAGTCACCTCTCCCCTCTCCAATCAAATCAAAACTCTGCTGCCCGTCTCATCTTCCGCCAGGGTCGCTTTACTCATACTACCCCTCTCCTCAAGTTGCTTCAATGGCTCCCTATCCGTTTTCGCATCCTGTTCAAACTTCTTCTACTAACCTATAAATGTACTCACTCTGCTGCTCCCCAGTATCTCTCCACACTCGTCCTTCCCTACACCCCTTCCCGTGCACTCCGCTCCATGGATAAATCATTCTTATCTGTTCCCTTCTCCGCTACTGCCAACTCCAGACTTCGCGCCTTCTGTCTCGCTGCACCCTACGCCTGGAATAAACTTCCTGAGCCCCTACGTCTTGCCCCTTCCTTGGCCACCTTTAAATCTAGACTGAAAGCCCACCTCTTTAACATTGCTTTTGATTTGTAACCACTCGCCTCCACCTACCCTCCTCTCTTCCTTCCCATTCACATTAATTGATTTGATTTGCTTACTTTATTTTTTGTCTATTAGATTGTAAGCTCTTTGAGCAGGGACTGCCTTTCTTCTATGTTTGTGCAGCGCTGCGTATGCCTTGTAGCGCTATAGAAATGCTAAATAGTAGTAGTAGTAGTCATTATAGATAATATGCTGAAATCTTCTGCTCAGTGTGTGGTGTTGTCCAAATAAGCAAACAGGATGCTAGGAATTATTAGGAAAGGGATGGTGAATAAGACCGAAAATACTACAATGCCTTTGTATCGCTTCAAGGTTCCCACACATTTGATGTTCTTGCATCAATTCTCAAAGATGTTCAAACAGTTTGCCATCAGATGAAAAACTGTTAGAACAACCACAGACAATGATTCCAACTTTGTGAAAGCCTTCTTTGTAATTAGACAGCATGACTATGATAATGAAGATAAAGATGAAGGCGCAAGTGATGAATCAGACAACACTACTAATGCAGATGATTATGACAATAATGATGATAAAGTATTCTTTGCTATATGGAAGTCGTGTTTCAGAGATTCCCTTGATCATAATCTGCAGACCCAGTCAGAAGACATGAGTAATATGTAACATGTAACCTAGTGGAGGAGTAGCCTAGTGGTTAGTACAGCAGACTTTGATCCTGGAGAACTGGGTTCAATTCCCACTGCAGCTCCTTGTGACTCTGGGCAAGTCACTTAACCCTTCATTGCCCCAGGTACAAATAAGTACTTGTATATACTGCGTAAACTGCTTTGAATGTAGTTGCAAAAGCCACAGAAAGGTGGTATATCAAGGTCCCTTTCCCTTTAAGTTAAATGTAAGCCACATTGAACCTTCCACTAGGTGGGAAAATGTGGGGAACAAATGCAATAAATAAATAGTACAACGTGGGCTGATTTGAACAATACTACTACTACTTCTCATTTCTAAAGCGCTACTAGACATACGCAGCGCTGTACACTTGAACACGAAGAGACAGTCCCTGCTCGACAGAGCTTACAATCTAATCAGAACAGACAAACAGGCCAGATAAGGGATAAGGACAAAGAGTAGCAAGATTCCAGAATCCCAAAGAGTAGCAAGATTCCAGAATCCCAAAGTAGCAAGATTCCGGCATCCCAAAGAGTAGCAAGATTCCGGAATCCCAAAGACTACTACTACTTACCATTTCTATAGCGCTACTAGACGTACGCAGCGCTGTACACTTGAACATGAAGAGACAGTCCCTGCTCGACAGAGCTTACAATCTAATTAGGACAGACAAACAGGACAAATAAGGGATAAGGACAAAAAGTAGCAAGATTCCGGAATCCCAAAGAGTAGCAAGATTCCGGAATCCCAAAGAGTACTACCACTACTACTTATCATTTCTATAGTGTACACTGAACATGAAGAGACAGTCCCTGCTCGACAGAGCTTACAATCTAATTAGGTCAGACAAACAGGACAAACAAGAGATAAGGGAATATTAAAGTGAGGATGATAAAATAAGGGTTCTGAACAAGTGAATAAGGGTTAGAAGTTAAAAGCAGCATCAAAAAGGTGGGCTTTTAGCTTAGATTTGAAGACGGCCAGAGATGGAGCTTGACGTACGGGCTCAGGAAGTCTATTCCAGGCATATGGTGCAGCAAAGATAAAAGGAACGGAGTCTTGAGTTAGCAGTGGAGGAGAAGGGTGCAGATAAGAGAGATTTACCCAATCCACTTTCTGTAGTGCAACCAGTCGTTGAACCTTTTTAGCTGTGCTGGATTAATGACTCATCAGGGTAGCCACTTTATTGAAAAAATAGCCACCCAGCATTTCAGGTGTGGGCATCGTTTGGTTGTCCCTTCCTCTAAATTTGCTCATTATGAGTCCACTAGATCACCAACATTCTTTTTTCTGGCTCTGACCCTTCGGAATAATTTACCGTCCTTTATTACAGCAAAATTTGTCTTTTACTAAATGAAAGATCTCTCTTCATATGCATTTTTTTTCCGAGAGTTGATCCCGTTGGTGCATCTCGGAAGCACCACTGTTTATGATGTTTTTATGATTTACATCAAACGTTTATATTGTTTTTATTGTTTATATTATCTGTTTTGTTTGTGATGTCTACCTTGTCTTATTCCTTCCTTTTGTTGGTTTGATTGTTTGCTTTCCTAGCAGTTGATGGAGTTCTTTTCTAGATTTTAAAGTATTTTAAAAAAAATTATTTGTAAAACCCCTTGACCTCTTCCAGTGCATTTTTATAGCAAAAAAGGTGCCGGTACTCAAATGCTAGCCCACCCTTCGGGGGTGGGGTGATTACTGAGGAACCCACCCCACAATAGCCAGGCCCCCTGCAACCAGTCACAGAATCTATGACAAGGCATGATTGTTGTGTAGAGCCTGAGCTCTTTCAATAAAACTTGGGGACCATGGGTCAATTTTAGCAGACAATAGAAAAGGTGCCGGTACTCAGTACCCCCTCAAAAAAAGCCCTGACCTTTTCTAAGAAAAGATGGTACATCGTTTTAAATAAACTTAAACATAAATGTAAAGCACTGATAACAGGTTACGCTAGCATGTTATAATGGAATTAGGGTGCCCAGATGCCGTCACAGAATATGCTCTCACCATGTGGTATCCATAGTAATATAGGGGCCCTTTTACTAAAGGCGCAAAGGCCCCTACTCGCGTACAACACATTTCAAATTAGAACTACTGCCCAGCTACCGCTTCCCCCGGGCAGTAATTCTAATTTTTACGCGATATGCTCGGCAGAAAATATTTTTTATTTTCTACTGCATAACGCTAACCAGGCGGTAGTCGGCAGTGTGCGAGCTGACGCCTACTGCCTGGTTAACGTGTGAGACTTTACCACTACGTCAGTGGGTGGCGGTAAGGTCTCAGGCCCAAAATGGATGAGCTCCAATTTTTATTTTGATACTCGTTCCATGCGCAGGCCATTTTTCGGCACGCCTTAGTAAAAGGGCCCCATAGTAAGTGACGGCAGATAAAGACCTGAATGGCCCATCGAGTCTGCCCAACAGTCACATTTGCTATCAATGGAGGAGTGGCCTACTGGTTAGCGTGGTGGACTTTGGTCCTGGGGAACTGGGTTCGATTCCCACTGCAGTCTTTCTTTGCTGTTTCTGGGCCACAGATTATAGAAGTCCACTCGGCTCTGTCCTTATGTTCCAAATACTGGAGTTGCTGTCAAAGCCCACTCCAGCCTATCTGAATCTGTCATTTCATTTGCGTGCGGGACATATCCGGGTGACTAAAAGGAGGTGCCCCCTGTCTGTGTTATTTTTCTTTCCCAGTCCTCTTCTCTATGGCATGAGATCTGTATTCTTGAGATTCTGTTCATACTGAATTTCTTCTGTTTTTGATGGTTATTGACATGGAAGCTGTTGGAAAGCATGTCGGAAGTGTATGAAAAGGAATATTCCAACATAATGAGGGACGTGGAGTTCTCTGTAAGTGTGCCCTGACTGATTGTTGGCCATTATTTTTTTTACTGCTCCTGAATACCAGTGATTTCTGGTAAAATTGTCATTGATTCAATTTTGCGGCAAACAAACAAACAAACAGTCAATAAAACCTCAGGCAGATGCTATTATGAGACGAGGGAAGGCAGTGTACTGATGCAATGAGAGATATGCGTGTGCAGTGAAACACCACAGTGAAATACCGGAGAAGGGGAGGGCCGTCTCGGATTATGAGATGAGAAATATGCAATGAAGGCAAATTAAGCAAAGCCTTGAAACTGTACCAACAAATGTCATGGATAGTCAATAATAGCAATTTCAAAAAAAGCTTCTTAGGCACGGTGAAGGCTCAGGCACTGTTCCCCCTAAGCTGAGGGGGAGAGCGGGAGTCCTCCACCTACAGTCCTTCCAATAGATGGCGCTGTTTCGCAATCACATTTTCAAGAGGAACATGCAAGCTCTGCAGGATTCCAGGGAATCTGCTGTTATGACTGGGGATGTGTGAGCCCTTGTGCCCCGACTGAGCACGGCGAGGATGGAGTGCCACCACACTCGGTCAGGCAGCCAGACAACACTTAGCCACTGTCCCCCAGGAGTTGAGCCCCTGGGTTCAAGCGGCCGGCAGGACTTCCGGAACTGGCGGGGTTGCACGACCACTGACCAGACAGGTGGGCAAACAAACACAGTCCAAGAGTCCGTAAACAGCAGAGCAAAGAATAGTCAAAGAACAGTCCAAGGTCAAGGCAGGCAGCAACACATTGCTGGGTATTTGTGACCTGGATTGGCCACTGTTGGAAACAGAATGCTGGGCTTGATGGACCTTTGGTCTTTCCCAGTCTGGCAATACTTATGTACTTATTTTTCCAAACAACACTTTCAAAAGGAAAAGAGAGAATTTTTTTTGTAGAAAATGACCTTTCCTGTTCTGATTTTGGACGTTTTCCAAAAAAACGCCCAAATTCAAACTTGGATATCATATCCAAAAATGCCCCTTGTGCATTTGACTTGCCCAAAGTCACAAGGAGCAGCAATGGGAATTGAATCCATGTTGCCAAGATCAAAATCCGCTGCATTAACCATTAAACCACTCCTCCTCTCTTTTGGATGTCTTGCATTTGGACGTCTTTGTGTTCGAAAATGGCCAAAAAGCAGACGTCCAAATCCAAGGACATCCATGGTATTTTCGAAAACAAAGATGGACGCCCATCTTTTTTCAAAAATGACCTTTTCCCCGCCTCCGAATCTGGACGTTTTGCAAAGACGTCCAAATTCCAACTTAGACGTTTCTTTCGAAAATGTCCCTTTATGGATACCACTGACAGCATCTGGACACCCCAATTCCATTACAGAATACTAGCATAACCTGTTATCAGTGCTTTACCTTTATGTTTATTTAAAACTTTATATACTATCTTTTCTTAGACAATGTCAAGGCAGTTTACAAATAATTTTTTAAAAAACTCTAAAATCTAGAAAAGAACTCCATCAACTATGCTCATAACTCTTTCTCTCCACCCTAAATCCACCCTTGATGAGGTCCACTTTTTATGCTCCTAAATTTAGGAGTTTAGTGAAACTGTACAAAGTGATGCATTCACCCTAGTAACTTTTCAAAGAGGCCAGTTTAGAAGCATAACTCTCAAAGTCAGCAGCACAAATCCTTGGAATATCGGGACTTAAAAGCACTGTTCCCTTTATGCCAGGGGTTCACAACCCCAGTCCTCAGGACACACCTAGCCATTCAGTATTTCAGGATATCGACAATGAATGTGCATGACATAGATTTGCAAACATTACCTCCATTCCATGCAAATCTATTTCACTGTGGATATCCTGAAAACCTGATTGGCTAGGTGTTTTCCGAGTACTGGGTTGAGAACCATGCTCTAAGCTGAGCAGGAGTCCTGCAACTGCATTGCTGCCAGTGTATGTGTGTGTGCTTCAATGTTGTGTTTTCAATCACTAGGGACAGGCAGATGTTACGTTCCTCACCTGGCTTCAGGCCTGCGCGGCTGAATCGCCGGCGAGGTGCGGTCCGGCGGAGATAGCCGGACATCTTTGTTGTGGTATCTCCAGGATAGGTCAGCCATCTTGGGATGGGCATCCCGGATTGTGGCAGCCATCTTGGGGTTGGTTAGCTTCAGGAAGGAAGCCCATATTTGGACGTAGGGCATCTCTGCTGATGGGGGCAGCCATCTTGGATCAGCTGCACATGTTTGAGATTGATTCCTACACTATTTAAAGCCATGCCTCCAGTCCTTCCTTGCTTCGGCCTTAATTGTATTTGAGATCCACGCCGGTGCTTCTTGTCTTCGGTTCCTGTGTTCTGGTGTTCCTGACCTTGGTTTTATTTTATACTGCTTATCCCAGAAATAGTGGATTTTCCCCAAGTCATTTAATAACAGTCTATGGACTTTTCCTTTAGGAAGCCGTCCAAACCTTTTGTAAACTCCACTAAGCTAACCGCCTTTACTCTGGCAACGAATTCCAGAGTTTAATTACACGTTGAGTAAAGAAATATTTTCTCTGATTCGATTTAAATTTACTACATTGTAGCTTCATTGCATGCCCCATAGTCCTAGTATTTTTGGAAAGTGTGAACAGACGCTTCACATCTACCCAATTCAACTCCACTCATTATTTTATAGAACTCTATCATATCTCCCCTCAGCCACCTTTTTTCCAAGTTTTGTGAGTTGTGGGAAGAAGGGGAGGTGACCCCCGAGTCCCTCCAGTGGTCATCTAGTCATTTGGGGCACCTCTTGTGTGGAGTAGAGGAGTAGCCTAGTGGTTAGTACAGCAGACTTTGATCCTGGGGAAGTGGGTTCAACTCCCACTGCAGCTATTCATTATAAAAACAGGTCTAGCTCAAAATGTCATCTTTTGTGACGTCCATGTCTTAGGAACGCCCAAGTACCACCTTGAACACACCCCCTGCATGCCCCCTTGAGATTTGGACGTCCTTCTGAAGGACTTCAGAGAAAGACGTCCAAAAGGGGCTTTTGATAATACTGATTTGGACGTTTCTGTGAGATAAACGTTCAAATGCTGATTTATGCCACTTTTTGGATGTCTATCTCTTCTGAAAATGAACCTGATACCGTGTTTCCCAGAAAATAAGACACTGTCTTATATTAATTTTTGCCCCCCAAAATGCGCTAGGTCTTATTTTCAGGGGCTGTCTTATTTTTCGGGGAAACATCAGGGTTGGATCGGGGTTGGCCCGCCCGCCCTCCGTCGCTCCCGGAACTAACCTTAAACGCCTCCTTTCACCTTCGCAGCAAGCAGCAGCAGGGCAGGCCACTCCTTCCTTCCGTGTCCCGCCCTCGCCTGACGTAACGTCCGCGAGGGCAGGGCACGGAAGGAAGGAGAGGTCTGCCCTGCTGCTGCTTGCTGCGAAGGTGAAAGGAGGCATTTAAGGTTAGTTCCGGGAGTGACGGAGAGTGGGTGGAGGTGGCCTTGTCCGGCTCTCGGCGGCCCTGCTTTCAAACAAAAATTTGCTAGGTCTTACTTTCGGGGGAGGCCTTATATCTACCAATTCAGGAAAACCTCTACTAGGTCTTATTTTCGAGGGATGTCTTACTTTCGGGGAAACAGGGTAGTAACATAGGGGCCCTTTTACAAAGGCACGAAAGGACTTACATGTGTACAGTGTGTGTCAAATTGGCATTACCGCCTGGCTAGCGTGTGCACCTGGTGGTAATTCGGAGTTTGGTGTGTGCTGAAAACACGTGGTAGAAAATAATTTTCTATTTTCTACCGCAGGGGTATTCCTGGCAGAAATCAGCAGCTGGAGAGCACTGGACGGTTACCACGCGGGTAACGTGTGAGCCCTTACTGCTATCTCAATGGATGGCGTTAAGGGCTCAGGCCATAAATAGACGCACGCTGGTTTTAATTTTGCCGCACGTCCATTTCCCGGCACCAACCCCCCCCCCCCCCACCCCCTTTTTTCCAGATGTGGAAGAGAAATGGTCCAGCGTGAGTCCAAGAATCAAAAAACAAAGCAGGGGATCCCTCTACGGCAAAGGAACACAGCAGGCAAAAGCAGAGGCTGACCAAAGACAAATCCACCACTGGAGATAAAGTCCAACGGTCTTTATTTAGGGCAAATCAAAAAAGGACCCGACACAGTGGTGGATTTGTCTTTGGGGGGGGGGCACGGATGATGCTGCACCCAGGGTAGGGGGAGTATGCAGCGGCGAACCGCCCTGGGTGGCAGCCGACCAAGGAACGCCACTGCCGCCTTTGAGAGTACAATCTAGTCAGCTTACAATCGGATTATAATGCGATCAAACATAAAGACACAAAGAAAACAGTGATGGAAGGGGGGGGGGTACAACTCCATTGTAAATAAGACAGAAAGGGAGGTACACACGAAAGGGGAGTTTACTGTCTTTCAATTTTCATTTGGCCGCATGTCCATTTTTGGCAAAAAAGGCCTTTTTTACAGGCATGCTAAAAAATGGATCAGAATGCGCCCAAAACCCACGCCTACATTATCGCAAACCATTTTTCACCGCACCTTAGTAAAAGGACCCCTGAACTGGTTATTACTCTATTTACCATTAACTTTCTCTTTGCTTCATGTACAATTTCTCATTCATAATAGATTTTCTAAATGTTAAACATCCACAATTATCCCAGTATGTTTATGATACTGTACTGTACAATTGGATTATTACAACAAATTATTTTCTTATGCATTATTCGTTGTTATGTAACCTATACTGTTTTTTGTAAGCCACATTGAACTCAAACTTGTTTGAGATAGTGTGGGATATAAATATCATAAATAAATAAATCAACGAAGTACTGAGTTAACCCAGTAAATGGGTAAACCCTACAGAATTCTTTTGCTCCACTACAGCACTGTGATGCTCCTGAAAATAAAACTGAGGCGGAAGAGAAAGAAAAAGCAAAGAAGGTGGAACAAAAAGATATGAAGGTACCCAAAGAGAAAAGACACCCCCAAATCACTAAAACCAAAACACATACTTGGAAATATAGATGGAAAGTGATGACCACAAATGCTCACAGTCTAAGCAATAAAGTTCAGGACCTTCATGCCCTAATCTTGGAGGCAGACTTGGACATAGTTGCAATCACAGAGACATGGCTCAATGGTTCCCATGAATGGGATGCAAACATACCAGGCTATAATCTTTTTAGGAAGGATAGAGAGGGGCGTAAAGGTGGAGGAGTAGCTCTGTATGTGAGAAATGATATCGCAGCGACTGAAATGACAGGGAACTGGGGAAAGGAAGAAGCGATAAAACCTCTGTCCATGTGGGTGTTGTCTACAGACCTCCGACACAATTGGAGGACCTAGATAAAGATTTGATCGCTGATATTCAAAAGTTGGGGAAGAAAAGAGAGGTGCTGTTGTTGGGAGATTTCAATCTGCCGGATGTAGATTGGACGGTTCCGTCTGCGGAATCGGAAAGAAGTAGAGAGATCGTGGATGCTTTTCAAAGTGCTTTGCTCAGACAAATGGTGTCAGAATCCACGAGGGAGGGAGCGACGCTAGATCTGGTACTCACAAATGGGGATAATGTGTCAAATGTCCGAGTGGGTGCCCACCTGGGCAGCAGTGACCATCAAACGGTTTGGTTTGATATGACGGCTGAAGAGGAGGGTGGCCACTCAAAACTCAAAGTCCTGGATTTCAAACATGCTGACTTTAGTAAAATGGGGGAATACCTGAGGAAGGAGCTGATGGGATGGGAGGAAATACAAGAAGTGGAAGGACAGTGGTCCAGACTGAAAGAAGCTATAAATAGGGCCACAAACCTTTAAGTAAGGAAAGTAAATAAAAGCAAGAGAAAAAGGAAACCGATATGGTTCTCCAAGCAAGTGGCTGAGAAAATAAAGGCTAAAGAGTTGGCGTTCCAGAAATACAAAAAAACTCATGAAAAGGGACACGAGGAGGAATACCGGATGAAACTGAAAGAAGCCAAGAGAGAGATACGACTGGCGAAAGCGCAAACGGAAGAACAAATGGCTAGAAATGTGAGGAGGGGTGGCAAAATTTTCTTCAGGTATATTAGTGAAAGGAAAATGACTAAAAAGGGAATTGTGAGACTAAAAGATACTGCGAACCGCTATGTGGATAATGATGAAGAAAAAGCAAATTTGCTAAATAGATACTTTTGTTCTGTTTTCACTGAAGAAAATCCTGGAGAAGGACCACGATGGACTGCAAAAAGTACAAATGAGATTGAAGTGGATAGAGCACCGTTCACGGAAGAGAGTGTGTATGAACAACTTGAAAAGCTAAAGGTGGAGAAAGCCATGGGGCCGGATGGGATCCACCCTAGGATATTGAGGGAGCTCAGAGAGGTTCTGGCGGGTCCTCTTAAAGATTTGTTTAATAAATCCTTGGAGATGGGAGAGGTTCCGAGGGATTGGAGATCAGCGGATGTGGTCCCTCTTCACAAAAGTGGTGATAGGGAAGAAGCTGGAAACTACAGGCTGGTAAGCCTCACTTTGGTTATTAGAAAAGTAATGGAAGCGATGCTGAAGGAAAGGATAGTGAATTTCCTGGAAGCCAATAAGTTGCAAGATCCGAGACAACATGGATTTACCAAAGGGAAATCGTGCCAAACGAACCTCACTGAGTTCTTTGATTGGGTGACAGGAGAATTGAATCAGGGACGAGCTATGGACGTAATCTACTTAGATTTCAGCAAAGCTTTTGACACGGTTCCCCACAGGAGGCTCTTAAATAAACTGGATGGGCTGAAGATAGGACCCGAAGTGGTGAACTGGATTAGGAACTGGTTGACGGACAGACGCCAGAGGGTGGTGGTGAATGGAATTTGCTCGGAGGAGCGAAAGGTAAGTAGTGGAGTGCCTCAAGGATCGGTGCTGGGGCCGATTCTGTTCAATATATTTGTGAGTGACATTGCCGAAGGGTTAGAAGGTAAAGTTTGCCTATTTGCGGATGATACTAAGATCTGTAACAGAGTGGACACCACGGAGGGAGTGGAAAACATGAAAAAGGACCTACGGAAGCTAGAAGAATGGTCTAAGGTTTGGCAATTAAAATTCAATGCGAAGAAATGCAAAGTGATGCACTTAGGAAGTAGAAATCCACGGGAGACGTATGTGTTAGGCGGGGAGAGTCTGATAGGTACGGGCAGAGAGAGGGATCTTGGGGTGATAGTATCTGAGGATTTGAAGGCGACGAAACAGTGTGACAAGGCAGTGGCCGTAGCTAGAAGGTTGTTAGGCTGTATAAAGAGAGGTGTGACCAGCAGAAGAAAGGGGGTGTTGATGCCCCTGTATAAGTCGTTGGTGAGGCCCCACCTGGAGTATTGTGTTCAGTTTTGGAGGCCGTATCTTGTTAAGGATGTAAAAAGAATTGAAGCGGTGCAAAGAAAAGCTACGAGAATGGTATGGGATTTGTGTTACAAGACGTTTGAGGAGAGACTTGCTGAACTAAACATGTATACTCTGGAGGAAAGGAGAAACAGGGGTGATATGATACAGACGTTCAAATATTTGAAAGGTATTAATCCGCAAACGAACCTTTTCCGGAGATGGGAAGGTGGTAGAACGAGAGGACATGAAATGAGATTGAAGGGGGGCAGACTCAAGAAAAATGTCAGGAAGTAATTTTTCACGGAGAGAGTAGTGGATGCTTGGAATGCCCTCCCGCGGGAGGTGGTGGAAATGAAAACGGTAACAGAATTCAAACACGCGTGGGATAAGCATAAAGGAATCCTGTGCCGAAGGAATGGATCCTCAGGAGCTTAGTCAAGATCGGGAGGCGGGGCTGGTGGTTGGGAGGCGGGGATAGGGCTGGGCAGACTTATACGGTCTGTGCCAGAGCCGGTGGTTGGGAGGCAGGGCTGGTGGTGGGGAGGTGAGGATAGTGCTGGGCAGACTTATACGGTCTGTGCCTGTGCCAGAGCCGGTGGTTGGGAGGTGGGGCTGGTGGTTGGGAGGCGGGGATAGTGCGGGGCAGACTTATACGGTCTGTGCCAGAGCCGGTGGTGGGAGGCGGGGCTGGTGGTTAGGAGGCGGGGATAGTGCTGGGCAGACTTATACGGTCTGTGCCCTGAAGAGCACAGGTACAAATCAAAGTAGGGTATACACAAAAAACAGCAAATATGAGTTATCTTGTTGGGCAGACTGGATGGACCGTGCAGGTCTTTTTCTGCCGTCATCTACTATGTTACTATGTTACTATGTAAATGGTCTCGCCTAACACTTGTTTGCTGACCCTTATTTTTACGCATTCTGCTTTGCTCACGAAGGAAAATACTGCATACTAACCATCATTTTAGTTTTATATTATTTTGTTTAAAAGCACAAAATCCCTCCCAACTCTTGTGCGTCTCTGGCATGATTCCTGTGGACACAGTGGTATTTTTTCTGGATATCTGTGGCTTAAGGTACAACGCATTCTGCAATAGAAAGGTTTATTGGATTTAGTCTTGCTCAAGACAGTAACGGAAGAGAATTGTATATAACCTTTAAGATAAATAATAAAAGAAACCTCAACTGCCCAGGAAGCCTACAAAGATGGTTTTCCACTTTGGGCTGTTATCACAGGTTTCATATAAAGCCCCGAAAAAAGCCACAACAGAAAACAACTCCCTTATAGGAAGAAAAAACTGCTGTAACAAGAAAACGCTTCGAAAGTGCCAAACCCTTCCGAGAAAAGTTGCATTGGCTCCCAATCAAAGAACGGATCATCTTCAAAATCTGCACCTTAGTCCACAAAATCATATATGGCGTAGTCCCAGAATACATGACAGACCTTATAGACTTACCAATAAGAAACAAAGTCAGATCGTCAAGATCCTACCTTAAACCTACACTACCCAAATTGCAAAGGAATGAAATACAAAACAACTTACGCAGCCGGCTTCTCCTACATAAGCGCACAACTATGGAATGGGCTCCCAAAAGCTGTGAAAACAATCCACGACCACTTGAACTTCAGGAAATCACTAAAAACCAACCTCTTCAACAAGGCCTACCCCAACGACCCCACGTAACCCTCTTCACCTACCAACAAAGCATGACTATGATCGAACAGGACATCACGCAATCTTCATCCATTCCGACCCTCCACTTATACCTCATACGATCACTATACAACTTTGTATTTGTTATCCACCGACTGGGCAAACGTCTTTGACGGTACTATGTAAGTCACATTGAGTCTGCAAATAGGTAGGAAAATGTGGGGTACAAATGCAATAAATAAATAAATAAAACAGGGCATATATCTCAATCCTAATCAATGAACAATTCTCTTCTCAATTAGGGGAATGTTTACTAAGGTGCGTTAACGTTTTTAACATGCCTTTAAATTTAAGGTGCACTAAACGCTAATGCACCTATACATTTCTATGGGCGCATTAGCATTTAACGCATGTAAACCATTTACGTGCGTTAAAAACGCTAATGCGCCCATAGCTCCGCTTAGTAAACCTAGCCCTTAGTGTCTCTAAGTAGCTGAAAAAAAACAAAAAGCCCTAATTGGAAGACCATCTTTGTAGGCTTCCTGGGCAGTTGAGGTTTCTTTTGTTATTTATTTTATTTATTTATTTATTAGGATTTATTTACCGTCTTTTTGAAGGAATTCACTCAAGGCGGTGTACATTAAGAATAGATCAAACATGAGCAATATTCAGGAAATCTTGACTGCCCCAACTTGACATTTCGTCCTTTAAATTGTAAGCTCCTTCGAGCAGGGACTGTCCTTCTATGTTAAACAGTACAGCGCTGCGTAACCCTAGTAGCGCTCTAGAAATGTTAAGTAGTAGTAGTAGCAATAGGCACAGCAGTATAAATGTTCAACTAATAATAAAAAAGAATGGCATAGTATACTACTTACAATGTCAACACAATACGTAATTGAACATTTTAATTGATAGTGAAGGGTATAAGAAAAGATGGAACATATAGTAGATGGGAAAGGGAAATGGGACTTGATATACTGCCTTTCTGAGGTTTTTGCAACTACATTCAAAGAGGTTTACATATATTCAGGTACTTATTTTGTACCAGGGGCAACGGAGGGTTAAGTGACTTGCCCAGAGTCACAAGGAGCTGCAGTGGGAATCAAATTCAGTTCCCCAGGATCAAAGTGCCTTCACTAACCACTAGGCTACTCCTCCACTCATTCTACCAATAAGAGCTAACCTCATCAGTGATGTCACAATGGCTTCACTGCCCAATACTTGGCTCACTTCTGATATTGTCATGTCATAAGGGAAAGGGGGAAAGGGAAATGGGACTTGATATACCGCCTTTCTGAGGTTTTTGCAACTACATTTAAAGCAGTTTACATATATACAGGTACTTATTTTGTACCTGGGGCAATGGAGGGTTAAGTGACTTGTCCAGAGTCACAAGCAGCTGCAGTGGGAATTGAACTCAGTTCCCCAGGATCAAAGTCCACTGCACTAACCACTAGGCTACTCCTCCACTAGCAACATTCCATGTAGAAGCCTTGCAGATCAGCAATGTGGTCGCGGCAGGCTTCTGTTTCTGTCAGTCTGACGTCCTGCACGTCAGACTCACAGAAACAGAAGCCTGCGCAGCCGCGTTGCTGATCTGCAAGGGCAGGCTTCTACGTGGAATGTTGCTAGTGGAATAGCAACATTCCATGTAGAATCTCAAATAGGGAAAGGGAAATGGGACTTGATATATTGCCTTTCTGTGGTATTTTGCAACTACATTCAAAGCAGTTTACATATATACAGGTACTTATTTTGTACCTGGGGCAATGGAGGGTTAAGTGACTTGCCCAGAGTCACAAGGAGCTGCAGTGGGAACTGAACTCAGTTTCCCAGGATCAAAGTTCATTGCACTAACCACTAGGCTACTCCTCCACTCCAGTCCACTACACTAACCACTAGGCTACTCCTCCATGCCAATACATGGTAAGAGAGTAAGAGGAGTTAGAAAGTAAGGGAACTAATTTAAAGAAGGTTCCACATGAGGTCAGAGAGGTGATGAAATGTTATCTCAGCTAGGGTAGGAGTGGATAAACACGTCCAATTTATCTTAATGGTAATATACAGTTCTCTTCCGTTACTGTCTTGAACACAAATATTTTGCTGATATATCTTTGGTTATTTTTGCTTTCCGGTATTTGATATCTTGAATTGTTTTTAGTTACCATATGTTGGTGTGCTCTCCCGTTTCCCTGAGATGCTTGTCCTTCCTTTCTCGTATTCATAGCAGTACAAAATTGCATCTTCCTCAACCACGTTAAAGCGCTTCCGATACTCCTGGTCAAGGAAGGAGTTAGGAGACTCGGATCCTTTGGAGACTGGCTTACTCATTAAGTGTCGGCTGAGATCTTCAGAGGGAAGATTTCCCTTTTCATCCCTAGTGGAAACAAGGGAGGGGGACACAGAGTGTGAAGAGATGGAAAAGAAATGACAGCTTTTCAGAGGTAACGCATTCACAATCTCAGGAGTCCTTTTACTAAAGTGCGTTGAAAAATGGGCTGCGATAGTGTAGGCGCATGTTTTGGGCGCGCGCAGATGCATTTCTCAGCGAGCCTGTAAAAGAAATGCCTTAAAAAAAATTTTTTGCTGAAAATGGATGTGCGGCAAAATTAAAATTGGTGCGCTTCCATTTTGGGTCTGAGACCTTACCGCCACCCCATTGACTTAGCAGTAAGGTCTCACTCAGTAACTGTGCGGTAATCATCTATGCCCGTAGAATGACGATTACTGCCCGGTTTCCGCTGCGCGTCAGAAAATAACAATTATTTTCCAATGCAGGTATAAAAAGAAATTACCACCCGGGACACGTGGTAGCCGGGTGGTAATTCGGAATTGACGTACGTTGGGCATGCATAGGCGCCCTACATGGCTTAGTACAAGGGCTCCTCATCCGTTAAATCAGCAAACAGATCAGATTTTTTTTTTTTGTGGCCACTAGTGAAGGAGTTCGATAAAGTTACGTAAGGGCCCTTTTACTAAGCTGCAGTAAAAAGTGGCCGGTGGTAGTTTGGACACGTGAAATTAGCGTGCGCCAGGGGCGTAGCTACATGGAGGCCTGGGTCCCCGTAGATTTGGCCCTGGACCCCCCTGCCAACGACCCTCTCGACTACCCCTCTCTCGCCGTGAACCTGCCGTCTGCTACCTTTGCTGGTGGGGGACCCCAACCCCCGCCAGCCGAGGTCCTCTTCTTCTTTCGTTCTGTTTCTGAGTCTGACATCCTGCATGATGTGAAGAAAGAAGAGGACCTCGGCTGGCGGGGGTTGGGGTCCCCCGCCAGCAAAGGTAGGTGACGGTTGGTTGGCGGCGAGAGGGGGTTCGAGAGGGCTGTCGGCGGGGGGGGGGGGGGGGGGGGGTCAAAGTTGTTGGTGGTGGCGGTGGGGTCGGCAATGGTGGGGGGTGGTGGTGGTAGTGGGGGGGGGGGGGTTGGCGGGGCCGGGAGGGGGCTAAAAAGTGTCCCCTCATCTCGGACCCCTCCCGTCGAAGTCTGGCTATGCCCCTGGCTTGCGCTGGGCCAATTTTTACCATGGCTGGGAAAAAAGGCTTTTTTTTAAAATGGGGCAGTAAATGTCTGTGAACTAAAATCAAAAGTAGCGCATGGCTGTGCCTGAGCCCTTACCACCACCCATTGACCTAGCAGTAAGGGCTCAAAGGCTAACCGCAAGGTAATCACGCAGCGCATGCCAACGCAGTCACATTGCCGATTACCCCCGGGAACGCACCCCGCTGTAGAAAATAGAAAAAATATTTACTACAATTGGAAACAGCGTGCACCAACTTCAAAATTACCGCCAGGGTGCCCGGGCTACCCCAGTGGTAGTGTTGATTTGGCGCAATGCTACCCATGCGTTAGCTGCTTAGTAAAAGGGCCCTTGAGTGTTTCAAGATAACAGTCAAGGAAGAGCTGGTGGCCTCACTCTTGAGGTCATCAAACATTTGTTATGTGAATAACTACCTTAAATCTCAGCTATAACAAATTTCTTTTTCTAAAAAGATCATTTATTCAACACAAAAGAGAACAAAAAACAGAAACAAGACCTATTAACAATAGATTTATCACAATATTTAATAAGAACATTGTAGATATCTGGAAAAACAGGATGGCAAAGGCACACTCAGGGACTAGGTTGAGAACCATCAACCAAGAAGTGAAAGGCTTTCAAACCCTTGAACCATCCAGCTTCCAAATCTTGTAAGTTACTTAAGGATGCATGCACTCCCTGTAGAGATAGGAAGAGTACAGAGTATTGGGAATCCAAAAATAAATTATGCAAACTAATCAGTTTAATGAGGTTCATTATTGCTCAAGTAGCAAATATCCTTTAATATTCTGGGCTCAGGTATTCAACTATCTCCTCTAAACACACTAAGAACATAGGATGTGTCACACCGGGTCAGACCAAAGGTCTATCAAGCCACACATCCTGTCTCCAACAGTGGCCAATCCAGATATTAAGTATCTGGCAGCTCCCAAGATAAAGATTAATTTTTTATTGTTCAGTGGAGGAGTAGCCTAGGGGTTAGAGCACTAGACTGACAATCAGTAACAGCCAGGTTCAAATCCTGCTGCTGCTCCTTGTGATTTTGGGAAAGTCGCTTAACACTCTACCAGCGGCATAATCGAATGAGAAGGACGCCCATCTTCTGACATAAATCGGGAGATGGGCGTCCTTCTCTCAGGGTCACCCAAATTGGCATAATCGAAAGCTGAATTTGGGCGTCCTCAACTGCTTTCCATCACGGGGATGAGCAAAGTTCACGGGGGCGTGTCGACAGTGTACCGAAGGCAGGACGGAGGCATGGTTAAGAGATGGGCATCCTCGGCCGATAATGGAAAAAAAAGAAGGGCGTCCCTGACGAGCATTTGGCCGACTTTACTTGGTCCAATTTTTTTCACGGCCAAGCCTTGAAAAGGTGCTTGAATTGACCAGATGACCACCGGAGGGAATGGGGGATGATCTCCCATTACTCACCCAGTGGCCACCAACCCCCTCCCACCCAAAAAAAATTAAAAAACATTTTTATCTAGCCTCTATGCCAGCCTCAAATGTCACACCCAGCTCCATCACAGCAGTATGCAGGTCCCTGGAGCAGTTTTAGTGGGTACTGCAGTGCACTTCAGGCAGGCAGACCCAGGCCCATCCCCCCTACCTGTTTTACACTTGTGGTGGTAAATGTGAGCCCTCCAAAACCCACCCGAAACCCACTGTGCCCACATGTAGGTGTCCCCCTTCACCCCTTAGGGCTATGGTAGTGGTGTACAGTTGTGGGGAGTGGCGTTGAGATTTGGGCGTCCCCAACCGTATTATCGAAACAAAAGATGGACGCCCATCTTGTTTCGATAATACGGGATGCCCCGCCCCTTCGCGGGGACGTCCTCAGAGATGGGCGCCCTTAGAGATGGGTGTCCCCGTTTGAAAATGCCCCTCCTCATCTCAGGTACAACTTTAGGGGCCCTTTTACGAAGCAGTGGTAAGCCCCGAAGCCCTGCATTAGTCCCCTCCCCCAGCACGCTACAACTTTTGTAGCACTGGTGTGTATCTGGCAGTAATCAGACAGTGGCATGTGCTGCCCGGTTACCACCAAGCAGTTCACTTGCCGTACGGCCATTTCTTTAAGAAAAGGGAAACCTGCCTTTTACCTGTTGCGGTAAAAAGGGGCCTCGATGCACGTCAAAAGCGCGCGCTGACGCCAGAACAGGCCCCCTTTTGCTGCAGTTTCGTAAAAGGACCCCGTAGATTGTAAACCCTTTGGGGACATGGAAATAAATACTGTACCTGAATGTAGCCCACCTTGAGCTACTACTGAAAAAGGTGTGAGCTAAATCCAAATAATATCCAGAGATAGATAGGCGCCTACTTGGCTAATTATGAATTATGACTTTTCCTCCAGGAACTAGTTTAAACTCTTTTAAACCCAGCTATGCTAACTGCCTTGGCCACATCTTACAGCAACAAATTCCACAACCTAACAGTATGCAGAATGATAAAATATTTGCTCCTATATTTTTTAAACATATTCCCCTGGATTCTACATAGCGTGACTTAAGTTGCGCAAGCAAATCCAATCGCGGATTTGTGCATGCAACTTAATTAGTTAACAAGCCAATCAGTGCCAATAATTGACAATTAACAAGCTATTATTGACACTAATTGGCATTAATTAGAATTTATGCGCAGAACTTAGTCACGTGGATAGGTGCTTGGTGTATTCTGTAAACTGCGTGGAAATTTAGGCTGATTCTATAAAGAACGTCTATATTTAGGCGTACTTTATAGTATATGGCACTGATTTTTTTAGGCAAGATATATAGAATCTAGTCCACGACCTATTAATTTCACAGAGTATACTCTTGTCTTAGAACTATTTGACAGAGTAAACAACATTTCTCTATTTATGGATTCCACTTCACTCATGATCTTACAGACTTCCATCATGTTTCCTCTCAACCATCTGTTCTCCAAGTTGAAGAGCTCCATCCCCCTTTCCGTTTTGGTTGCCGTTCTCTGTACCTTTTCTAGTTCTGCTGTGTCTGTTTTCAGGTGGGAAAACCACAACTGCACATAACACTCAGGGCACAGTCAAACCATGGACCAAGAAGGAGGCATTACAGTATTCTCCATTTGACTTTCCCTCCGTTTCCGAATAATTTCCTAGCATTCTATTTGCTTTTATTAACAACACTGTATATCTATAGTTTGGATTATTTTTTCCTTTATGTTCCACTTTGTACTCAATCACATTAAATTTTATTTATTTAAAGGGAAATTCTATTAACATAAGAATAGCCATACTGGGTCAGACCAATGGTCAACCTAGCCCAGTGTCCTTCTTCCGACAATGGCCAATCCAGGTCACAAATATCTGGCAGAAAACCTAAGAATAGCATGATTCCGGAATCCCAAAGAGACGCAAGATTCATGCTACTGATCCTAGGGACAAGTGTCTTCTCCCATGTCCATTTCAATAACGGACTATGGACTTTTCCTCCAGGGACTTGTCCAAACCTTTTTAAAACCCAGATACGCTAACCGCTGTTGCCACATCCTCCGGGAGCGAGTTCCAGAGCTTAATCATTCCTTGAGTGAAAATTTTTTACCTCCTATTTGTTTTAAAGTATTTTCATATAATTTCATTGAGTGTCTCCTGGTTTTGTACTTTTTGAAAGAGTGAAAAATCGATTCACTTCCACCTGTTCTACACCATACAGGATTTTATAGACCTCAATCACATTCCCTCTCAGCTGTCTCTTTTTCAAGCTGAAGAGTCCTAACTTCTTTAACCTTTCCTCATACATAAGGAGTTCTATCCCCTTTATCATTTTGGTCACTCTTCATTGAATCTTTTCTAATTCCGAAATATCTTTTTTGAGATACGGCGACCAGAACTGAACGCAGTACTCAAGATGAGGTCGCACCATAGAGTGATACAGAGGCATTATAACATTTGTGGTCTTATTTTGCATCCCGTTCCTAATAATTCCTAGCATCCTGTTTGCTTTTTGGCAGGCACCTTACACTGGGCAGAAGATTTCAATGTATCATTTACAACGACTCCTAAGTTGGACCCTAGCATCAGACCTGTTTTAGGTCTTAGTGGTCATTTTAGACCCTGGTGGCCATAAAACAGAAATGACTAGGCATTGCTCCCAGTCTACTAGACACCAGAGACCTCCCAGTAGTCCAGGGACTAAGTCGGTGGGGGGTTAGGGGGGGTGAACCTTGTGGCCCAATATCTATTTTTGAAGGTCTTGGGCTCCTGGGCGGGGGAAGATTTCTGAGGAAGGCTAGCACATGTCAGACTCATGCTCATATGTGGGGGGTCTCCGTGGGGGGTGGGTGGGGTGGAATTGAATTTGTTGAAGCTTGTTGGGATCTGGGTAATGGTGGGGAGGATGGTTGTGGAAGCCTTTCAGGGTCGGGTGATGGTGGTGGGTGAGACTGTGGAAGCCTTCTGGTGGACTGGTGATGGTGGGGAGGTTAGTGAATGGTGTTGAGGAAGGGTAGGGATGCTGGCAATGAGTTACGGCTGTGACAGGGGGTGCAACGATGCTGGGATTGGGGAGTAGTAATTTTAGAAAGCTGCTCATGTTTTTTTCCCCAGTCCACTTTTCTAAAATGCTGCTCCCTCTGGACATGGAGGGGCTGGGGTGTGTAGCCTTGCTCCTCTTTCGGAGCTCCACATGTCCCCTTTCTAAAATTCCACTCTAAGAGGCAGATGCATCAACCAAACGTTAAAAAATCTAAATCGTTAAAGTCCCTAATGATTTTAAAAAAACGAAGAATGCACCAAAAAAAAAAGTCACACATGCTCAGATCGGTATTGAAACGTACAATGTATCAAAGAATCACAATACACGTCGGTAATCGGCCCCTAAATCATGCGCAGAGCAGCCAAGCGTTTTGCTGGCTGCTCTGCGCATGCTGCAAACGTCAAAACAAACAAAAAAGCCACAACACATACACGTGCCTACCCGGTCAGCAAAATACAAAAACAAAGGAGCAGGAGGGGGCAAGGGCGCTCGTCCGGAGCGTCCTGTATGGACGGCCTTGCCCCCCCCCCCCCCCCGCTGCTCCCCACTTTCCGCCGCTTCCCCCCCCCCCCCCCACGAAAAAGCAAAATTCTAGCAGCCCCGGTCCCCCTCCCTTCCTGTTCTTCTGTTTTGCAAAAGCTAACTCCGCCTCCCATCATTCTTCCGCCCCCGTGCCCCGCCCCCGCTGCCCCCCCTGAGGTCGACTGCGCCGCTCCCCCCCTCCACCGAGACCCCCCTCCCTATTACCGACCCGAGCAGCGCCTCTCACCTCTTTCTGAAGCGCTGCACACGGGCAGGAAGATCTGTTGTGTTGGTCACAGAGTCTCCATGACGTCTCTTCTTCCCTGGCCTAGGCCCGCCTCCTTCTGACGTAGGTTACTAGCTTCCTCGGTAAAAGCCCTTTGATGCATGCAACGGCTCAAAATTTCCTGGTTGGAGGGTCGTTAAAGGCTCATTAAGCTTTGGTGCATCTGCCTCTAAATCAACTCTCTCACCTTTTTTCACATGTCTATTAACACCTTCAAAAGAAGGTCATCAACAAAACATCTTCTTGTAACACAAGAAGTCCCAGCGCTGTTCACTATTTATGTTATGTAACATTTATATTCTGCCTAAAAAAACTCTACAGATTACAAATTACAAACATAAATCCAAACATAACATGCATAAAAATAATACTTAAAACAAAACAGTCTTCTCCCCAACCAAAACTGCTTCTCATCAAACTTTCATCAGCTTCCAAATGTTCACACAGATGCATTTTAACTGCTTCTTAAAGGTTTTAGGGGGTCTTTTACTAAGACACAGTGCCGTTTTTAGCTCATGGTAGATATTAGCTGGTGGTAAATGCTGAGATGCAAATAGGAATATTTTTTATTATTTTACTTATTATTTACTCACACCTTTTTCAGTAGTAGCTCAAGGTGAGTTACATTCAGGTGCTCTGGATATTTCTCTGTCCCAGGAGGGCTCATAATCTAAGTTTGTACCTGAGGCAATGGAGGGTTAAGTGACTTGCCCAAGATCACAAGGAACAACAGTTGGATTTGAACTGGCCACCTCTGGGTTCCTCGACCGGTGCACTAACCACTAGGCCACTCCTCCACTATAGCAACATTCCACGTAGAATGTCAAATAGTAGCAACATTCCATGTAGAATCTCAGATAATATCAACATTCCATATAGAATCTCAAATAGTAGCAACATTCCAGGTAAAATCTCAGATAGTAGCAACAGAATCTCAAATAATTTATTTGGATTTAAGCTCACACCTTTTTCAGTAGTAGCTCAAGGTGAATTACATTCAGGTACACTGGATATTTCTCTGTCCCAGGAGGGCTCACCATCTAAGTTTGTAGCTGAGGCAATGGAGGATTAAGTGACTTGCCCAAGATCACAAGGACCAGCAGTGGGATTTGAACTGGCCACCTCTGGATTTCAAGACCAGTACTCTAACCACTAGGCCACTCCTCCACTATAGCAACATTCCATGTAGAATCTCAAATAGAAGCAACAGAATTTCAAATAGTAGCAACATTCCATGTAGACCAACATTCCATGTAGATCTCAGATAATATCAACATTCCATATAGAATCTCAAATAGTAGCAACATTCCAGGTAAAATCTCAGATAGTAGCAACAGAATCTCAAATAATTTATTTGGATTTAAGCTCACACCTTTTTCAGTAGTAGCTCAAGGTGAATTACATTCAGGTACACTGGATATTTCTCTGTCCCAGGAGGGCTCACAATCTAAGTTTGTACCTAAGGCAATGGAGGATTAAGTGACTTGCCCAAGATCATAAGGAGCAGCAGCAGTGGGATTTCAACCAGCCACCTCTAGATTCCTCTGGACTGCAAGACCGGTGTTCTAACCACTAGGCCACTCCTCCACTATAGCAACATTCCATGTAGAATTTCAAATAGTAGCAACATTCCATGTAGACCAACATTCCATGTAGATCTCAGATAATATCAACATTCCATATAGAATCTCAAATAGTAGCAACATTCCAGGTAAAATCTCAGATAGTAGCAACAGAATCTCAAATAATTTATTTGGATTTAAGCTCACACCTTTTTCAGTAGTAGCTCAAGGTGAATTACATTCAGGTACACTGGATATTTCTCTGTCCCAGGAGGGCTCACAATCTAAGTTTGTACCTAAGGCAATGGAGGATTAAGTGACTTGCCCAAGATCATAAGGAGCAGCAGCAGTGGGATTTCAACCAGCCACCTCTAGATTCCTCTGGACTGCAAGACCGGTGTTCTAACCACTAGGCCACTCCTCCACTATAGCAACATTCCATGTAGAATTTCAAATAGTAGCAACATTCCATGTAGACCAACATTCCATGTAGATCTCAGATAATATCAACATTCCATATAGAATCTCAAATAGTAGCAACATTCCAGGTAAAATCTCAGATAGTAGCAACAGAATCTCAAATAATTTATTTGGATTTAAGCTCACACCTTTTTCAGTAGTAGCTCAAGGTGAGTTACATTCAGGTACACTGGATATTTCTCTGTCCCAGGAGAACCTCACAATCTAAGTTTGTACCTGAGGCAATGGAGGGTTAGTGACTTGCCCAAGATCACAAGGAGCAGCAGTGGGATTTGAACTGGCCACCTCTGGATTCCAAGCCCATTGCTCTAACCACCAGGCCACTCCTCCACTCTTAAACTCTGACACAGTATAGAATAATGAGTCTGCATGCCCAAACTCGGGCGCCAGCATTTACATCAGGTTTCAGCAGGCATAATAAGTCTGGCCCCCACAATTAGGGCACAGGAATTGGAATAACTGCAAAGGAGACACTAACATGAGAGGGGCATGGGAGGGTCAGGGGCGAGAGATGATTTTATGGATGGAAGGAGAAAACCTGCTCAAAGGGAGTAGACCCAGGAGTTACAGATGGAAAATCTCTGTCACAGAAAGGGTGGTGGTTGTATTGAACAGTCTCCCACTGGAGCTGGTGGAGGTTAAAACAGTGACAGCCTTCAAAAAAGCATGAGCTGAGCACAAGGAACTGTTTGGTTACAAGGAGGGAGTTGCAAAGCCAAAGAGAAACCACAGTTAATAGCACTGCACCAGATATGAATTTGGGCAGATTAGTTTGGTTTTGGACCTTAAGGTCTTTAACTGCCATCATATTCTACGTCAAGCAGATGTAATAGGACTTGATTACCTGCTTTTCTTTTGCAATTTCAAAGACATATAGGCTGCTTGGATAAAACAGACTGAGGAGTCAGGGTACAATTAAGGCACAAGCAAACTAGGCATCTGTCTAGAACCCAAGAGGTAGGGTTACCATATTTTGTCCCCCCAAAAGGACACATGCCCTGCCACCACCACACACCCGCCCCGCCCCCTTTCACACCCTCGCCCAACACCCTGTCACATTTTCCCCTCCCCCCTGTCACACACCCCATCACTCCCCCCTCCCCGTCACCCCCTCCCCTTACCTTACTACTGCCCTGGTGGTCTAGTGACCCCTGCCACACACCCCATCACTCCCCCCTCCTCGTCACCCCCTCCCCTTACCTTACTACTGCCCTGGTGGTCTAGTGACCCCCTGCCACACACCCCATCACTCCCCCCTCCTCGTCACCCCCTCCCCTTACCTTACTACTGCCCTGGTGGTCTAGTGACCCCTGCCACACACCCCATCACTCCCCCCTCCTCGTCACCCCCTCCCCTTACCTTACTACTGCCCTGGTGGTCTAGTGACCCCTGCCACACACCCCATCACTCCCCCCTCCTCGTCACCCCCTCCCCTTACCTTACTACTGCCCTGGTGGTCTAGTGACCTCATCGGGGTAGGAAAGAGCCCCCTCTTTCCTGCCCGGAGCGCTGCCCTGCATGCATCCTTCCTGTTGGTGATCTCGGCACCGATTCAAGATGGCCGCCAAGAGTTGAAGTCTCGCGAGGTCACCAGGGCAGTAGTAAGTAAGGGGAGGGGGGGCTAGCAATCTGCCCGTTTGTCCGGATTTCTGGACAAACGGGCAGGCTGGTGGGCGGGCCGTCCCGCCCACCAGCCTTCACGTTTGTCCAGAAATCCGGACAATCGGGCAGATTGGCAAAACCCGCCCGGTTGCCCGGGCATGTCCTCAAAAAGAGGACATGGCCAGGTAAATCCGAACATATGGTAACCCTACCAAGAGGTGAATTCTATATATGGTACCAAAATAATCAGCGCTGAAAAAGCGCTATTCTATAAATCACACTTAAAGTTAGGGGTCACATGTAAATCTAGACAATGAAAACGTGGTGCAAATGCCTGCACCTAAATTTACATGTGTAGCCCCCCCCCCAGTCTACAATTACGCATTTAATTAAAAACCATGCCTCCCGATCTGCCCCAAAACACCCATGATCCTCCCATTTCAGCACCCCCATTTTTGGGTGGTGTGTACAATTTAGGTACGGATCCCGCACCTAAATTTACATGCGTAAATGCCAATTAAAATTAATTAGTGCCAATAATTGCTTGTTAAAAAAGCCAATTAGTAGCACTAATTGGCTCGTTATTCGGTTGAATTTCATGCAATAATTGGGCACGCATCCAAATTTGCGCTCACAATTTTTGGCAACTTAGGGGGCTCATTCAATGGCATATTTTTGGCCTGCTAATTCAGCTGCTGGCAGAAAGAGGAGTAGGAAGGGTCAAAGCCACCATTGCCAACTGAAGTCTGTCTGTTGTACATATCCTGTACACACCAGTGGCGTAGCCAAGGGTGGGCCCAGGTGGGCCCAGGCCCACCCACTTTGGGCTCAGGCCCATCCAGTAGCAGCACACCTATGATGTGGCTGGCAGGGATTCTTCCCAAGTCCCACCAGCCGAAAACTCCCAACAACTGTCCCTCCGGCTTACCTTGTAAATAGATCTTCACCTGCACCAAGTAGCGACTGATACATGCTGTAGGGCCAACCAGGGGCGTAGCCAAACACCCAATTTTGGGTGGGCCTGGGCCCATGATGGGTGGGCAGAAGAACCTCGCCCTGTCCCACAGGTGATTTGGTCTCTGCTTCTCTCGCCTGCATGCCATATGGTCTCTCAAACATCCCCCCTCTCCCACATACCTTTTAAATAGCAGATTTTCACCAGCAGTGAGCAGCAACTAATACACACTACTCATGTTGGCCCCACACCCTTCCCTCTGATGCAACTTCCTGTTTCCACCTAGGCAGAAATACATCTGAGGGAAGGCTGTGGGGCCGGTGCGAGCAGTCTGTATGTCACTGCTCACTGCAGGTGAAGCTCTGTTACTTACAAGATATGCAGGAGGGACACGTTGGGAGTTTTTAGCTGGTGGGGCAAGGGGATCCCTGCCAGCCACATCATAGGTGTAACCTGGGCAGGTTACATAGGTATGCTGCTACTGGGTGGGCCTGAACCCAAAGTGGGTGGGCATGGGCCCACCCAAGCCCACCCTTGGCTACGCCACTGGGGCCAACACGAGCAGTGTGTATTAGTTGTTGCTCGCTGCAGGTGAACATCTATTTAAAAGGTATGCGGGGGGGGGGGGGGGGGGATGTTTGAGAGACCATATGGTGTGCAGGTGAGAGAGGGAGAGACCAAATCACTTGGGGGACAAGGCGGAGTTCTTCTGCCCACCCATCTTGGGCCCAGGCCCACCCAAAATTGGGTGTTTGGCTATGCCCCTGGTACGCACTGTCCTTCAATCTGCAGAAAGACTCGGTAAGCAGTACCTCTTACTTACTGTTTTCCCTCTGCAGGCAGAACCATGCAGGGCTCGGTGTGTGGGAGCATTTGGGGTCCCAATGTCCTTGTTTGCCTACAGCCCACCAAATGGATAACCCTTTTCTGTGAGGGGTGCAACAATAAAATAGACACCTTATGAAAGATCAGTGGTAGATACAGTACTTCATAGTACTGTATCTGCCACTGCAACAGTGTCTTTTTAGGATGCAAAACCCAAATACTGAAGAGACTCCAAACTGCACAAAACACGGCTGCCAGACTTATTTTTGGCAAATCAAAATTTGAAAATGTATCACTTCTTCGAGCAAAGCTTCACTGGCTTCCCATCAAAGAAAGAATAAATTTGAAGATCAACACAATGACCCACAAGATCATACACGATGAATCCCCTGGTTACATGAATGATTTGATCGACCTCCCTGCCAGAAACAGATCTATTTCTTCACGAACTTATCTGAACCTACACCTTCCCAATTGTAGAGGAATTAAGTACAAGACCTACTACTCATCCAGTTTCTCCTTTTTGGGTAGCCAGCTTTGGAACGCTCTACCCAGACCAATCCGATTAATAAACGACTACTTACCCTTTAGAAAAATGCTGAAAGCTAATCTCTTTAAGCAAGCCGACCCTAATGACTCAACATAATCTTACCAACCTCCACTCCCAATTCTGTTCTGACTTAGATACCGACCTCCCATCTTTCTCTTCTCCATCTCTCCTTACTTCTATCCCTCCTTACCCCTTTTCTCCCAAATCCTACTATCCTATCTTGTCTAACCTCTCTTTTCCTAATCATATATTATCAAGCTCAACTTATCACACTACCAAGCCCAACTTTACGTTGTTTCACTACTGTTTTTGAAATTTCTATTCTATAACTTTTTATTGCAAATAACTATGTAAGCCGCATTGAGCCTGCATTGTGTGGGAAAGCGCGGGGTACAAATGTAATAAATAAATAAATAGTACTGGGGGAGCTAAACCTACTAGAAATTACTCTTCCCTGGACACAAGGAAGGAACTTGCTCAATATTGAGGGTGCTCAACACACATTGGCAACCACGAAGCTGGCTCTTATGCATTACTCTGAGATTAAAGAGGACTGAGGGCTGTATCAGAGTTTAAGAAAGCATGTGGGATCCCTTAGGAAAAAGAGGAGTTAAGGGTTACGGAGGATGGGCAGACTGGATGGGCCATTTGGCCTTTATCTGCCGTCATATTTCTATGTTGAACAATTAAAAACTAAGGGGTCCTTTTACTAAGGCCTGTAGGCGCCTACACGTGTCCAATGCATGTCAATTTGAAAATACCACCTGGCTACCACGAGCACTGCACGGTAATTCCAGTTTTTACGCGTGTCCAATACGCACGGCAGAAAGTATTTTTTATTTTCTATCGCATGGCGCTAACCAGGTGGTAATCGGCAGTGTACACGTGCTGATGATTACCGCCCGGTTAATGTGTGAGACCTTACCGCTAAGTCAATGGGTGGCGGTAAGGTCTCAGGTCCAAGATGGACGTGCGCCAATTTTTATTTTGCCGCATGTCCATTTTCGGCAAAAAAAAGAGGCCTTTTTTGCAGGCGTGTTGAAAAATGGACCTAAGCACGTCCAAAACACACACCTACAACAGCGCAGGCCATTTTTCAGCACACCTTAGAAAAAGGACCACTTAAAGCCAAAATAAGAAGAGCATAAGGAGCCTTCAAAATTGACAGCATCTCAACTTCACTTTATTGACCAGACCCGACACGGTCCGTGTTTCGGCAATGAATGCCTGCGTCAGGGGGTCTATTGATGGCATCTGATCCCAAAGGAGAAACCAACTCGTCTTGAAAAAGACAGGTCTGCTAGAAGCTTAATTAATTGACGCCAAACAATGCAGGAACAAATGATGAACCTTAAACAGCGTCCCGTACCGAAGAAAACTACCATGAACCAGCGCAGCAAGTACAGGCTGCTGTAACAATAATCAGCACAGGAGCATAAAGTGTCCCATGATGGGCCACACCAGTGACCACACTCTTACCTGGGGATGTAGGGCTCAGCGGGGGGCGGCGGGATAAAAAGATCTTGTAATGCAGAGCTGTCCCTCTTCGTAGGTGTGCTAATGGTGCTGGACGGTGTGGCGACGCTGCTTGTAGGACTTCTAGGTATAAGCGGCTGAGTAGAAGAAAAAGGCAGACATATTTATACGATGCAAAAGACAAAACGGAAAACATTGCATTCAAGTGCTAGAACATTAATTCTCTTTTTCATTTTTACGATATCGACACCCTTTTTGGTTTAACTAAGGAAAGCAAAGGGAAAAAAAAAGATGACCTTATAATATGTTCAGTACTATCTTGTCAAGAAAAGCAGCCTAAGCTGATTAAAGTATCCAGTTATCTTCAACCGGCTACACTTAACCAGACACCATCAGCTAAATATCGACCTTGCTGCTTCTAGTTCAATAGCATCAGCCGTGTGCACAGGAGTGTCGAGGAAAATTCTCTCACTCCGGTGCCCACATTCCCCCAAAACTTACGAAGTCAAAATACCAAGGTGCAGTGATATTTGCAAATGTGTTAACGTACAGTAAACTGGCCAGCATTTACACCAGGTTTCAGCAGGCATTTGCAAATTTGCAAATGTGTTAACGTGCACTAAAACGCACACTTACTGGAGTGGAGGACTTGCCTAATGGTTAGTGCAGCAGCCTTTTGGTCCTGGGTTGAATTCCTACTACAGCTCCTTGTGACCTTCGGTAAGTCACAAAAACCATGAATATTTATTTATTTGTTGCATTTGTATCCCACATTTTCCCACCTATTTGCAGGCTCAATGTGGCTTACATAGTACCATAGAGGCGATCGCCAATACCGGTTTTAACAAATACAAAGTGAGGTTGTGGTAAAGTAAAGTGTGACAGACACATTGGGGAATCGTAAGAAGCAAGAGTTGTTATGTCCAGTATGAGCTTTGGTTTCGTTGTGTTGCAGGGTTAAGGCATTTAAGTTGGATCGTTAGGGTATGCCTTTTTGAACAAGGTAGTTTTTAGTACTTTCCGGAAGTTCAGGTGGTCGTATGTTGTTTTCTCGACTTTTGGTATTGCGTTCCATAGTTTTATTTATTTGTTACATTTATATCCCACATTTTCCCACCTATTTGCAGGCTCAATGTGGCTTACATAGTACCGGAGAGGCGTTCGCAGACTCCGGTGTGAACAAATACAAAGTGATGTTGTGGTAATAAAGAGTTCATTTGGAACAGTCACTGGAAGAGTTGTGATATGTCCAATACGTACTTTACTTCTGTTGTGTTGCAGGGATCCGGTATTTAGGTTGGATCGGTAGGGTATGCCTTTTCAAACAGGTTAGTCTTTAGTAATTTCCGGAAGTTTAGGTGGTCGTACGTTGTTTTCAAGGCTTTTGGTAGCGCGTTCCACAGTTGTGTGCTTATGTAGGAAAAGCTGGATGCGTAAGTTGATTTGTATTTATGACCTTTGCAGCTTGGGTAGTGCAGATTTAGATATGTTCTGAGAGCGTCAGCGAGCACAGGAGGAGCAAGAAGAAAGAAGAGCAGGGGGCAGGCAGTGAACGCGGCTGCGCCGGAGATCGCTGAGTGTCAGCGTGCGCAGGAGGAGCAAGAAGAAAGACAAGCAGGGGACAGGCAGCGAACGCGGCTGCGCCGGAGACCGCTGAGCTTCAGCATGCACAGGAGGAGCAAGATGAAAGAAGAGGAGGGGGCAGGCAGTGAACGCGGCTGTGCCGGAGATCGCTAAGTGTCAGCGTGCGCAGGAGGAGCAAGATGAAAGAAGAGCAGGGGGCAGGCAGCGAATGCGGCTGCGCCGGAGACTGCGCTGAAGAAGGCATCAGGCTGCCGTGGGTTGGGGACCCCTGCCAGCAAAGGTGTTTGTTTGTGCGGGGGGGGGGGGGGGGCACTCAAAATGTGCCCCCAACCTTGGGCTCTGGCCCTCTCCCACCGTGAGGTCTGGCTACGCCCCTGCTCTTATCACTAGGCCACTCGCCACCAGTGCATAACTCAAAAGGGGATGTGGCTATGGGTGTGTCGGGGGGGGGGGGGGTGTTCTGAAAAGTTGTGTGCAGAATTTTAGAATACAGCCTCAGTGCGCCTAACTTGCGTGCTAGCATTTACACCAGCAGGTTTAAAAGCTGGTGCTAAAGTTAAGCGTGATTCTATAAAAGGCACGCACCCTTTACAGAAACACACTTGGCGTCAATTATTATACACCAAATTTTCACCACCATTTAATTGCGTCAATCCTGTACATAAGGGCCACTATTCTCAAAAACTCACTTTAGGCATACCTTACAGAATGGCTTTTTATGCACTTAACTGAAACTAAAACATATAAGACCTTGCTTTCCGAAGGATATATTCCGTAACTTGACACAATCAATGGTATTGAGCCACACAGATTACTGCAATGGAATGTATGCGGGTTGTAAATCACAGCTTATGAAAAAACTACAGACAGCCCAAAACACAGCTGCCAGACTGATATTCAACAAAAAAAGGGTTGATAGCGCTAAACCTCTTCGATTGAAACTACACTGGCTCCCTATCAAAGACCGCATTACTTTCAAAATGTGCTCTCTAGTCCACAAGATGATCTACGGTGAGGGCCCAGGATATATGATTGATTTAACAGATCTTCCAGCCAGAAACAGAATCCGTTCATCGTGTACTACTACTACTACTATTTAGCATTTCTATAGCGCTACAAGGCGTACGCAGCACTGCACAAACATAGAAGAAAGACAGTCCCTGCTCAAAGAGCTTACAATCTAATAGACAAAAAAAAAAAAAAATAAATAAAAATAAAGTAATCAAATCAATTAATGTGAACGGGAAGGAAGAGAGGAGGGTAGGTGGAGGCGAGTGGTTACAAGTGGTTACGAGTCAAAAGCAATGTTAAAGAGGTGGGCTTTCAGTCTAGATTTAAAGGTGGCCAAGGATGGGGCAAGACGTAGGGGCTCAGGAAGTTTATTCCAGGCGTAGGGTGCAGCGAGACAGAAGGCGCGAAGTCTGGAGTTGGCAGTAGTGGAGAAGGGAACAGATAAGAAGGATTTATCCATGGAGCGGAGTGCACGGGAAGAGGTGTAGGGAAGGACGAGTGTGGAGACATACTGGGGAGCAGCAGAGTGAGTACATTTATAGGTTAGTAGAAGAAGTTTGAACAGGATGCGAAAACGGATAGGGAGCCAGTGAAGGGACTTGAGGAGAGGGGTAGTATGAGTAAAGCGACCCTGGCGGAAGACGAGACGGGCAGCAGAGTTTTGAACCGACTGGAGAGGGGAGAGGTGACTAAGTGGGAGGCCAGCAAGAAGCAGATTGCAGTAGTCTAAACGAGAGGTGACAAGGGTGTGGATGAGGGTTTTGGTAGAGTGCTCGGAAAGAAAGGGGTGTACTTATCTGAACCTTCACTAACCGAGCTGCATTGGACTCAGATACAAATCAACCTACGCGTCCAATTTTTCTTACCTAAGTACGCAAATGTGGAATGCATTACCAAAGAGTGTGAAAATAATGCATGACCATCAAGACTTCAAACGTACTTTAAAGACATACCTGTTTCGCAAGGCCTACCCTATTGATTCTGCTTAATTACCTCAACCCTACAATGCATCTGTATATATACATTGCAAAGTCTATTTTATTTCTAACCTCCTTGTCCTTATTTTATCCATTTACTCCTACCTTACCTGACCCTTTTTATTACTGTACTTGTTTAAAACCTACTTGGCGTCCCCCATTATGGTATTTTGGAAGCCACATTGAGCCTGTTAATATGTGGGAAAATGCGGGATACAAATGTTACAAATAAATAAATAAATGTGAGTTACTTCGCAATAAGGCACTTTAACTGATTCAACGTGGAAGCAAACAGAAGCGGATCAATCAAGGTATGGTGTACAACTTTATTCTAAAAAAATGCCCCGACATAGACTGTGTTTCGCCCACTAGGGCTGCGTCAGGGGCTCACAATGGAGCAAAATAACCAGCATAATGCGTTCCTCCAAAACTAGCTCAATCCATGCACCCGGTGAACGGGCATCATGTAACCGCATCAATTCCAGTTTTTAATTGATGCGGTTACATGATGCCCGTCCACCGGGTGCACGGATTGAGCTAGTTTTGGAGGAACACATTACGTTGGTTTTTGTTTTGCGCCGTTGTGAACCTGCGTTCATTTTCAAGCCCCTGACGCAGCCCTAGTGGGCGAAACACAGTCTGTCAGGCGTTTTTTTAGAATAAACTTGTACACTATAGCTTGATTGATCTGCTTCTGTTTGCTTCCACGTTGGATTCTGTGGATTGTCTGCCTTCTTGTTTACTTTAACTGGTTACATAGTAACATAGTAACATAGTAGATGACGGCAGAAAAAGAACTGCACGGTCCATCCAGTCTGCCCAAGAAATGTGCCACTTTTTTGTGTATACCTTACCTTGATTTGTACCTGTCTTTTTCAGGGCACAGACCTTACAAGTCTGCCCAGCACTATCCCTGCCTCCCAACCACCAGCCCCGCCTCCCACCGCCGACTCTGGCACAGACCATATAAGTCTGACCAGCACTATCCCCGCCTTCCACCACCGGCTCTGGCACAGACCTTATAAGTCTGCCCAGCATGCATGTTCTTAAATAGAGCCCAGTATCTGCTATTCTGTTTGCAAAATTGTGCATGCATTACATAGTAATTGTGAACAGTGGCACAAAGAAATAGATCAAGAGCAGAATAATTTTGTAAATTAATTCACTACCTTATCGTGCAAAAATGAACTACACCTCAGCAAGTTGCAGTTACGTTTTTCTGTGATGATGGTTGCGTTGTCATGCAAAATCTAACATGAGCTATTTTCTGCCAAACTCATTTGCATGTGATTAACACGAGCCATTATTGCACGTTAATTAGTTTGTAATAACAACCCAATTTATTGCATCTCAGTGCATAAGTCTTTCCATCTGAGAACAGATGAAGACACGGCTGGTAAGAGAACAGGCCCAATTAGCGGCACTGTGCTATATTGTCACATGAAATTTTGCAATTAGCATCTTGATTGGTACAAATTATTAACAAACACTCTGGACTAGATTCTATATTTGACACCTAAAAAAATCAGTGCTGTACAATACCCACTTTATCGGTATTCTATAAGCTGCGCCTAAATCTTCTCTTTACTACGGCTGCCTCTCTGATGTAACTTCCTGTTTCGTAAGAGTCAGCCGCAGTAGAGAAGAGGCCGGTGCCAGCAGCAGGGCAGCGTATTAGAATCGCTGCCGCCGCTGACTTTTGGAACACGAAGAAAGAGGGTAAACTTGGCTTGGGGGGGGGGGGGGGGGTGCAGTATCTCAGTCCTGCCTCAAGTGGCATCTGACCTTGGGCCACCCCTGGGTTGTACAACTCTGGCTGCCTTGTTGGGAAGATTTGATGGATCATACAGGCATCTGTTGTCATTAACTAAGTTACTATTTTACTGCGCATGAGATGATAAAGGATATCCACCTTCAAAAATACTTTCCAATCCATGCGCATCGAACCAAGGCAGGACTTTTGTGTGGCCAAAAAGCCTGCTTTGTAAAATTCCTGCAGCTCATTGTGATGGCGGTGGAGCAGCGCCTGAGCTGGGGGACAAAGTGCCTGATCCCTGCTCCTTGCCGCACTACTGTTTTCCTCTGCTTTGCCGGCCTCCTCCATCACTGGGCTGTGCTGCCCCTTTAAGACAGGTGGGAGAAGAGGGACGGTCCATGCGCTGCTGCAATGAAGTGCAGGACTTTGGAACTGCTCTGTTGAGAAGATGAGCCTGGGGTGCAGGGGAAAGTGGTAGTGCGGCAAGGAGCAGGGTACAGACACTTTCCCCCGATATTCAGCGCTATTTAACCAGTCAGAACGGCAGCTGACTGGTTAAATAGGGCTTAACTGGCCATCCGTCAGTATTGAGTGGGGGATAACTGGTTATCCCCCTCTGAATATCCCCGGTTAGTAGCTAGCAGGTTGTATCAGCCGATATAACCGGCTATCCGCTGATTTGACGCGTGAAAACCTGGTATATCTTTTACCCGTTTAAAGATAGCCAGCTAAGTCTGAATATTGACTTAGCTGTTTATCCGTAAACCGGACAGTCAATGCTGGTCACTGCAAATGGTCCAGCACTGAATATCCAGGCTTAGGGTCGACCATGGGAGATAGCCAGTCCAACTCACGTGGTCTTAATATCGTCCCCTTTGTTCTGGGGCTGCTAGCAGGACTTTTGGTTGTTGTCATTTGGGTGCAAAACAACCACGAAAAGTGGAACGAACACAAGGGTCCCACGGGGTGGATCGAGTCAAACAACAAGGAGTGGGAACTGGATCAGGCTCTTCAATAACAAACTCAGGACGCCGGAATGGAATTATGGATGTTTATTTAAGTTGACTCAACATGGAACCATGTTTCGGCGGGACATGCGTGCCTGCCTCAGGAGTTTTGATACGTGTATCTGATAATCACATTTATCATTGATGATGCTTTTTGCGAACAGAGCACGAGCTGGTCTTTATCAAGACTGTTGGTAAAAGAAAAAAGTAGCATGTGAAATGTCATATCAAGACTCCCGAGGCAAGCACACATATCCCGCTGAAACATGGTTCCATGTTGAGTCAACTTAAATTTTTATTTTATTTTTTTTTTACATTTGTACCCCGCGCTTTCCCACTCATGGCAGGCTCAGTGCGGCGGGCAATGGAGGATTAAGTGACTTGCCCAGAGTCACAAGGAGCTGCCTGTGCCAGGAATCGAACTCAGTTCCTCAGTTCCCCAGGACCAAAAATAAACATCCATTCCATTCCGGCGTCCTGAGTCTGTTCTTGAAGAGCCTGATCCAGTTCCCACTCCTTGTTGTTGCCGTTCGGGCCCACAAGTCACCAATACCCAAACATTGGACTGTTTATATAGAATCTGAGGGATAGGGCCCACTTTTTTCCAAGGGGCATGCATGCCAAAGGGGGCCACAGACCTGCCTAAAGCTGAAGGAGACTTGGAGGGGCATTTTCGAACGGGGACTCCCATCTCTGAGGGCGCCCATTTCTGAGAACATCCCCACGAAGGAGCAGGGCATCCCGTATTATTGAAACAAGATGGACGTCCATCTTTCGTTTCGATAATACAGTCAGGGACGCCCAAATCTCAAACATTTAGGTCGACCTTAGAGATGGACGACCTCGGTTTTCGCCGATAATGGAAACCGAGGATGCCCATCTCAAAAACGACCAAAGCCCTTTGGTCGTGGGAGGAGCCAGCATTCGTAGTGCACTGGTCCCCCTCACATGCCAGGACACCAACCGGGCACCCTAGGGGGCACTGTAGTGGACTTCGCAAATTGCTCTCAGGTGCATAGCTCCCTTACCTTTGGTGCTGAGCCCCCCAACCTCCCCCCAAAAAAACAAAACCTACTCCACACAACTGTACACCACTACCATAGCCCTAAGGGGTGAAGGGGGGGGCACCTACATGTGGGTACAGTGGGTTTCAGGTGGGTTTTGGAGGGCTCACATTTACCACCACAAGTGTAACAGGTGGGGGGATGGGCCTGGGTCCGCCGGCCTGAAGTGCACTGCACCCACTAAAAACTGCTCCAGGGACCTGCATACTGCTGTGATAGAGTTAGATATGACATTTGAGGCTGGCATAGAGGCTGGAAAAATGTTTTTTATTTTTATTTTTTGGGTGGGAGGTGGCTGGTGACCACTGGGGAAGTAAGGGGAGGTCACCCTCCATTCCCTCCGGTGGTCATCTGGTCAGTTCAGGCACCTTTTCGAGGCTTGGTCGTGAAAAAAATTGGACCAAGTAAAGTCGGCCAAATGCTCGTCAGGGACGCCCTTCTTTTTTCCATTGTCGGCCGAGGATGCCCATCTCTTAACCACGCCCCCGTCCTGCCGTTTGGTACACTGCCAACACGCCCCCGTGAACTTTGGTCATCCCCGCAATGGAAAGCAGTTGAGAACGCCCAAAATCGGCTTTCAATTATGTCAATTTGGGTGACCCTGAGAGAAGGACGCCCATCTCCCGATTTGTGTCAGAAGATGGGTGTCCTTCTCTTTCGATTATGCCGCTGATAGACTACTGGAAGGATTTGCCTCCCCTCAAATTTCTGCTCCAGTATGTCCACGACCAGCCCCGTTCTCAGCTGTGAGGTACACTAGATTGATGATACAAACACAAACTCCAATATCAAACTCTTTCTGGAAGTCCAGATAAAGACAAATACTTTGCTCTCCTACTGCCATATGGAATCAAAATGTTCTACTATAATGACACAAACTGGGTATGGAATTACAAATGCAGTAAGCAAAAAAACCCAAACTAATCCACGCAATATCAACATATGAAACTCTGCTATGGCAAACTTATAGTAAAAAAGGAAAAAAAAGTTTCAAAGTAGCTCAAAATCAAAAAGATTTGTAGAGCTATACCGAGCAAATAGATCTTTACTTCATCATCGGCAAAAACCTTCTCAAAAGTTATATGACTTCATAAAAAAGTAATAAAGTCTTTATAGTGTATCAGTGCTCAAAAAATAGTGAAAAACACTTATCTCGTAACTCAAATGAAGTGCCAAAAAGGCATCTGGTGAATACTTCCAACTTGCCCCCGGGACAACGATGGTCAGCGTTTCGCTAAGCTGCTTCAGGGTCCCAGATGGCAAAATGTAGGTTTTCATGGCGCTGAAGTGCCATTTTTTGAAAATCATTTTGCTATCTGGGACCCTGAAGCAGCTTAGCGAACCGCTGGCCATCGTTGGCTCGGGGACAAGTTGGAAGTATTCACCAGATACCTTTTTGGCACTTCATTTGAGTTATAAGTGTTTTTCACTATTTTTTGAGCACTGATAACAATATAAAGACTTTATTAATTTTTTTTTTGCTCTTAACCCATTAGTGCCCAGTGTTCTCATAATAAGCCATATGGGAGTTCATTTGGCACTAATGGGTTAATAATAAAATGAAGTCATATAACTTTTGGGAAGTTTTTACTTTGGATTACTTTGGTTTTTTGCTTATCAGAATGCTCTACCCCAGGTCATGCAGAGATGAACTTTCAAGTCATTTCCCCTGACTCTCTTAGCCCGATGCATCTTTCGGTGGTGTTTCATCCATGACAGAGGTCTAATGAAAACAACTTATTGATTCCACCCTCACACCAGTGTAACTTCTTAAACAGTGGTGATGGATGCCCTGTGCTCCTGTTTCAATCAGCTAAGATATATTTTGGGGTTTTGCATCTTGCTGTAATCCTAGCAAACATTTCATGCTGAGGCATACGCTCCCCAGGGACTTTAGCACGCACACCACCTGAATGCATAAATAGCCTTAGATCTTGAGATATTCGGATCACAACATTTTTTTCTCAGGTTACAACAAACATATATGGGGAACAATCAGCTCTCTGCTGCAGACAGATAAGTCTATGCATTTAGATATGCACCTTTATAAATTTCAGCAGAATTGGCACCTACATTGAATTGTATGGCTCTACCAATGTTCCCTCTAAGCTGTGCGGGAGTCCTCCACCAACATTCCCGCCAGCAGTGGTGCTGTTTCAATGTCACATGTTTAATAGCGAGGGGCAAGCAAGTCGTGCAGGATTCCAGAGGACCTGCTTGTCCTTAGTGATTGAAAACATAATATTGAAACATCACCCCTCCCTCGGCAGCAATGAGGTCGGAGGGCTTCTGCACAGTTTAGAGGGAAGACTGAACACTATCAACACGGGGAGGGGGAGAGGACCTAGGTTCAATTCCTAAGGGGTCCTTTTACTAAGGTGGGCTGAAAAATGGCCTGTGGTAGGGTAGACGCGTGTTTTGGGCGTGCGCAGAATCATTTTTTAGCGTACCTGTAAAAAATGCCTTTTTTACATTTTTGCCAAAAATGGATGTGCGGCAAAAAAAAAATTGCCGCGCGTCCATTTTGGATCTGAGATCTTACCGACAGCCACTGACCTAGCGGTAAAGTCTCACGCGGTAACCGGGCGGTAATGACCTACGTGCGTGAAATGCCACTTGACGTGCGGAGCCGACATGCACCAGAAAATAAAAAATATTTTTTGGACGTGCGTAGCGGATGCGCGCCATAAATGAAATTACCGCCAAGGGCCACATGGTAGCCGGGTGGTAACTCAGAATTGGCGCGCATTGGCGCTTATGCGGCTCAGTAAAAGGACCCCTAAACCTAGCATTCACTCCCTGAAATAATGTTGCAAGGGGTGGCCAGTAGGGGCAGTCTCAGCAGTCATGTGTCATTGATCTCTAGAAGTATGAAAGAGCCCCTCCTTTATTGGTGAAATTACACTGGCTTCCAACCAGAGAATGCTGCCATTTTAAAATCAATCGCTTGTCTGCTACATCTATGACAAATGATTGAGATGGACCAGAGTTTCAGTAGGATGTGATGTTGCTCCCTGTAGAAACTTAAATTTCCGTCATGGAAGAATGTCTGTTATAAATCTCTTTTAGAACATCCATATCAATATCACTTTGTTATTTTTTTTTCCAAATTCTATTAGATCTATTTCCTCTTACTGTTTCCTAAGTCTGTGAAAACTTATCTATTTCCTTCAGTATATAGGTTATGATTGTAACTTGTTTTATTGTTTTACTGTAATTATTACTTTTAGTAATGTTCATAAGATTGAATTGTTAAATGAATCTATTTAGTGGATGTAATTCTTAACAGTTATTTGTTAACTTCATGTGTTGTAATCCGCTTTGAATCAATTTTGAAATAGGGTGGAATATAAATATTGGTTGATGATGATGAATGAAAGTTTATGGTACTATAGTCCAGTAGAGTCCAGTTTCCATTCAGCTGGAAACCCAAAGAAGCAAGGAGAAAGTGACAGGTCAATAACAAACAATTAACTATATAAAAACAATGCAGCATAGAGTAGTATACCAAATAAAAGGTTAGCGTGGAGGGGCATAATCGAAACGGGCCGCCCATCTCCAGGAACGTCTACGAGAAGGGGTGGTCTGAACTGTATTTTTGAAAAAGATGGAACCAGCCAAATGCCTAGGATTTGGGCGGATTTGAGATGGGCGCCCTCGGTTTTCAGCGATAATGGAAACCGAAGGCGTCCAGCTCAAAAACGAACAAACCCAAGGCATTTGGTCATGGGAGGGGCCAGGATTCTTAGTGCACTGGCCCCCCTCACATGCCAGGACACCAACTGGGCACCCTAGCATGGGCACTTGTAACAATTAAAAAAAAAAAAAAAAGGAAAATACCTCCCAAGTCCATAGCTCCCTTCCCTTGGGTGCTGAGCCCCCCAAATCCCACCCTCAAAACCCACTGCCCACAACTCTACACCATTACCATAGCACTTATGGCTGAAGGGAGGCACCTAGATGTGGGTACAGTGGGTTTTGGGGGCGGTTTGGAGCGCTCCCATTTACCAGCACAAGTGTAAGAGGTAGGGGGGGGGGATGGGCCTGGGTCCACCTGCCTGAAGTCCACTGCACCCAGTAAAAACTGTTCCAGGGACCTACATACTGCTGTGATGGAGCTGGGCATGACATTTGAGGCTGGCAAAAAAAAGTCTTTAAAGGTCTTTTTTTTTGTGGTGGGAGTGGGTTAGTGACCACTGGGGGAGTCAGGGGAGGTCATCCCCGATTCCCTCTGGTGGTCATCTGGTCACTTAGGGCACTTTTCTGGGACTTGTTCGTGAAAAAAAAGGGTCCAAAAAAAGTGACCTAAATTCCCACTAAAAACGCCCATTTTTTTTCCGATTATCGGCCGAAGACGCCCATCTCTCCTCGGCCAATAAACATGCCCCAGTCCCACCTTCACCACACCTCCGACACGCCCCCGTCAACTTTGGCCGTTTCCGCGACGGAGTGCAGTTGAAGGCGCCCAAAACTGGCTTTCGATTATACCGACTTGGGCGCCTTTGCGAGATGGGCGCCCATCTCCCGATTTGGGTCGAAATATGGGCGCCCATCACTTTCGATTATAAGGCGGATTGTGTCCCATCACTTAGAACTGGGTATCTAAAGGTTTCATTATCAATATCGTATATATAAACACCTTTCAGATTTGATGTTTTGAAACAATGTACAATTCTGAAACCAGATTTTGATGCAATGATGAAAGCAGGAGCGGCATTAAGATGCAGCAAGTGAAGAAATTTCCGAGTCCTTCAAAGCCAAAAGGAGTCCTGTGAAGAGCAGAAAGGCGGGGAAGCTGCTGAAGAGATGGAGGCTGGACTTCCCTTCTATGAAGAATATTAGTGAAAAACCAATTTGGGAGCGATCTTTTGCTTATCAAAGTGTTAAAATCCGAAATGAGGTTCCTGTTCAGTTTCGTCAAATTACGTCTTATTTTCTTTTCCGGAAGGCACCTAAAACGAATTTGTTCTTAAAGCAGAGATTGTAGACTATTGGATTTGTTAACTCAAAGTTGTGTGTTTTAGATAATACGTTAGATATGGTAATATTATTTTAAATTTCTTCTAATGTGAAGTGGTTTCTTACATGTAATCCGCCTTGCATCCTTTTAGTTAAAGGCGGAATAAAAGCAATACAATACAGATGCTTGAGTAGCAGGCGCTGTCAGATCAGCGCAACATGCCTGCAAATGTCGGTAATGCTTATTTTCGAAAGAGAAGGGCGCCCATCTTTCAACACAAATCGGGAGAAGGGCGCCCTTCTCGCAAGGCCGCCCAAATCGGCATAATTGAAAGCTGATTTTTTTGACACCCTCGACGGCTTTCCGTCGCGGGGACAACCAAAGTTCACGGGGGCATGTCAGCAGGGTAGCGAAGGTGGGACTGGGGCGTGATTAGGAGATGGGCGTCCTCGGCCGATAATGGAAAAAAGAAGGGCACCCCTGACGAGCACTTGGCCGACTTTACTTGGTCCATTTTTTTTAATGACCAAGCCATGAAAAGATGCCCGAACTGAGCAGATGACCACTGGAGGGAAGCTCGTCCATCTTTAAGGGCAGCCATCTCTAAGGTCGACCCAAATGTTGAGATTTGGGCGTCCCCGACTGTATTATCGAAATGAAAGATGGATGCCCATCTTGTTTCGATAATACGGTCGAGACACCCCTTTACGGGGCCATCCTTAGAGATGGGTGCCCCCATTCGATTATGCCCCTCCACGCTAGCAGTATAGAGAAGCTATAGGCAACAACGATCTCCTGGGTCTCTCTCACCTCATAGATCTTGTGCTGGGTTTCCTGGTTCAGAGGTTAAAAGATGTAGGCCTGAGACTTGGGCCAGTATACAGATCCCTTCACGCATCCCTTCTGAAACTGTAGCAGTTGTAACAGTGTGCCACAGAGACACGTTAAGGGAATACATGACTGTTCCTGTGGCTATAGCTCCTCCTACATCCACCAGTGATGCAAATTACCTCGGGTGGTGGTACAGAAGGAAGAATGTGATTCAGTTTATGTTGTGGGGAGATTGTAAGGCCCCTCTGGTTATCCCCTTCCCGAGCCTCCATGGGGACACAGCGTATGTCCTCCCTGGTCTGTGGGGCTTTCTGTCAGGTCTGGGCATACCACACTTCTTCTGACTTGGCTCAACCTTTCGTGGCAGTCTTACCTGTGGAGCTTGTGCAGGGGCCACAAGCATGAGCATACAGTTTCACACCACACCCACTTCCAGGTGTTTGGTATGAATAGAGGTAGCAGCACCTTTTCAGTGGCTTCATTGCAGTAGCGTAGCCAGCCCTTCAAGTTTGGGGGTGGACTAGGGGGCAACGCATTCCTCCCTCCCCCCCCCCCCCCCACGACGTGTGTGCTAACCATACCTTTGCAGGCAGGGATACCGAGGTCCCTGCCAGTCAAATAGATACAATGCTGCCGTTCCCCTCCTCCTCGCGCTGCTTCCTTCCTTTCGAATCGTTCTTACAACGTTGTCACTCCTTCTTCTATAGCATCTCCACATTCTTTAACCTGTGGTGTGCCACAGGGGTCGGTCCTGTCTCTTCTCCTTTTCAATCTGTTTCTAAATCCTCTCGCTATGTCGATACAATCTACTGGGGTGACTTTTAATTTTTATGCTGATGATATTCTTTTGCTATATCCCACTAATCCACTTACGCAACTTTGGGGCCTCTCCAAGATTGTTCCACTTTAGTATTTAATTGGCTAACTACCCACAAACTGGTCTTAAACAAAGAAAAAACAGTAGTGTGTCGGTTCACAGGCGGCCTTTCTATACCCATCGTCCCTTTGGATCTCCTTAGGACTTCTCTACGTCTTACTTTTACAACTCATGACCGTTACAGCTACTTGGGCCCTACTACTACTTAACATTTCTAAAGCGCTACCAGGGTTACGCAGCGCTGTACAGTTTAACAAAGAAGGACAGTCCCTGCTCGAAGGAGCTTACAATCTAAAGGACGAAATGCCAAGTTGGGGCAGTCTAGATTTCCTGGGTAGAGGTACAATGGTTAGGTGCTGAAGGCGACATTGAAGAGGTGGGCTTTGAGCAAGGATTTGAAGATGGGTAGGGAAGGGGCTTGGCGTAAGGGCTCAGGGAGTTTATTCCAAGAATAGGGTGAGGCGAGGCAGAAAGGGCGGAGCCTGGAGTTGGCGGTGGTGGAGAAGGGTACTGAGAGGAGGGATTTGTCCTGTGAGCGGAGCCAAGGTTCCATCTGGCCGATATTTAAAATGCGTATAACTACCAGTATACTATAACTTACATGTGGTACCTGGTCAAAATAGCCCCGACAAAAAAGCTCCAAACAAAAAAAAAGCTCCCATCATAATAGTCCCGGACATAACAGCCACTGTCAAAACGGCCTGCCCACAATATAACCCTTGACAAATTAGCCCCACGACAAAAGGGCCTGATCAGGCTGCCCAGAATATGGCACCTCAATTTTTTCTAGGGGGCTATTTTGTCTAGGGTTATTTTGTGGGAGGGGCCATTTTGTCAATTAGAGGCTGATTTGTCAGGGTTTTATTGTCGCGGCTATTTTGTCAGGGCTCTTATGTGGGGGTGCCCTTACATGCGTAAACTGAATGGGGTGAGAGGCTGATATACATGCTTACAGGGTTTAATGCTCTCAGGGCACCTTTTCCTAAGCTGTGATAACAGGGGCCCTGTGCTAGAGTTAACGTGAGTTTTTGCCATGTACCAGGGCCCCTTTTACCACAATGGATAAAAAGCCTGATAAAAGAAATGGCCGTGCGGTAGGTTTGCACTTGCTGTGTGGCCATTTTGGAGGGAGCACTTACCGCCACACACTGAGGTGGCGGTAAGGGCTCCCGTGATAACCCGGCAGTAAGTAGGCAGCGCGCGACGTTGCTCCGATTATTACACTATTTCCACTAGCGCCGGAAATGGCGCATGCTGGGGTTGGAACTACCGCTGGCACCCGCGTTGGGCCGGCGGGAGTTCCGGGCTGCTGGGCAGCAACCCTTTAGTAAAAGGGCCCCCCCCCTCAGATTTTACAAAAATAGACTCTGTCCAATTTATGAGGGGGGCGGGATCTGATGTACCACCTTTTTGTGGTTACAATTGAGGCAATTTACATATTAGATACAGGTACTTGTTTTGAACCTGGGGCAATGGAGGGTTATGTGACTTGCCCCGAGTCGGCGGAAATCAAACCCAGTTCCCCTGGTTTTCGGGCCATTAGGCAACTCCTTAAGAGGCGCACCAGTTCATTTATTGTGGGTCGGGATCGTAAATTGCAATGCGGTCAACGTCGCCTCCTCCACCTACTCAGGTAACGATCAGGGGCTTCTCCCTCACTGGCTCCTCAGATTGGCTCCGTCTATTCCCCTGATAATGTCGAGTAGAGCGGTGTGGTAGCCATGTTAGTCCACTTTTAAAGGTAATTAATAGAAATCAAACAAAATAAAACATGGAAAAGAAAATAAGATGAGACCTTTTTTAATAGGTCCATTTCCTATTTGATGGCCTTGTTTGCGTGGGAGTTTGTGTTCATCCACCTTGGTGGACTGCCTTCCCTTTGACCTTTTCTATTGGACATTTATATCCCACCTATTTGCAGGCTCCAGTGGCGTACCAAGGGGGGGGGGGCGGTCCGCCCCTGGTGCACGCCGCTGGGGGGGGGGGATTTCGCCGGGGGATCGGGGGTTCTTTCACGGGGGGGGGGGGGGGGGGCGCATCGACGATCTGCCCTGGATGTCAGCCCCCCCTAGGAACGCCACTGGCAGGCTCAAAGTGGCTTACATAGTTTTGTTAACACAGTTAATCCTGGGTGTCAGGTACAATTATTGTTGTGCAGAGATTAATTAAGGGAAGAGGTAGATAGAAGAAGGAAGGAATTTATTAGGTATAGTAGACGGTGAGTTTTCATAAGTGGATTAGTGAGGTTCAGGGTATTCATTGTAGGCTTTTTTGAAGAAATATGTCTTGAGGGATTTGCGAAAGATAGTTATTTCGTTGATTGTTTTCAGGTCTCTAGGTAGTGCGTTCCATAACTTCGTGCCCCTGTAAGAGAAGGTGGTATCATCAGCTTGTATTTTAGTCCTTTGCAGCTGGGGAAGTGCAGGTTGAGAAATTTGCGAGATGATTTTGTGACGTTTCTGGGAGGTAGGTCCACGAGGTTTAGCATGTAGATTGGGGTGCCTGCGTGAATGATTTTGTGTACCATCGTGCAAATCTTGAATGCAATACGTTCCTTAAGTGGGAGCCAGTGAAGTTTCTCTCTTAAGGGTTTTGCGCTTTCATATTTAGTTTTTCCAAATATGAGTCTGGCCGCAGTATTCTGGGCAGTTTGGGGTTTCTTGATGTTCTGCTCTTTGACATAACTTAATACATTTCTTGATTAGCTTTCGAAGGTTGCCCTTCTTCGTCAGATCGGAAATAAGCAAATGTTGGTAGATGACAGTACATATGAGTGAAACATCAAAGCATTTCAGTGACAGTCTAACAGGATGGGGGTGGGTAGGTGAGAGGCAGGGAGATATGCATGGAGACAGGAGGGTGTCAAAGCAGTACAATTTTATGGTTTATAATGGGCTAGAAAACCCACATCACAGGACTTAACAAAGATCTGGGTTTTCTAGCCCATTATAAACCATAAAATTGTACTGCTTTGACACCCTCCTGTCTCCATGCATATCTCCCTGCCTCTCACCTACCCACCCCCATCCTGTTAGACTGTCACTGAAATGCTTTGATGTTTCACTTATATATACTGTCATCTACCAAAGCTAATCAAGAAATGTCACCATTGATCGGCATCTAACACTTGAGAATCATGCGAAAAACACAACCAAAAAGATGTTTCACTCAATGTGGAACTAAAAAGAATAAGACCATTTTTTCCAAGGATCGTCTTCCGCAACCCGGTACAATCATTGGTACTCAGTCATCTGGATTATTGTAACTCACTCTATACCAGCTGTAAAGAACGTATACTGAAAAAACTCCAAACAGCCCAGAACACAGCGGCCAGACTAATATTCGGAAAACCAAAATACGAAAGTGCAAAGCCCCTACAAGAGAAACTGCACTGGCTCCCAATGAAAGAACGAACCACGTTCAAAATATGCACCCTAGTTCATAAAATTATCCATGGAGATGCCCCAGCCTATCTGTCAGACCTAATAGACCTGCCACCCAGGAATGCAAAAAAAATCCTCTCGAACATTCCTTAATCTTCATTTCCCCAACTGCAAAGGTCTGAAATACAAATTAACACACGCCTCCACCTTTTCATATATGAGCACGCAACTCTGGAACGCGCTACCACGCTATTTGAAGGCAACCTATGAACTGACTAACTTCCGTAAATGACTAAAGACTCATCTCTTTGAAAAGATATACCACAAAGATCAAAACATGTAAAATCTCCAAATACACCTACAAACGTCATAACACGTCCATTGTTTCACAATGTCTCTCTTACACCAGTATATTCTATTCCTAATGTCTGATAATGTCTTCTGTAATGCCACTATCTTGTACTTCATGACCATGTAACCCAAAATCCTTTTGTAAAACCAAATGTATATCTCTTGCAATTTCCATTATCCATGATATTGTAAGCCACATTGAGCCTGCAAAGAGGTGGGAAAACGTGGGCTACAAATACAAGAAATAAATAAATAAATACATAAATTAAGTTATGTCCAATAAAAAAAGGTATCATCTTATTTTCTTTTCCATGTTTTATTTTGTTTTATTTCTATTGATTACCTGATAATGTTAAATCCCTGCTTTATTTGTGTCAAGTTAATATGTAATTAGTAGCACACCTACATGTTCATTGCTAATGACATGTCTTCCCTGTTTATCGCGTACTTTGCTCTAAGAAGGTTTCCTCACTGAATATTTATTTCCTCATTGCTTGAGTCTGGAATAATTAATGTTTCCTCTGCATTGTTCACTCTGAGACACTTATAAACAAGAGGAATAAGAAAGGTGTCCAATTATTTTAACACTCATTGTTCAAGAACAGTAATTTATGGTGAATTAGGAATAATTTTTTTCGAGGTATGTGCATTCTACCTGTGAACTGAAAAGAGCTTCCCAAAATATATTAAAATATTCAGTTCATACAACCCTTGCTACTATTTAAACCAATAGAACAAATCTCTTGATAACAGGGTGTTCTAGATCCATTAAAATGAGTTGAAATTGACATCAGAATTCTCACTCCTACACCAGGAAATGAGCCTTCGCTGATTTCACTTCAGTTCTAACCAGAAGTAAGAAAAGACTGGGCAAAAAGTGTTAGGGGAAAACATTTCTTTTATTTATTTATTTATTTATTTGGATTTATTTACTGCCTTTTTGAAGGAATTCACTCAAGGCGGTGTACAGTAAGAATAGATCAAACAATAATAAGCAATAGACAATTACTGCAGTAAAAATATTCAGATAATAATACAAAGTATGGCATAGTATACTACCTACAATGTCAACACAATATGTAATAAAACATTTTAATAGACAGCGTAGGGTATAAGCAAAGATGGAACATATAGATAGGCAACAGCAGGGGTGTGCTGGTAAATTTTTAACAACAGGCTCTTTCTTCGGACGTAGCCAGCTCTGCAGTTGGAAGGGCCAGGGTGGCGGGAGGGGGGGGGGGGCAACACTTGCCTCTTCTTCCTCCCTCCCTTAGTGCGGGCACACTAGGCATACCTTTGCTGGCAGCCAATAAATGGACTACCACCACTCCCAAAGTCTTGCTCTGAGCAGCAAGCTGTAACTTCTCACACATGCTGGAGAAGTCTCAGCCTGCTGCCCAGAGCTGGAAACAAGGAGCTGGGAGCAGCAGCAGTCTATTTACTTGGCTGGCAGGGCTCAGCATCTCCACCAGCAAAGTAAAAGAGAATTCAGCAGGGGGCCCAAGCCCACATTTTGGGAGTCAGTTGTTAAAGTAGCCATGGAGGGCCCTACTTTAACAACCGGCTCCCAAAATTCATAAAAACTTAACAACCGGCTCTTGCGAGCCTGTGAGAGCCTGCTCCAGCATACCACTGGGTAAGAGAGTAAGAGGAGTTAGAAAATAAGGGGACTAGAGTACATAAGTATTGCCATACTGGGACAGACCAAAGGTTCATCAAGCCCAGCATCCTGTTTCCAACAGTGGCCAATCCAGGTCACAAATACCTGGCAAGATCCTAAAAAAGTACAAAATATTTTATGCTGCTTATTCCAGAAATAGTGGATTTTCCCCAAGTCCAATTTAATAATGGGCTATGGACTTTTCCATTAGAAAGCTAGTCAAACCTTTTTTAAAACTCTGCTAAGCTAACCGCCTTTACCAAGTTCTCTGGCAACAAATTCCAGAGTTTAATTACACATTGAGTGAAGAAAACGTTTCTCTGATTCGTTTTAAATGTACTAATTTGTAGCTTCATCGCATGCCCCCTAGTCCTAGTAATTTTGGAAAGCGTAAACAGATGCTTCATGTCTACCCGTTCCACTCCACTCATTATTTTATAGACCTTTAATAATATCTCCCCTCAGCCGTCTTTTCTCCAAGCTGAAGAGCCCTAGCTGCTTTAGCCTTTCCTCATAGAGAAGTCATCCCATCCGCTTTATCATTTTTCGTTGCTCTTCTCTGCACTTTTTCTAATTCCACTATATCCTTTTTGAGATGCGGCGACCAGAAAAATAGTTGAGGTGCAGTCGCACTATGGAACGATACAAAGGCATTATAACTGCCTCATTTTTGTTCTTCATTCCTTTCCTAATACTACCTAACATTCTATTTGCTTTCTTAGCCGCCGCAGCACACTGAGCAGAAGGTTTAAACGTATCATCAACGACGACACCTAGATCCCTTTATTGGTCGGTGACTCCTAACATGGAACCTTGCATGACGTAGCTATAATTCGGGTTCCTCTTTCCCACATGCATTACTTTGCACTTGCTCACATTAAACGTCGTCATCTCCCAGTCTCGTAAGGTCCTCTTCTAATTTTTTACAATCCTCCCACGATTTGACTTTGAATAACTTTGTGTCGTCAGCAAATTTAATTACCTCACTAGTTACTCCCATCTCTAGGTCATTCATAAATATGTTAAAAAGCAGCGGTCCCAGCACTGACCCATGGGGAACCCCACTAACTACCCTTCTCCATTGAGAATACTGACCATTTAACCCTACTCTGTTTTCTATCTTTAACCAGTTTTTAATCCACAATAGGACAGTACCTCCTTCCCATGACTCTCCAATTTCTTCTTTCATAAGGTACTCTGTCAAACGACTTTTGAAAATCCAGATACACAATATCAACTGGCTCACCTTAATGTACATGTTTGTTCACCCCTTCAAAGAAATGTAATAGATTGGTAAGGCAAGATTTCCCTTCACTAAATCCATGTTGACTTTAAAGTCTCATTAATCCATGCTTTTGAATATGCACTGTAATTTTGTTCTTTACAACAGTCTCTTCCATTTTGACCGGCACTGACGTCAGACTCACCGGTCTATAATTTCCCGGCTCTCCTCTGGAACCTTTTTTAAAAATCCGCATTACAATGGCCATCCTCCAATCTTCTGGTACCACGCTCGATTTTAAGGATAAATTACGTATTACTAACAATAGTTCTGCAAGTTCATTTTTCAGTTCTATCACTACTCTGGGATGAATACCATCTGGTCCAGGAGATTTGCTACTCTTCAATTTATAGAACTGCCCCATTATAACCTCCAGGTTTATAGAGATTTCATTCCGTTTCTCCGACTCGTCAGCTTTGAAAACCATTTCTGACACCGGTACCTCTCCCAAATCTTCCTCAGTAAAGACGGAAGCAAAGAATTCATTTAATCTCTCAGAGAGGTGATTAAATGTTATCTCAGTTAGGGTAGGAGTGGATAAACATGTCCTTTTGCAGTATGTGCAGCCCGTGTCACCCCTTGTGTGTGTGATGAGACTAACAAGTTAGTTATTTCTTCCATTAAAGGCTTGGTTGAAGAGCCAAGCTTTCACCTGCTTCCAGAAGTAGAGATAGTCTTGTGTTAAGCGAAGCCTTTCAGGCAGTGCATTCCAGAGTGTGAGGGCTACTCCGGAGAAGTCCTTTTGGAGAAGGTGTGGTTAAGTATACTCCTTGGGAGGACTTTAGTGTCCTTGCAGATGTGTAGAATTTAGTCCTCCAAATCCAATGGTCTATCCCCCTGATTCTATGAAGGTTGCCAAAAATTGCGTACACAAATTTAGGCGCATTCCTGAATTTTGCGTAACGTTTAATAGAAAAATTAGCCAATTAGTGCCAATAATTGGCTTTTAATTTAATTGGGACTAATCCGCGTAAAGTTAGGCAAGGAAATGAGAGGGCCATGGACGTTTCGGGATGGAATGGGGGCATGGTTTTGAGTTACGTGCTTAATTACAGAATATGGGTGCTCAGTGTGTAAATTTAGGTGCGGGCACTTGTGCCACGTTTTCATTGGTGCAAATGGCCGTGCCTAAATTTACGTGCAACCTCTCTGCTTAAGCGGTTATTCTATGAACCTCACTGAACTTTATGCAAAGCTTAAAGAATATCGCTTATGTGCGTATGTTTTGGCGCTGATTTTTTAGGTGCCATATAGATTCTAGCCCCATATGTTTGTATAAAAAGAAAAAAAAAATGCACGAAACAGAGAATTCCAGAAACTCTCCCCAATAACTTTTTTTGCAACATGAGATTGCTGTGTGTCAGAGAGATAAGAGAAGTAATTACCAAAGGGCATTATGGTAATAACGTGTATTATTTGTTCCTTAATGTGTGTATATAAACGTGTGTATAAAAACATTTTTTATTACCATAATGTGCATTACTTTAAGGAATATGTTTACTAACGCGCCTATAAATTTCTATGGACGCGTAAGCGTTTAACGCACGTTAACCATTAATGCGCGTCAACAACGCTAACTCGCCTGTAGCGCACCTTAGTAAACATAGAGGGGCATAATCGAACGGGGGCACCCATCTATAAGGGCGCCCATCTCTACTGACGGCCCCGTAAAGCAGCGTACCCGACCGTATTATCGAAACAAGATGGGCAGCCATCTTTTGTTTCGATAATACAGTCGGCACCGGCCAATCTCAACATTTGGGCCGCACTTAGAGATGGCCGCCATTGGTTTTCGCCGATAATGGAAACTAATGGCGGCCATCTCAAAACTGGCCAAATCCAAGCCATTTGGTCGTGGGAGGAGCCAGTATTTGTAGTGCACTGGTCCCCCTCACATGCTAGGACACCAGCCGGGCACCCTAGGGGGCACTGCAATGGACTTCACAAATTGATCCCAGGTGCATAGCTCCCTTACCTTGGGTGCTGAGCCCCCCAACCCCCCCCCCCAAACCTATTCCCCACAACTGTACAACACTACCATAGCCCTTAAAGGGTAATGGGGAGCACCTAGATGTGGGTACAGTGGGTTTCAGGTGGGTTTTGGAGGGCTCCCATTTACCACCACAAGTGTAACAGGTAGGGGGGGATGGGCCTGGGTCCGCCTGCCTCAAGTGCACTGCAGTACCCACTAAAAACTGCTCCAGGGACCTGCATAGTGCTGTGATGGAGCTGGGTATGACATTTGAGGCTGGCATAGAGGCTGGCAAAAAAATGTTTTTAATTTTTTTTGGGGTGGGAGGGGGTTGGTGACCACTGGGGGAGTAAGGGTGATCCCCATATTCCCTCCGGTGGTCATCTGGTCAGTTCGGGCACCTTTTCAAGGCTTGGTCGTGAACAAAAAGGGACCAAGTAAAGTCGGCCAAATGCTCGTCAGGGCCGGCCTTCTTTTTTCCATTATCGGCCGAGGCTGGCCATCTCTTAACCAAGCCCCCGTCCCACCTTCGGTACACTGCCGACATACCCCCTTGAACTTTGGCCGGCCCTGCGACAGAAAGCTGTTGAAGGTGGCCAAAACCGGCTTTCGATTATACCGATTTGGCCGGCCTTAGGAGAAGGCCGGCCATCTCCTGATTTGTGTCGGAAGATGGCCGCCCTTCTCCTTTGAAAATAAGCAGGATAACGGGCTATACAGTAATGAGATGCAAAGCATGCAAAATAGCTCATTACTATATAAATTTAATAGCATAGCTTGCGGTGAACACCACAAAGTACAGGAAAAATACTACCGACAAAGAGCTAGTGGTATACTTTGTAATAAAAAGATGACCTGGTCAGCATTATTGGTTGTGACTGCCTTGTGTGTGTTTTCAAGTCATCTGTTTTGCTCAGTAAGCTCAGGTTCTGGCAGTTTTACCTGGGAAGAAATTCCTAAAAACTTTTGATGTCTGATTTCCTTCTTCTCTTGTTGCCAACTCCTCCCCCAACCGCCAGAATCCCAAGTCTTCCACTTCCACCTAATCCTCCTACACCAAAGCAAGATCATTTCTCTCCCGAATCCCCAGTCTTTTCCCACACTAACTGGTAGGTGCACAGTTCTGTTTCATGGCCATATCTGTTTCTTCCGCCAGCCAGCTTTACTTTAGTAATCAAAATATATTACAGAGCCCTGTAGTCTTGTGGAATTCGCCAACAGGAAGGAGGGATATGTCACCCAGAGAAGAACGACCGCAAGGAACAAAGGATTGGGCCATAGATGAATGCTGATGAAGCACAAAAAATATTTCCTGAAGAAAACCCGTGTCTTTGTCAGGGGTCAGTATATGAGTCTCTGATCGATGTTTTAGAAAGTGGGTGCTTCAACTTGGTTTTGGATAAATGTTGCATTGTGTTTGCATATTTTGTAGTTATTGTCTAGTTTACTGGACCTTCTACCTACTGATGCAGGTACAGTGCCGAAACACGGTCTGGGTCGGGTTTGCTTCAATAAATATTTTGTCTTGTGGTTCACCAACATTTTTCTGTGGCCCATTTCTTCTGTTGCTTGTGGTCGTGTGAAGTCTTCCAGGCCTAAGCATTCAAACTGTAAAGGCTGGCCAGTAGAGAACCCAGACTCAGGCAAGCAGCAACGATCCCTCTAAGCCATGTAGAACTCTTCCACCTATGTTCCTGCCAGTGGTGGTGCTGTTTCAATAGCAAGGGATAGGCAAATTCTGCAGAACTCCAGAGGACTTGCCTGTCCCTAGTGAATGAAAATGTGATATTGAAGCATTCTGCTCCTCCCTTCCCCATTTGGCAGGAATGTGGTTAGAGGATTCCTGCACAGTTCAGAGGAGGTGGTGGTGAATAGAGGATTGGGGAATGTGGAGAATCTTGTTAGAAGTGGATGGAGGGAGGAATAAAGGAAGAGTATGTCCAATTGCCATCTCCGGGAAAGGTGGCAACCCTCACCCAGAGCTGGTGTTTGACATGCAGGGGCCCAGACCAGAAACTGGGAAGTAGCCCCCAGAGTCTGCACGCAAGCTATGCCTCTTGGACCCCTGTGGCAAGGGGGCCCAGGACAATCGCCATGTTTGCCACCCAGGCCCTCACATTGCCTGCTGCTTTGCTGATTTTGTTTTTCTTTTCCAGATGAAGTTCACAGAACGAAGGCTTCTATAATTATAATACATTTTGCAGCTACAACATGGATGCATTATAATTCTTATTTTATCTTAATACAAGTTGCAATTTGCTTTACTTTAGTAAGTCTAAATGCAGTATTTCGGTAAAAGGAGACCAGTTTCGCATTCATCTTTAAATGGATTCATTCGCTAGTGACTTAAATTTTGCAGATGTAAATACACGGAAAACCTGCAACTGCATCACAACGATGAACTTAAAGTCATGCAATTACGTCAAATTTTTGAGTTGTTACAATTTTTTCAAATTATAGATGGAACACCGATCTCAACTTTTTTTTTTAGCTCTACGGCAGTTGATAGTTTTTTTACTATAAACACTGCCTCCCCTTACCACGTTTATTTTTAAAAGCATTAGTCCTTGATTAGGTTGATAACCTTCACCCTGACCTCCTCAACCCTTCCCTTCCCCAACATTCCATGGAAAGGCCATCCCAGTTATTCCTGTAAACATTTCAAGTCGGCGAGGCATGCTCGTTAGATCATGCACTTATCTGGATGGATCATCCATTGTATGGAAAACGCTTTCACAGCAAAAAACGCTCATGTTACTGTCATGCCCTGAAATTATGTCCAACTAACGTCAAGGAAAATACGGATTCGGTTTCACGGAGTCAAACGATGGATTCATCACAAAAGCATTAAGAAAGGTAAGCTGTGGAAGGGGTGCAAGGCCAAGACCAGCCCACAACATGTTTCAAAAGCATACAAAAAAAAGTGTTAGTCTATATGCTGCGGAGATGAGGCATAACAAAGCATCACGAAGATTACAGTATCCATGGCGAAGATGATGGTGCATGACGAATGATTAATCTTTATTACCTGCAGAGCAAGAGGTTTCCATCTCATATTTTTCAGTAAAGCTGGCGCTGAGGTTAGCATGCTCTGAGGTCGCTTTTTCAAAGTTAAGATAACACCACTCGGGTCCTCTCGCAGTGCATTCACCAAATTTTTCAACTGCCACCCCACCTGGTAACCAGCAAAATCATTACAATATAATTGAGGTACAGTATTCATGATGTAATGTTCCCCCCTTTAACAAATAAGAGAATGAATTAAATCAATTTAACATGATAAGTTGTTTAATTTAATCTAAGAGGTAAGCAAGCAGAAGAAAATTAAAGGTGCATCACTTCTCTCAAATGAGATGTCACGCTACCCAAAGAAATTTCGTCCATTACTAAGCATTAAACTGGGCCTCCCTCAAAGCTTGATGACAGTATGGATAGGAGAATGGGGGTCAGACATACTTGATACTTGTGGAATGAGGTAGGGTAGGAACAGATCAGAATGACAGGTAGAGTTGCCAATGACTACATCTAGCTTGCCCCTCCACAAAACAAGTCATTGAATGGCAGTAACAAATTTGTCCATCAAGGAAGGCCTCTCTCTCTCCTTCTCTTTCTCAATCAAGCTCTCTCTGTACTGGAAAACTGACATGTGAATTTTCACTTATCAGTAGAGAGAAGAAAAACAGGATCGGGGAAATCAGGAGAGCCTGAGACCTTTATCCCAGAACTTGTGTCTCATACTTGAAACGTTTCAAGAAATCACCCCTACCCTGAATAGGTACCAAACCCATGTGGGAAACAGGAAACCACCAAACTAACTTGCTTTCAGTGTTGCAATTTCAACAAATTTTTTGTTCAGTTGAAAAAATGTCACCTCTACCTACCATACAGTTATACTTGCACTGTATCAAACTGTAGTCTTCGTATCTTTATTTACGTTTCGTTTTTCTATAGGATTTATCTCAGAACTTCTTAGAAATGAGCATAATCTACCAGTGGGTTCAACACATAGTTAAGAAGCTATCACCAGGCTTAGTCTGATACTAAACATTACTTTCAAGCATCTTGTGAAAGTCAAAAGTCAGTAGCTGGGTTGACCATCATTTGCTTCGCATATAAGACAAACGTTTGATTGATGAAATTTCCAACTCTTCATCATTAGTCCTGTAAACTTTGAATAGTCACTGCCTATCCCTTGGTGTAAGCAATAAGGAATGTATTTACTCTTTGTAATCCTGCTGGGTACTTGTGACCTGGCTTGGCCACTGCTGGAAACAGGATGCTGGGCTTGATGGACCTTTGGTCTAACACAGTATAGACGTTCTTATGTTCTTAATGGGATGATCATGCCTTAATTCATCTGCAAGCCAAGGATTACCACTGTCACAACCGGGATGATAATGTAAGGTGGAGATGAAGGAAAGGAGAGGCTATGGTATCCCTGCCTTGTATCCGCTCTCAAGTCACAAAAGACCAAGTGGGTTGGATTATTTCTCCCCAGGTAGAAAAATTTGGCAAGGCCAAACACTTGCATAACAGTTAAGATTTAGTGGTTGTTTCCTGCTATTATAAAGTGCAGTCTCCATTGTTGGGAAATCAGATATTAAATAAATCCCCTCCCTGCACTGACTGATAGGAAAGTGTGGCTACTGCCATATGAAATGCAAAGGAAGCCATCTTAGTGAATAAGGACATGCAGAACTGAGGGGCTACTATCCTCATAAGACAGCACTTTTAAAACATCCTCCTTATGCTCAAGAGTCATGTTCTGCGGATCACCCTCGACACGTCATGGTTCAAGCAGCTATTTGATGAAAAACTCCTATCTGGGTAATCCAGGACGAGGCGTTTACTAAACAGAATTACAGAAAAGCATTTGGGAGAGACTGTGTTCTCCGATAGATTTTATACAAAGTTGTACGTCTGTCTCTTTGTTAACAGGACAATAAATAGAACAGCGGACACTTTTGTTCCTTTGCTCGCAGATGTGAGGAACACAGCATGCCTGGATCATTTTCTCTTTCACAGACATAAAGGACTATTTACAAAACACAGTAAAATACAAGCAGGAAACTTGTAAGAAATGAGCAAAGGCAAAGATCAGCAAAGCATCAGCAGCCCACAGATGGTCTGCCAGCATTCGATACCAAATAAAAATGTGTTTGTTCCTCCAACCTTGGACTCTTGAATGCTTGCAGGAAGGCCAGCTCATGGCTAGGGATGCTGGGCTGGACAGATAAAACCCCTACAGCAACAGGAAGGATCATAAACTGTTTTTCATTGATGACTACTGTACGTTAAGGTTGCCAACATCTTTGGGTTATTGAAATCAACTACACCTTTTGGATTCCTCAATAAGATTATCGTAAATACATTGGGTTATAATTATTTCTATACCTTCTCACTAGCTTCTACTCTGGATGCTGCATCCTGTACAGACTGTGGTTCGTGAATGTTTGGTTTTAGAAGCCATTTGGTTGGGCCATTCGAAGAGCCCATTCCACATAGGACTGTTTCATGAACAACCTAGACAAAGAACGTGTCATCTAAAAACAAGCTGCAACCTATGAACCTAGCAAAAGCTATAAAAGGAAACGTGGTGCTCCAGAGAAACCATAATTACAATTAAAAAAAAAAAGATGTTGGGCACAATATTCAGACTGCGGGATAGTTAGCCCAACTAACTCTCACAGTGAGCTTGGATATTCAATGCCGGGTCATTTCCGGTGACCGGCATTGAATATCTGATTCAACGCTAGTCAGTTGAGTTTGAACTGGCCAAAGATAGCCTTGATATACATGTGGCCAAATATGGCCACCAAACTGGTGCTGAAAATCGGTGGATAGTCGGTTATAGAGCGCGATAAAACCGGCTATCCACTCACTGCAACCGCGAATTTCCAGCGGATCATGGCCGACCAAGTTCCGTTGAAAATGTACAAATAGCCGGTTGTCATGCATTTAACCGGCCAAGTGCGGATCCTGGCCGTTTAAATACTTTTGAATATCGGGGGGGGGGGGGGGGGGGGGTTGTATCTTAGCAGAGGTCATCAAAAGGAAAAAGAGAAGCAAATTCACTGTCATCTGCAGAGAAGTGGTAATTCTATAAGGATAGCACCGTCAGCATGAGTAAATCACCAGAAATACTGATATAACGTGCACATTAGTGTGTAAATGTAATATTCCCGCTATGCCCTATTCTCTACAATGGTGGCTACATGCAATGGCGTGTAGTTTGAAGGTGGCACATGCATGGGTGGAGTCTGAGCAGGGTGGAGATGGGGCATGGTTAGGCGCTTAGGGATAAATTTTCAGCCGCTAGAAGTCAGCAGTTTTTTGGACCACCGCCTGCGTTATGTTTGGATATACAATGCCAGGCCATGTCCAGCAACTGGCACTGGATATCTGGGTATGTGCGGCCAGCTATTCCTTAGCGGATTAAGAGCAATATTCAGCACTTAACTGCCTACATGAACCGGATAAAGCTAAGACTGACTTTTATGTGTTCAATTTCTCCTAGGTGGATAAGTGCTGAAATCGGCATTTAAGTGCCGACTCTTCCCCTGGACTGCCCACAAAATAGCCGGCTATGGCTTTAGCGCCTAGGGCTAACATTCAGGGGCACTAACCAGTTAAGTGCTGCAGACTATCAGTGGATAGCCTCACAGGCAATTTAACCAGCCAGGAGCCTCTCCTGGCTATTTAAATTGCTTTGAATATCAACCCCTAAGTTACAGAACATAAGAATAGCCATACTGGGTCAGACCAGTGGTCCATCTAGCTCAGTTCCTGCTTTCAACAGTGGCCAATCCAGGTCACAAGAACCTGGCAGAAACTCAATTAGTAGCAACGTTCCGGAATCCCAAAGAGTAGCAACATTCTATGTAGAATCTCAAATAGTACAACATTCCATATAGAACCTCAAAGAGTACCAACATTCCATGTAGAACCTCAAAGAGTAATAATATTCCATGTAGAAGACCAAAGAGTAGCAACGTTTACTGCCATGAGTGAATTCCTTCAAAAAGGGGGTAAATAAATCCTAATAAATAATAATAACATTCCAAGTAGAACCTCAAAGAGTAGCAATATTCCATGTAGAACCCCAAAGAGTAGTAACATTCCATGCTACCAATCCCAGGGCAAACAGTGGCTTCCCCCATGTCTGTCTCAATAGCAAACTATGGACTTTTCCTCCAGGAATTTGTAAAAAACCTTTCTTAAACCCAGATACACTAACCACCGTTACTACATCCTCTGGCAACGAGTTCCAGAGCTTAACTATTCTTTGAGTGAAAAAATATTTACTATAATTTTTCAAAACTGATCTAGGTGTGAGCATCCAAAACTGAGCTCCTTAATTTCCCACCTAAACCAACCTCTCCCCTTCCCCCTCTCTATTTCTGTCGACAACATGCTCATTCTTCCTGTCTCTTCTGCTCCTAACCTTGGAGTCATCTTCGACTCCTCCCTCTCCTTCTCTGCACATATTCAACAGATTGCTAAAACCTGTCGTTTCTTCCTCTATAATATCGACAAAATTCGCCCTCTCCTTTCTCAGCACGTTACCAGAACCCTCATCCACACTCTCATCAGCTCTCGCTTGGACCACTGCAACTTGCTTCTTACAGGTCTTCCACTTAGCCATCTCTCTCCTATTCAATCTGTTCAAAATTCTGCTGCATGATTAATATTTCGCCGAAGTCGCTATGCCCATATCAGCCCTCTTCTAAAGTCACTTCACTGGCTCCCTATCCGTTTCCGTATACAGTTCAAGCTCCTCTTATTAGCCTATAAGTGCATTCACTCTGCTGCCCCTCACTACCTCTCCACCCTCATCTTCCCAGGAACTCCGTTCACTAGGCAAATCTCTCCTAGTTGCACCCTTCTCCTCCATCGCTAACTCCAGACTCCGTTCCTTTTATCTCGCCGCACCTTATGCCTGGAATAAACTTCCTGAGCCATTACGTCAAGCTCCATCCCTGGCCGCCTCCAAATCCGGGCTAAAGGCCTACCTGTTTGATGCTGCTTTCAATTCCTAACCTGTCACCTGCTCGTAACCTTTATCTTGTCTTCCTCTCTTCAGTAGTCCTTTTCCCTATGTGTCCTGTCTGTCCTTCCCTTATCCCTTATTTGTCCTGCCTGTCTGTCCTGATTTGATTGTAAGCTCTTTTGAGCAGGGACTGTCTTTTCTTCATGTTCAATTGTGAAGCGCTGCGTACGACTGGTAGCGCTATAGAAATGATTTGTAGTTGTAGTAGCGTTCACATCTGCTCTCTGTCTGCTCTAAACGCTTATGCCTAAAATATATACATGTTCATACCCTGTTACACTAAAAAAGAAAGAACACATCTACTTCTCTTTTGAGAACGGGTTCTACATAGGGACCTTATGGCACCCCCTTACAGAATTGCTCTGCACATGCGTAGCCACAATGTCCCACTACCCTGATACTTAAGACACAAGCATCGCCACACTGGGACAGACCAAAGGTCCATCTAGCCCAGCACCCTGTCTCCGACAGTGGCCAATCCAGGTCACAATCACCCGACAAGATCCACAGAGCAAAGCATTTTGTACTGCTTGTCCGAAGAATGGTGGATTTTTTCCTACGTTCCTTTAATAACATTCCAGTTGATCCTTTTAGTCTCCTGCTCCCACTTTGAGGTCTATCACACCGCAGTCCTGCATCGATTCCTGTGTCCCTCCTCATTTCACACCACAGATGATAAGCTCTAAGGAACGGACCCGGGTGGCTTCTGGTAATTATTAATTGTATTCCTTTATTGATATATTTATTTGCCTGCCTCATACTGTGGTGTGCATGATATCAGCTATATACAGAAATAAAAATTGACAAAGGGTGAGAGCTTGCTGACTGCTGAATGTTCTGGAAGGGAACAAGAAGCCTTAAAGCCATAGACTGAATGTAATTTATGATTCTGAAAATAATGCAATTCAGGTCCTAATTTATTAGCGTTCTAGAGATCAATTCTGTGGAATTTGGAAGCAGGCAAAAAAATACTGCAGGTATTTAGGGCAGTGGAGGGAGAATGCATAAATTAAATGATGTGCATTCAGGTTTACAAAAAGTCTATCAGGGCTGCCACGCATCTCGGCACTGGTGTGAGGCTTCGGGTTAGCGTAGCTTGTTAGCTCCACCCAGGCTTTGGACCGCAGAATATATGATTTCCTTTGTACCCACAAAACTATTTAAAAGGTTTCTGGAGCCCTCCAAGCCCCCCCATCCTTCCCTTCCCCTTTCCCCCAGCCCGCAACAACCCCTCCCGTGGAATGTCACCCCAACTCCCATCCTCGGTCTGACTATGCCCCTTCCCCAGGCCTACTTTAGCTCCCAGGTGATCCAGCTGGGGTGATAGGGGCGGGAGCGAATCATATTCACTCCTGCCCCTAGCGGCAGCATCATCAAAATGGCTGCAGCGACTCTCGCGGCAGCCTTGTGATGGTTGGGGGGACATTCCAGGGGGAACGATTTGTTAATGTTATAGGCTGGGGGAAAGGAGAAGGGAAATTTTGTGGGATGGGAGGGGGCTTAGAGGGCTCCAGAAAACTTTTAAATAGTTATCTGGGTGTTGGCCAATAGTCAGCCGGGGCCTGGCTAACTTATACAAGCCCCGGCTGAATATCAGCTGGGATCTGAGTAAGCCAGTGGCTAGCAGCGGGACAATTAGCCCTGGATATTCAGTGCTGCCTCCAGCTGATAATTACCCTCTAAGTTTTTAATCCAGCCTTGAAGTTTTGATAAGATGGTTCCAAGCTTAGATATCCTGGGATGTTATTCCACTGCCTAGGAGGCAAAAGTAGAGACTAATAGACGATTCACCACTGGAGACGTGAGTCCAACAGTCTTTATTATATCAGAGATAACGATATCTCTGATATAATAAAGACTGTTGGACTCACGTCTCCAGTGGTGAATCGTCTATTAGTCTCTACTTTTGCCTTCTGTGATTCGTCATCGTAGAGAACTTTTCCTGTTCTATATTTTGGATTCCACTGTCTAGGTCCAGGTTTGGACACAGAAAGTTGCAAAAATGCTAAGAATATTCATTCTTCATCAGCTTCTGCGAGAATGGATCTATACAGGGGTTCACAACTCCAGTCCTGGAAGGACACAGCCAGGTAGGGTTTTCAGGGTAACCAAGCTAAACTGCTTCTCATCCTTCTACGGAGGCTCACTGCCAACCTGTTCCAGGAGCCAGATTCCAAACTCCCCCAAATATTTTTTTACTGACTGTCCAATTTTTGTTGATAAGCCAGGTCTTTTTACTGGCCACCAAAACTGGCAATAAAAATGTTTCTGGCAGGGCTGGCTACACTGTGCAAACACAATGAGCCGGGCGGGAGGGGGTTGCCATTTGAAGCTGGAAAGTCCTGCCTGCCAAGGGTCATCTTACCCTCTGAAAGCGAGGCTTTTCCTCTTCCAATGGGCCATTCCTCTTTGGCACAGAACCTTCGTTAGTTTTGGAACCATCCTAATGCACTGCTTAATCAAATGTAGTTTTCACCGTATATGTGATATTTACATTATGAGTATACTTACAGCAATCCGGTATCAAACTACTGAGAAGCTAGAAAACATTGGGGGTGGGGGGGGGTGGGGGGGGGGACATTTGAGCTCTGCAGTGAAAACTTTGTGGCAGTGGCTTAGCCAGACCTCAATGTGGTGGTGGTCCAGAGACCAGGGGCACATTTTGGCCCGCCTCCCTGCCACAGTCGCCGCATCAAATACCTTAGTTGGTGGGAGTCCCCAATCCCCGTCAGCTGAAGCACTGGTCCAGTGCTGGTCTCTACCACATTGCCTGGCCTGCTTTCTCTCTCATGTTGAGTACATGCTCGTTTAATCAAATTGAGCATGCACAAAGTGTCGTGCATGCTCAATTTCACTAAAATGAGGATGCACGCGACGTGCGGGGAACAACAGGCAGGGAATGAGGCGGAGAGCCGGAGACCAGCAATGTACAAACGTTTCAGCTGTTGGGGATTTGGGACCCCTGCCAGCCAAACCAGGGACCCCAGGTCTCCACGGCCCCAGCCCCGTAGCTACATTACTGCTTTGTGGGTGAGGAGGTGGAGGAGAGTGGGCACAGGTTGGAGGGCTGTAGGGTGGAGGGTCATTTACTAAGAGATTTGTATATGTCTTAGTTATTGCAGAAGAAGCACAAGGTAAAACGAGCTGATTGTACATGAAGATAAGACACTCTTGTGACAGAACAGTTTTAAGCCTGTATCATGTACTGGGTATTTCCTGGTGTATTTCTCTATTTTGGCCAGCAGGTGCTGCATGTTTATGTTTTGAAGATGCTGTAGAATCAAGACTGTTTTCTTTGTTTAAGCCTTTTGGAAAGGCAGTCTGCAGTATACTTTCAAACTTGTTGTTCTGGGCTCTGATTGGCCTTGAGTTTGAAGCTACCCAGAAGTTACTGGTTTTGTGTTCAGTCTTAGCCTGTGATCAGTTATATTTGATAATCTGTGAGCAGCATATTTCCTGATCTTCCCAGGTACTTTTTAGAAAGCACACAAATAATTAGATAGTTTTATAATTGATCCATATTTCAGTTACCTGTTATTGATTGCTGATTACACATTTTCTGTCCATTGTTCAAGTTGTGACAATAAACCTGATTAGTTTGTTGCCTCTGCCTGTCTGGACTAATAAAGAATCCTAGTGGTGTGTGTGTTGGGTGAGTGCTTTCTGGGAACTGTGGGTCCACTGGACGTGTGGCCCCCAATAATCTAGAAATCACTGGGGATAATTTGAGAGTGGGAGACTTGCCCACAGGCAGTTGTGACACAGTCAGTGGGAGGGTGCCAGTGTAGAGTACATGCGGCAGGTGCAGGCAGACCTGAGCTGTGCACCAAGTGATCACAGGGTAGCCCCAGGCGGGTGCCTAGGCATTTTGTCATCTCTGAAGTCCTTTTATTAAGCTGTGGTAAAAAGTGTCCTCAGTAGGACCCTATATGGGTTTTTCCCGTGAACTAAGGGGGTCTTTTACTAAGCTGTGGTAGCGTAGTTAGCTCACGTTAGAAATCAGCTGGCGGTAAATGCTGAGACACCCGTTATATTTCAATTCAATTTTTTCTGCCATAGATAGATATTAACCGCTTATCAGTTATAATTAGAAACAATTGGGCAGGAAAGGAGATATCTGCCATCACCTTTCCAGTCTGCTAAACCAAACCAACTGTTTAGCTCTTCAGCCTCTGCCTATCCCTGCCTTATTTGCGCATTGGGAACTGGCTGGGGGATGGGTTTGAACCGTGCTGACCAGGAGTTCTATTCTTGAAATGGGTTGTCTGATAGTAACATCAGACAATCACCTCGCCAACCCACCCAGTTATGAAAGTCTACTTTCTATACCTATCCGCCTAATCTTCTCTTCTTTCCCTTATTTAATATTTTCACATCACTACTTGTATCTGACATCTTGGAATGACAAAGCCATAACAGGACTCTGTAAGCCACACTGAGCCTGCAAATAGGTGGGAAAATGTGGGATACAAATGCAATAAATAAATAAATAAATAAATAAACACTGGTATAATAAGATTTGGGCAACACAAAAGTCTGAATCTTAAAATATTCATTATTTTTTATATAGGTTCTCATCTAGCGTGCATGCAATAAAAATATCAGAGAGGAGATTTAGTGCCGGTTGTGTTACTCAGGAGTCTAATTTATAGGTTTTGCAACTATTAATAAGTCAAAATAAAGTGAGTTTAAAAAGAAAAAAAATATCCTTGTAGACTCAGAATTAGTATTAAAAATTACATGTGTCAACCTAAAATGTTTTGGTGGCCCCCAGAGCTTTCTCATGCCCGTTTTACGGCCTTTTACATGACAAAAACCACTGTGCTGAGAGCGCCTACTCTCTGCCACCAGACACGTCTCTCCAACAAAAGTTTTTTAATATTTTTTAGCACGTGAGTAGCACACGCAAATTTTGGAACTTACCGCAGGACATCAGTGCGTCCCATGATAAGCCATTTTAAGCTGTGGTAAGCAGGTGCTACCATTTACTACAGCTTAGTACCAGGACTTCTCTGTTAGCTGGTTGTGTAGCGCAGGGGCGTATCTGGACAGCGGTAGGGGGGGACCAGAGCCGAGGTGAGGGGGCACATTTTAGCCCCCCCCCCGGCGCCGCCAACCCCCCCCAACATCATTGCCGACACCCCTGCCGCCATTGCTGACACCCCCCGCCATTGCCGACACCCCCTGCCGCTGCCAGCACCACCTCCAACAAGTTTGACCCCCCCCTCGACCCGCCCGCCATCCGCCCGCCATCCGTACCTTTGCTGGCGGGGGACCCAACCCCTCGCCAGCCGAAGTCTTCTTCCTGCGTTTGGTTTCTTCTGAGTCTGACGTCCTGCTGCACGTACAATGTGCAGGACGTCAGACTCACAGAAACAGAACGAAGCCCTGCAGATCGCAAGGCTTCATTCTGTTTCTGTGACGTCCTGCATGTTGTACGTGCAGCAGGACGTCAGACTCAGAAGAAACCAACGCAGAAGAAGACTTCGGCTGGCAGGGGTTGGGGGTCTCCCGCCAGTAAAGGTACAGACGGCGACGGCGGGTTGGCAGGGGGGATTTGAGAGGGGCGCCGGTAGGGTGTCCAGGGCCAAATTTACGGGGGCCCAGGCCCCCGTGGCCCCATAGCAGCTATGCCCCTGGTGTAGCGTTGCTGAAGTTATTGAAAATCAATATAATAATAAATATTTAAAAAAACAAAACTGAAAAGTGTGGCCTCACGTGTCACTTTTGGCTCCAAATAATATCAGAAAGGCCTGGAAGAGACATATGGTTAAAGATACAACTTATTTGCTTACAGGAAGTCCATAAATGTACAGTCCTAGGAAAGGCCTGTCTAGGCCCCATATTTACCGTCCCTTGCTCGTATAAAGAAAACTGTCAATTACATGCTAAGTGTACACTTACCTGAGAAAGTGCCAGCAGGACCCCTCAGTGCTATTTTTTAATGGTGTATGTAAGTGACACAGCATGTCCGTGGTGTAGCCATGGGTGAGCCCGAGCCCAGGCCCACATAAAATTGTGGCTCTCTTTTTAACACTGGCAGGGATCCCCAAGCCTCACCAGCTGAAGAAGGCCTCTTCTGGCAGCTGGAACAATTCTGTACTCTGCAGCCCATGACCGGAAAACTCCCATATTACTCTCTATGTGCAGCCGCCGCCGCACTGGCCCCCCACTTCTACGCTGTCCCCTCCTTCTGCACATAGAGAACATAAGAATAGTTATACTGGGTCAGACCAAAGGTTCATCTAGCCCAGTATCCTGTTTCCAACAGTGGCCAATTCAGGTCACAAGCACCTGACAGACTCGCAAATAGAAGCAAGATTCATGCTACTGATCCCCAGGGACAAGCAGTGGCTTTCCTCATGGCTATTTCAAGAACAGACTATGGACTTTTCCTCCGGGAACTTGTCCAAACCTTTTTAAAAACCAGATATACTACCACATCCTCTGACAACAAGTTCCTCCTGTTTGTTTTAAAAGTAGTACCATGCAACTTCCTTGAGTGTCCAACTAGTCGATGTACTTTGTGAAAGAGTAAAAAACGGATTTACTTTTACCCGTTCTACACCACTCGGTATTTTGTAGGCCTCAATCTTATCTCCCCTGAGCCGTCTCTTTTCCAAGCTGAAGAGTCCTAACCTCTTAAGCCTTTCCTCATATCAGAGGAGTTCCATCCTCTTAATTATTTTGGTCGCCCTTCTTTGAATCTTTTCTAATTCTGCTATATCTTTTTAAAGATAAGGCAACCAGAATCTTATACAATACTCAAAGTGTGGTCGCACCATGGGAGTGATACAGAGACATTATAATATTCTTTGTCTTATTTTCTATCCATTTCCTATCATTCCTAGCATTCTGTTTGCTTTTCTTGGCGACTACCACACACTGGGCAGAAGATTTCAGCGCACTGTCCACAATGACACCTAGATTTTTTTGGGAGGTGCTGACTCCTAGTGTGGAACCTAGTATTAAATAACTATTATTTGGATTATTCTTCCCAATGTGCATGACTTTGCACTTGTCTGTATTAAATCTCATCTGCCATTTGGATGCCCAGTCTTCCAACTTCCTAAGGTCTTCCTGCAGTTTTTCACAATCCGCATGCGTTTTAACCACTTTGAATAGTTTTGTTTCATCTGCAACTTTAATCACCTCACTCATCATTCCGATTCCCAGATCATTTATAAATAGGTTAAATAGCACTGATCCCTGCGGCACTCCACTATTCACCTTCATCCACTCAGAGAATTGGCCATTTAACCTTACCCTCTGTTTTCTGTCCAATAACCAATTCCTAATCCACAGAAGGTCATTGCCTCCTATCCCATGGATTTTTAATTTTCTCAGGAGCCTCTCATGAGGGAGTTTGTCAAATGTTTTCTGAAATCCTAGATACACTACATCAACTGGCCTCACCTTTATCCACGTTTATTCACACATTCAAAGAAATGAAGCAAATTGGCGAGACAAGACTTCCCTTGGCTGAATCCATGTTGACTGTCCCATTAAACCACGTTTGTCTATGCGTTCAGTGATTTTATTCTTTTTAATGGTTTCCACTATTTTGACCAGGACTGAAGTCAGGATTACCAGTCTGTAATTTCCCCAAATCACCCCTGGATTCCTTTTTAAAAACAGGCATTACATTGGCCACTCTCTAATCTTCAGGTACTATGGACGATTTTAAACAACAAGTTACAGATCATTAACAGCAGATCTGCAATTTCATATTTGAGTTCTTTCAGTACCCTGAGGTGTATACCATCCAGTCCGGGTGATTTATTACTCTTCAATTTGTCAATTTGGCTCAGTACATCTTCTAGATTCACCAAGATTTCTTTCAGTTCTTCTGCATCGTCACCCTTGAAAACCATCTCTGGTATAGGTAGATCTCTTGCTTCTTCTGCAGTAAAGACCAAGGCAAAGAATTCATTCAGCATCTCTGCTATGGCCTTGTCCTCACTGAGTATCCATTTTACTCCCTGATGATCTAATGGTTCCATGGATTCCTTCAAAGGCTTTCTGCTTCTGTTATACCTGAAAAAGTTATTATTATGAGTTTTTGCCTCAACAAGTTTCTCTTTGTATTCTCTTTTGGCCTTCTTTATCAGAGTTTTGCATCTAAATTGCTAGTGTTTATATTGGATCTTTCTTCCGTATTCTGAAAAATGTTCTTTTGGCTCTAATAGCCTCTACACTTCTCTCTTTAACCATGCTGGATGTTGTTTGCTCTTCTTTCCACCATTATTATTACATGGAATATATCTGGTCTGGGCTTCCAAAATGGTATTTTTTAAATAACGTCCATACCTGATTTAAAGTCCTAACCTTTGCAGCCAAGCCTTTCAGATTTTTAAACCATTTTCCTCATTTTATCATAGTTACCCTTTCGAAAATTAAATGCTGCTATAATAGATTCCCTTAGTGACTGCACTCCAGTTATTAAGTCAAATTTGATCATGTTATAATCCCAGCGGACCCAACACTGCTACCTCTTAAATCCAGCATTCCACTAAGGACTGCATCTAAAATAGGTCCCCCTCTTGTCGATTCCTGGACCAATTGCTCCAAGAAGCACTTCATTAATTAAGTCTATTAATTAACTCCCTAGCATGCCCTGATGTGGCATTCAACCTGCCAATACTGGGGTAACTGAAATCACTCATTATTATATTTTTGCCAAATCTGCTAGCTTTTCTAATTTCAGTTAACATACCTTCATCTGTCTAATCGTTCTGGCCTCATGGATGGTAGTATAATCCTACACTTAGATTCTTTCCCCTCACCCATGGAATTTCTATCCATAATGATTTCACATTGCTGTTTCCTGTATAATTGTTATTTTGCTTGACTCAATTCCCTCTTTAACAAACAGCACAACCTCCCCTCTAATTTGATCCACCATACCATTACGTTAAAATGTATACCCTAGTAACGCACTGTCCTCCTTCCACAAGGTCTCTGAGATACCTATAATATCTGTCTCTTCATTTAGTGCTATATATGCTAACTCTCCTATTTTTAGCCTTCTAGCATTTGTATAGACACTTCAACTATTTTTTCCCTTGCATCTGCAGAGGCTGCAGAGTACAGGATTGCTCCAGCTGCCAGAAGAGGCCCTCTTCAGTTGATGAGGCTTGGGGATCCTCGCCAGCTCAGGTATATATTGAGTTGGGGAATGCAGGAAAAATTGTGTGCCCACCCAACTTGGGCTCAGGCCCACCCAAAATGCCAATGTCTGGCTTTGCTCCTGCAGCGGGTAAATACAAGGGGGATGTATACATGGGCAGAGTATGGGTGGGCCATGAATGAGGCTCCCAGTTATGTGCATAACTTTGAAAATACTGTAAGTAACATGCGTTCCTGCTGTATTTATGTGCTCGCAGTTATGTCATAGGTTCACCAATACTGGGTTATGCAAGTATTCTATAATAGAACTTGGACACCTAGGTGTCGACATAGAATAAGATCCTACTGTGCTTCTTCAAGACACCTAAACGAAAGCACCCAATTGTAGAAATGACCTCCTAGTGACCCTGCCACGACAAACCACAGGGATATATTACCACCTGAAAGCAACAAGCTAGTTGTACCAACCAGGTCAGCCTATGCCATGTTTATGAACCTAATGTGAAATATTTAGCTGTTTAACTTACATTATGGCTAGTAGTCTTGAAAATCGGCAAGCAGTTTGGTTGGCGGACCCTATAAATGTATAGGCTCAATAGAAAACATTGCATTCTCTACAAGCTAATGATATTTGCAGAGGTAAATAGAGTCAATTGAATTACATAAGATCCCTTGTGACCTATGAAATCAATTATATTTACTATAGCAGTTTATGTTATCAAGTCTAGAAGCCCTTCTAAGCAATGTACAATAATGCAATACATAAAAACATAAAAGACAATAAAATACAGTACATTAGGCTAAAGAATAAACATAAAGCAAGCTTAAAAAACATAAATAAGCAAATCCCGCACAATACAACCATTAAACATAATAAATACACCACAAACATCCAACAAAACAATATCCAATACAGCCCCATAGCAAGCTTCCATAGTATGTATCTTAATTTTACATATCTCAAACATAACGGAAGCCCTTAGTTACAAGGGAATGTCCATCTTGAACAAACAAATCTACATATAAAGCAGAGCGGGACTCAGCAAGATGAGGAGGAGGTCAAGCTCTGCCAAATGAAGAGGAGTAGGGCCACCATGAAGAAAGCTGGTGCTGAGAAGAGAAGGTTGCCTCAGCCAAGGCTGGAGAAGTGTGCACGGGAAGCCTCAATGTTGTGGCAGAAGAAGAGGTGGCCAACCGCACTCAAGACCTGAGTATGGTGCCATGGGGAGCCCAAACTTTGAGGCACATGAAGAGGTGGCCGACTGCAGCCCTGGTCAAGACTGGAACAGAGTGCCAATGGGGACCTGGTTTCTGTCTGCACCATGAAAGTTGCAGGCTAGAAAAAGGTGAAAGGAAGCTTGAGGAAGAGGAAGGGGAAGGGAGTGAATGCAATAGGGAGAGAAGATAGAGGACAGGGAATGAGAATGAGTGCAATGGAGAAGGGAGCTGGAGTAAGTGCAAGGAAAGGGCAGGGGAATGGATAAGAGTACCAGTGTAAGGTAGGAAGTGCAAGAGGAGAGAAAGTTGGGAAAACATGGGAGTAGATGAGAGAACACACCACAACACACACCACCTCACGCCCCACAATTATCAATACCCCATACGACCCCATCTCCAATGTTGTTCAAAGTAATAGGTCAAAAGACTGGAGTAAAAGTAAAAATCAATGTATATTTTAATGCTTTAGTAAAAGTAAAAGTATAGTGAAGGATACATTAACATTTTTTCTTAAGTAAAAGTAAAAAAGCGTTATTGCCTAATATACATTCTGACTAAAAAATAAAAGTACTACAAAGGATGCAACTATTGTTAATGTTTTTATCCCAACAACTTCATTGCTCAAAAATTCAATGCAATTTGCTTTTAATAAAACTAAACTTTGAAAATGACTGTCACTCTTGCAGGTGCACTTGTAGAGTCATTAACCCAGAACAGATAAAAAGATGTTCAGCAACTGCACCAGCAGGCAGTGAATTGTTCAGTCTGATAAAAAGTTCCTTCAAATCAGACCAGGCTGCAAAATTACTGATGCCTTTTGACAGGGTCTGCCAGTATTGATTAAGAGAATCTCAGTCTGAAATTGAAAGTGGAACGTGAAAGTGGAGGAGTGGCCTAGTGGTTAGGGTGGTGGACTTTGGTCCTGGGGAACTAAGGACCTGAGTTCAATTCCCACTTCAGGCACAGGCAGCTCCTTGTGACTCTGGGCAAGTCACTTAACCCTCCATTGCCCCATGTAAGCCGCATTGAGCCTACCATGAGTGGGAAAGTGCAGGGTACAAATGTAACAAAAAAAAAACACTTGACTTCCATATAGGAAAGAATACTTTATCATCATCATTCTCATTTGCATTAGAAGTGGTGCTGTCTAATTTATCACTTGCATCGTCATCTTCGTCTTTGTTATCAATCATCATGCTGACCAATTATAGAGAACGCTTTCATAAAGTCGAAATCATTGTCTGTTGTTGTTCTAACAATTTTTCATCTGCTGACAAACTCTGTTTGAATATAGTTGAAAACTGATGCAAGATCGTCAAATGTGTGGGAGGGTTACCCTTCAGGCCTGAGAAGCAGACTTCCTGTCTAAAGACCCTTTCAATCCAGCGGACAGTCACCCCAATGTAAAAATTTCCATGGAATGACCAGCAATCTTCTTTTGATAGAAACATGTCTGTTCACCAAGAATTGTAAACCAGCTTCAGCTTCATCTCCACTTCAAAGTGACCCAACTCATCACTGTTCTGTTTGGCTGGAGACCAGTAACCAGGTCAACAAACTCGGGCAACTCTCGTTTAATTAGTCAGCAGATTTATATCCCGCTCCATCTGGAGTTCTGAGAGGGTTACAAAAAAAAAAAAACCACACACACACACACACATAGGGTGTACTCACTGAACAGCAAAGTTTAAGATGAGATGATCTGATGTTTGTGTAATGAGGTTTGAAATGGCAAAATCCTGTTCCAGGTTTTCCTGTTTCATTTGGTTTACTGAGGAATCATCATTTACATCTGCTTTTACTTTTTACTTTTAATTGTAAGCATCAGATGTAACTGAGGGCCAGATGCACTAAACAATCGTTAGAGCCCTTCCCTTACCGATTTCCTTAGCGAATCGGTAAGGAACGGGCATGCATCAAGGAAAAGGAATGCAAATGAGCTGCTCGTTGTAGCTCACTTGCATTCTATATTCCATCGTTAAACAGTCGGCCATTCGGCCGGTCGAGCATGTGCAGAGCAGTCAAGCGTTATGCTGGCTGCTCTGCGCATGCCAAATACGCCTCCCTGTGCCGCTGAAGACGCCGCGCTGCTCAACCCCTCCAATGTGGCTCGAGTGCAGTTGAGGACGGCCATTTTGGCCGTCATTCCTCCCCCTCCCCTCCCCCCCCCCCCCCCCCCCGCAATAATAAAAAACGTCTTTTTTGGAAGTGCTTCACTCAGCTGAGAGACCTGGAATTCCCTGAGCCAATCACAACGCGTAAAAGTAGTAAAAATCAGTGAAATTATTACTTCAGTAAAAGTAACAAACTGTTTTCTGTACTTCTTTATAAGTAAAAGTGACAAAATGTTTACTTAAGTACAGTAAGTAGTTACTTTTACTTAGTTACTGTACAACACTGCCCATCTCACATAACTTGCAAACTCTCCTTAAAATCTCACAGACAGCCAGTGGTGTGCTGGAGCAGGCTCTCACAGGTTCTCGAGAGCCATTTGTTAAGTTTTTAAGAATTTTGGGAGCCGGTTCTCCATGGCTACTTTAACAAATGGATCCCAAAATGTGGGCTTGGGCCCCTCCTGAATTCTCTTTTACTTTGCTGGCGAGAGAGAGCCCCCTGTTAACAATTTACCAGCACACCCCTGCACAGCCCACATACCATAGACACACACAAAGGGTACCACTCATATACACATTTACCACTAGTCACAACACACAAACCAATTTACTTCACAACCCCCACCTTAGCCACCCTGCCCCCAGCACTCAATTGATACACAGAGTCCTCACATAGACCTGCCTGAGTCTACAAATGAAGGAAGGAGAAAATCGCCATTGTGCCACGCTGGAAGTGTGCACTTTTACATCTGTTCACTTTGGAATATTTCAATCATAAGGTTTTCTTTTTTTTTTTTTTTTATTTAAACTCAAAACTTCCCACTCTTTTTTCATTTGGGGCCAGATTCTATAACTGGCACTGAAAATTCAATGCCGATAAAATTCAGCACTCAATGCTATTCTAAATAGGGAACTCCAGGATCAGCACTCAACTTTGGGTATGAGGACAAGCCAGCTGAAACCTGTAAATTCTGGCACACAAATTCGGCATGGATCCCTGCTATTCTGTAGCACTGTGTGCATCTTTTGTTAACACCCCTGACCCACCCATGCCTCTCCTACAGCCACACCTTCTTTTGAGTTGTCTGCAATCCAATTTAAGCACAGGTCTTCCACTAAGCTGTCTCTCTCCCTTTCAATCTGTTCAAGATTCTGCTGCATGATTTATATTCCACCAGTGTCACTATGCTCATATTAGCCCTCTCCTCAAGTCAATTCATTGGCTCTCTGCCTATTTCTGCATACAGTTCAAACTCCTCTTATTGACCTACAAGCGCATTCACTCAGCAACTCCTCAGTACCTCTCTACCCTTATCTTTCCCCACACTCCTCTCCAGGAACTCAGTTTACTGGGTAAATCTATCTTATCTGCACCCTTCTCCTCCACCACCAACTCTGGACTCCATTCCTTTTATCTTGTGCACAATATATCTGAAATAGACTTCTTGAGCCGGTACGTCAAGCTACATCTCTGGCCATCTTCAAATCTAGGCTAAAAGCCCACCTTTTTTATGCTGCTTTTAACTCCTAACCCTTACTCACTTGTTTAGTACCCTTATTTTATCATTCCCCACCTTAGTAATTCCCTTATCTCTTATTTATTTATTTATTTATTTTATTTGTTACATTTCTATCCCACATTTTCCCACCTATTTGCAGGCTCAATGTGGCTTACATAGTACTACTACTACTACTACTAGTACTATTTAGCATAGTACCGTAAGGCATTCACCAATTCCGGTATGAACAAATACAAAGCGATTTTGTGGTAGAATAAGGTTCATGTGTGACAGATGTGTTAGGGAATCATAGATAGGAAGAGTTATTTTATGTCCATTACGAACTTTGGTTTCGTTGTGTTTTAGGGCGCAGGCATTTAAGTTAGGTCGGCAGGGTATGCCTTTTTGAACAGGTTAGTTTTTAGTGATTTCTGGAAGTTTAGGTGGTCTTACGTTGCTTTTACGGCTGTTGGTAATGCGTTCCATAGTTGTGTGCTTATGTAGGAAAAGCTGGATGCATAAGTTGATTTGTATTTGAGTCCTTTGCAGCTTGGGTAGTGGAGATTTAGGTGTGATCGTGTTGATCCTGTTGTGTTTCTGGTTGGTAGGTCTATGAGGTCTGTCATGTATCCCGGGGCTTCACCGTAGATAATTTTATGAATTAGGGTGCAGATTTTGACAGCAATACGTTGGTAATTGGGAAGCAAAACCAGTGCTGGGCAGACTTCTACGGTCTACGCCCTGATCGTAACTGAATAGATATGGATGGAGTGTAAATTTAAGGGGCTTCGACGTTAGCTTCAGAACTTTTAGTATAAGAACAGTGCTGGGCAGACTTCTACGGTCTGTGCCCTGAGAAAGGAAAGGACAAATCAAACTCGGGTATACATATAAAATCTCACATAGGCACCACTTATAGAATACGCTTAGGCAGAAATGTTTTCCGTGCGGATTTTTCAGGCGCCGTATATAGAATCTGGCCCTAGGTGCACAAATTTGCTGTTATAGCTTACTGGCTTAGTGCCTAGATTTTGAGTGACTAACTTTTAGCGTTATTTATAGAATTGCCCCCAACAATCATGACCATCACGCAAACATCCTATAAAATGCATATTAAAGTATATGCTGATGGTTCCTTGAGTTTATGTGGCTGTCAGAACTACATTTTTTGATCTGTGTGCAGCTGCTTTTTGCTCCCCCCTCCCCCCCACCCAAATAAAAGCTTTTGCCCTAGGCGACTGCCTAGTCTTGTTTAATAGTTGGGATGGCCCCGACTGTAAATCAGTTCCTAAGGAGGAACTTCCAGCCATCATACAACCGGCTCTTGGATGACTGTGTGATCATAGCGGCTGAGATTAACTGTGAGGGCACGGAGCAGAATCGTCATCGCTGCTGCCGCCGGCCCCCCCCCCCCCCCCCAAATCGTCATCGCCGCCGCCTGCCCAAAGTACCTTGGCTGGCTCCACCAGCTGTAGGCAGCGCGGCTCCTTCCTCTGCCCAGCATTGCCTGCCCCTGCGGCTGCTTTCCTCAGGTCGAATATGCTCAGTCTCAAAACTGAGCATGTACGGGCTGAGGGCCCAGGAGCTGCTAGGCAGGCAATGCAAGGGGGGCCCGGCACCAGCGTTTTCTCTCTCCTGCTTATGTCAGAACGGGATCACCCGGGTCCCATCAGGGACAGGAGAGAGAGAGTGTGAGATCCGTGCGCTGGTCCGGCCTGGGGAATTTTGTCCCCTCTGCTCCCCCCTCTCGGCAGCTATGTTAACTGTTATAGAAGACAGAGGGCTATATAATGAGCAAAAATCCTGGATGGTTATGAATGAATGCTCATGGCAATGTGGCTTAGAAAGAACTGGTCCTGATTAAGATGGAGGCTCAAAGGAAAGCGTTTATTTTAAACTTTGACAATTCACAAGTTCAACTTTTAGGGGCCCTTTTACAAAGGCGCTCTGAAAAATGGCCTGCAGTAGTGTAGACACGTGTTTTGGGCGCGCTCAGAATCATTTTTTAGCACACCTGTAAAAAATACCTTTTTTAAAATTTTTCCTGAAAATGGACTTGCGGCAAAATGAAAATTGCTCCGCATCCATTTTGGGGTCTGAGACTTTACCGTCAGCCTAGCAGTAAAGTCTCACGCGGTAATGATCTATGCGCATTAAATGCCACTTGGTGCGTGTCCGATATGCATGGCAGAAAATAATTTTTCAGCTATATCGGATGTGCGCCAAAAATGAAATTACCGCAAGAGCCACGTGGCAGCCGTGCAGTAACTCCATTTTGGCATATGTTGGGCGCGCGTAGACGCTTATGCGGCTTAGAAAAAGGGCCCCTTAATATTTTTGAGACTTGGAGGGGCATTTTTGAAATGTAAAACGTCCAAATTCGGAGGTGGGGAAAAGGTCATTTTTGAAAAAAGATGGACGTCCATCTTTCGTTTCGAAAATACCATGGGCGTCCTTGGATTTGGATGTCCTTAGATTTGAACGTATTTGATTTTCGGCGATTTTCAAAACCAAAGAATGTCGAAGTCTAAAACGTTCAAATGCAAGCCATTTGGATGTGGGAGGAGCCAGCATTTGTAGTACACTGTTCCCCCTGACATGCCAGGAGAGCAATCGGGCACCCTAGGGGGCACTGCAGTGGACGTCATAAAATGCTCCAAGGTACATAGCTCCCTTACCTTGTGTGCTGAGCCCCCCCCCCAAAACCCACTACCCCCAACTGTACACCACTACCATGGCCCTTATGGGTGAAGGGGGGCACCTAGATGTGGGTACAGAGGGTTTCTGGTGGGTTTTGGAGGGCTCGCTGTTTCCTCCACAAATGCAACAGGTAGGGGGGTATGGGCTTGTGTCCTCCTGTCTGAAGTGCACTGCACCCACTAAAACTGCTCCAGGGACCTGCATGCGCTGTCAGGGACCTCGGTATGACATCTGAGGCTGGCATAGAGGCTGGCACATAATATTTTGAATGATGCTTTTTGAGGGTGGGAGGGGGTTAGTGACCACTGGGGGAATAACGGGAAGTCATCCCCGATTCCCTCTAGTGGTCATCTGGTCATTTCAGGCACCTTTTTGTGCCTTAGTCATAATTAAAACAGGTCCGGGTGAAAACGTCCAAGTTTTAGTCTTGGACGACTCTGTTTTTTTCCATTATGGCTTAAAGACGTCCAAGTCTTAGGAATGCCCAAGTCCCACCTTCACCACGCCTCTGATACGCCCCCCTCAGATTTGGACGTCCTTGCGACGGACTCCCGCTAGAGATGTCCAAAATTGGGTTTCGATTATACCGATTTGGACGTCTCTGAGAGCTGGACGTCCAAGTGCCAATTTATGTCGAAAGACGGACGTCCATCTCTTTCGAAAATGAGACTGTTGGTATATAATTGCCGAACAAATAGATTTATTGTAGGAAAACAGGAAGCTCAGTCCAGGAAAATAAAATGTAATTACTTTAAATATGAAATATAATTTCTCACACATTTTTCTTTCCTTATGATAGGGTTATATTTATTTTTATTGCAAATACTTCATACTTCTTCTATGTAGCCTTATCAGTGCCGCTCAAAACCTAGAATATGTTCTATACAGTCAACAATATATCATGAATAACAAACAAATGATAATAAAACACTGCAATAGTACCAAATGTCATTATTCTATATATCTTATCTATTGTGCATTCAGGGCTGGTCCATCACAGTAAAGCACAGTAAGCAAGGCAGGGGAGTGCTGATATTCGGAGGGGTGCCAAAAGCTGCCGTGAGCACCCTCTACTGTGTTGTGCCGGCACCAATTATGTAGATTGTAAGCTCCATCGAGCAGGGACTGTCCTCTGTGTTAAATTGTACAGCGCTGCGTAACCCTGGTAGCGCTTTATAAATGTTAAGTAGTAGTAGTAGTATTAAGCAGAAGTATTAAAGACATTTTGTAATATTTTGTGACACTGGAGACTGCAAGACTTGCACAGTTTCTTCCTGTATCATATGTGCAGAGGCAGTAACGAGGTGCTCAGAGTAGCGGTGGCAGGTCTTGCAAAGGGGAGGGGGGAGGAGAAAACAGAGAGTAGGGTTAAATAGTATTCTCAATGGAGAAGGGTAGTTAGTGGGGTTCCCCAGGGGTCTGTTCTAGGACTGCTGCTTTTAACATATTTCTAAATGACCTAGAGATGGGAGTAACTAGTGAGGTAATTAAATTTGCTGATGACACAAAGTTATTCAAAGTTGTTAAATCACGGGAGGATTGTGAAAAATTACAAAAGGACCTTACGAGACTGGGAGACTGGGCATCTAAATGGCAGATTATGTTTAATGTGAGCAAGTGCAAAGTGATGTATGTGGCAAAGAGGAACCCGAATTATAGCTACGTCATGCAAGGTTCCACATTAGGAGTCACAGACCAAGAAAGGGATCTAGGTGTCGTCGTTGATAATATGTTGAAACCTTCTGCTCAGTGTGCTACTGCGGCTAAGAAAGCAAATAGAATGTTAGGTATTATTAGGAAAGGAATAAAAAAACAAAAATGAGGATGTTATAATGCCTTTGTATCGCTCCATGGTGCGACCGCACCTCAAATATTGTGTTCAATTCTAGTCGCCACATCTCAAAAAAGATATAGTGGAATTAGAAAAGGTGCAGAGAAGGGCGACCAAAATGATAAAGGGGATGGGACGACTTCCCTATGAGGAAAGGCTAAAGCGGCTAGGGCTCTTCAGCTTGCAGAAAAGGCGGCTGAGGGGAGATATGATAGAGGTCTATAAAATAATGAGTGGAGTTGAATGAGTAGACGTGAAGCGTCTGTTTACGCTTTCCAAAAATACTAGGACTAGGGGGCATGCGATGAAGGGAAGAGTCAGGAAAGCAAGCAGGAATGGAGCTAGAGTTTTGGCAGCTCCCATAAGTACATGAGTATTGCCATACTGGGAAAGACCAAAGGTCCATCAAGCCCAGCATCCTGTTTCCAACAATGGCCAATCCAGGTCACAAATACCTGGCAAGATCCCAAAAACGCTCAATTTTATGCTGCTTATCCCAGAAATAAGCAGTGGATTTTCCCCAAGTCCATTTTAATAATGGTCTATGGACTTTTCCTTTAGGAAGCCGTCCAAACCTTTAAAAAACCCCACTAAGCTAACCACCTTTACCACATTCTCTGGCAACGAATTCCAGAGTTTAATTACACGTTGAGTGAAGAAAACTTTTCTCCACTTCATTTTACATTTACTACTTTGTAGCATCATCACATGCCCCCTAGCATTTTTGGAAAGAGTAAACAAACGATTCACGTCTACCTATTCCACGCCATAGGTCATAGGTGTTCCCAGGATTTAGGTGCAGAGTTACAGAATACTTCAATTTCCGAGCATTTACATCAGCTTCTGGAAGGCGTGCTAGTGCTTAAGCTAGTATTCTATGAATACGGTTCAAAGCAGGACTAACTCTATAGAATTCGCATTTAGCACGCATCATCCCAGCAACCTAAGTTTGGGCACCATTTACTGAATCTATCCCAAAATGTAATCTTTATGGGCAGCTTATCCAGGTGTGCTTGGAAATTCCTTTTAATCGAGCCTGTGGCACTCAAAATGATGGGGAATATTTCTGTACCCTTCTGCTACATTTTCTTGATTTTTTCGAACTGCACTTCTCTCTCTCTCTCTCTCTCCTCAATTCACAGAATAATCAATTGGGACTGACACCTCTATGTTACCACCATGATCAGTTTCCTTGCATTCTTTTTATTAGTCAGAATGAGGATGTCCTAGGTGATCTACAGCCAGAAGCTCAATGTTAGTCTGGATCGCAGCTGTCATAGATTATGAGCCATGAGGGTATATTCAGCTCTTTCAGTCTTACCAAGGTAATAGGCAGCAAAAAAATAATATAAAAAAATCCTTGACACACTGTCTGCTAGTGATATAATTACCTACTTTACTGCTTTTAAACTGTCAAGCTCACATTAGCTAGGTCACCGTGAGCTCAGGCATTAACCACCATCTCCATCCTTATTCATTCAGCTGCATCTTGAGCAAAACCTGTATCTAAGCTTTCTGTTAAGACAAGTGAGCGTTTGTGGAAAGATATTCTCACAGGGCTTTCCTCTCGTTAGTAAACCTCATCTTCCTGATTCAAGACACAATATAAAATCCTGTATGATGGTTTTCTGCTGGTGAAGCAACCACATTTTCACTGCAAGCCTTGGCAAGGCTGCTTTTCACAACTGTCTAAACCAATGAATTACATTTATAAATACTGTGCTCAGTATCTCCAGGGCTGGTGTAAGGGTTGGGCGACCATGGCAATTGCCCAGGTCCCTCATGTCATAAGGGCCCCAAACCTGTCTGAAGTTGAAGGTGGCACAGCTTGCAGGCAGGTAGACTTTGGGGACCCCTCAGCAATTTCTGCCTGGGGTCCCATCATGTTTTAAGACTGGCCCTGAATATTTCACTTTTTTTTTTGGGGGGGGGGGGGCTTAGCCACTTCCTACTTGCTACTTTTAGTTCAATCACAGCAGCCTGTCATCCACCCTTTCTTTTCATTCCATCTCCTGCTTCACATCCAGCTCAATCATTGCAGTGGTAGTCTTTAGCCAGGAGTTACAGACCATGGCCCCTGTCCCAACTTAATGTACAGATATCCAGAATCTCATCAGTAGGTGTCACCCCTGCATGATGGCTGGTGGGATGCCATCCATGCCAGGAGCTTTAACACCTCAACCATTTTCTTCTTTTTTACATTCTACTCATAGGCGCCCCGTATAAGAGGCTTGGGGAGGCTAAATGTGCCCTAAATGACCAGATGACCATTGGATGGAATCGGGGATGACCTCCCCTGACTCCCCCAGTGGTCACAAACCCCCTCCCACCACAAAATATGCCGTTTCACAACTTTTTATTTTCACCCTCAAATGTCATACCCACCTCCCTGGCAGCAGTATGCAGGTCACTGGAGCAGTTATTAGGGGGTGCAGTGGACTTCAGGCAGGTGGACCCAGGCCCATCCCCCCCACCTGTTACACTTGTGCTGATAAATGGGAGCCCTCCAAACCGCCCCCCAAACCCACTGTACCCACATGTAGGTGCCCCCCTTCACCCCTTAGGGCTATAGTAATGGTGTAGACTTGTGGGCGGTGGGTTTTGAGGGGGATTTGGGGGGCTCAACACCCAAGGGAAGGGTGCTATGCACCTGGGAGCTGTTTTACCTTTTTTTTTGTTTTTGTAAAAGTGCCCCCTAGGGTGTCCTGGCATGTGAGGGGGACCAGTGCACTACGACTCCTGGCCCCTCCCACGAACAAATGCCTTGGATTTATTCGTTTTTGAGCTGGGCGCTTTCATTTTCCATTATCACTGAAAAACAAAAACGCCCAGCTCACAAATTGTCGAATAAAACATGGACGTCTATTTTTTCCGAAAATACGGTTCGGTCCGCCCCTTCACGGACCCGTTCTCGGAGATAAACGCCCATGGAGATAGACGTTTTTGTTCAATTATGCCCTTCCACGCCTTTAACTAGTGTTCATCTGACTTGTGGTAGTTCAGACTTAAGGTGACAAGGAAAAGTGCCTTTTCGGTGATTGGTCCCAGGGAATGGAATCAATTACCATTACTGCTTAAACAACTGAAAGACGCCATATTTTTAAAGAAGTAACTGAAGAGTTATTTATTTCACTGGGCCTATGTAGAGGCAGCAACTGCAGTCTTTAGATAGTGGTATTTTTTGTATTTACTACTACTTAACATTTCTAAAGTGCTACTAGGGTTACGCAGCGCTGTACAATTTAACATAGAAGGACAGTCCCTACTCAAGGAGCTTACAATCTAATAGATAAGAGTGAGACAAATATAGGACAATCAAGCCATTGTGACATCACTGATGAGGTTGGCTCTTAGGCATTGGTGGAATGAGGCATTATGACATCACAATCTCAGCTCTGGTTAAATCACTGCTATATGTAATACTACTACTACTACTTAACATTTCTAGAGCACTACTAGGGTTACGCAGCGCTGTACAATTTAACATAGAAGGACAGTCCCTACTCAAGGAGCTTACAATCTAAAGGACAAATGTACAGACAATCAAATAGGGGCAGTCAAGACCTGTTTATGTGACCTGGGATCATTTTAATTCATTGACCTGAAATTAGTAGCTTATTTATTTTTGTTTTATGTATTGTGGTTTTTTTTTTGTTACATGTGTACCCTGCGCTTTCCCACTCATGGCAGGCTCAATGCAGCTTACATGGGGCAATGGAGGGTTAAGTGACTTGCCCAGAGTCACAAGGAGCTGCCTGTGCCTGAAGTGGGAATCGAACTCAGTTCCTCAGTCGGCCCTTGCAGATCACCAATGTGGTCGCGCAGGCTTCTGCTTCTGTAAGTCTGACGTCCTGCACGTACGTGCAGGACGTCAGACTCACAGAAACAGAAGCCTGCGCAGCCTTGTACATGGAATGTTGCTAGTGGAATAGCAACATTCCGTGTAGAATCTCCAATAGTAGCAACAGAATCTCCAATAGTAGCAACATTCCATGTTGAATCTCCAATAGTAGCAACAGAATCTCCAATAGTAGCAACATTCCATGTAGAATCTCCAATAGTATCTATTTTATTTTGTTACATTTGTACCCTGCGCTTTCCCACTCATGGCAGGCTCACTGTGTCTTACATGGGGCAATGGAGGGTTAAGTGACTTGCCCAGAGTCACAAGGAGCTGCCTGTGCCTGAAGTGGGAATTGAACTCAGTTCCTCAGGACCAAAGTCCACCACCCTAACCCTCACTGTTGCTACTATTTGAGATTCTACATGGAATGTTGCTATTCCACTAGAAGTCAGCCCTTGCAGATCACCAATGTGGCCACTGCTTCTGTGAGTCATAAAACAGACTCACAGAAACAGAAGCCTGCGCAGCCTTCTACATGGAATGTTGCTAGTGGAATAGAAGTCGGCCCTTGCAGATCACCAATGTGGCCGCGCAGGCTTCTGCTTCTGTGAGTCTGACGTCCTGCACGTATGTGCAGGACGTCAGACTCACAGAAACAGAAGCCTGCGCAGCCTTCTACATGGAATGTTGCTAGTGGAATAGCAACATTCCATGTAGAATCTCCAATAGTAGCAACATTCCATGTAGAATCTCCAATAGTATCTATTTTATTTTTGTTACATTTGTACCCTGCGCTTTCCCACTCATGGCAGGCTCAATGCAGCTTACATGGGGCAACGGAGGGTTAAGTGACTTGCCCAGAGTCACAAGGAGCTGCCTGTGCCTGAAGTGGGAATCAAACACAGTTCCTCAGGACCAAAGTCCACCACCCTAACCACTAGGCCACTCCTCCACTGTTGCTACTATTTGAGATTCTACATGGAATGTTGCTATTCCACTAGAAGTCAGCCCTTGCAGATCACCAATGTGGCCACTGCTTCTGTGAGTCATAAAACAGACTCACAGAAACAGAAGCCTGCGCAGCCTTCTACATGGAATGTTGCTAGTGGAATAGAAGTCGGCCCTTGCAGATCACCAATGTGGCCGCGCAGGCTTCTGCTTCTGTGAGTCTGACGTCCTGCACGTATGTGCAGGACGTCAGACTCACAGAAACAGAAGCCTGCGCAGCCTTGTACATGGAATGTTGCTAGTGGAATAGCAACATTCCGTGTAGAATCTCCAATAGTAGCAACAGAATCTCCAATAGTAGCAACATTCCATGTTGAATCTCCAATAGTAGCAACAGAATCTCCAATAGTAGCAACATTCCATGTAGAATCTCCAATAGTATCTATTTTATTTTGTTACATTTGTACCCTGCGCTTTCCCACTCATGGCAGGCTCACTGTGTCTTACATGGGGCAATGGAGGGTTAAGTGACTTGCCCAGAGTCACAAGGAGCTGCCTGTGCCTGAAGTGGGAATTGAACTCAGTTCCTCAGGACCAAAGTCCACCACCCTAACCCTCACTGTTGCTACTATTTGAGATTCTACATGGAATGTTGCTATTCCACTAGAAGTCAGCCCTTGCAGATCACCAATGTGGCCACTGCTTCTGTGAGTCATAAAACAGACTCACAGAAACAGAAGCCTGCGCAGCCTTCTACATGGAATGTTGCTAGTGGAATAGAAGTCGGCCCTTGCAGATCACCAATGTGGCCGCGCAGGCTTCTGCTTCTGTGAGTCTGACGTCCTGCACGTATGTGCAGGACGTCAGACTCACAGAAACAGAAGCCTGCGCAGCCTTCTACATGGAATGTTGCTAGTGGAATAGCAACATTCCATGTAGAATCTCCAATAGTAGCAACATTCCATGTAGAATCTCCAATAGTATCTATTTTATTTTTGTTACATTTGTACCCTGCGCTTTCCCACTCATGGCAGGCTCAATGCAGCTTACATGGGGCAACGGAGGGTTAAGTGACTTGCCCAGAGTCACAAGGAGCTGCCAGTGCCTGAAGTGGGAATCAAACACAGTTCCTCAGGACCAAAGTCCACCACCCTAACCACTAGGCCACTCCTCCACTGTTGCTACTATTTGAGATTCTACATGGAATGTTGCTATTCCACTAGAAGTCAGCCCTTGCAGATCACCAATGTGGCCACTGCTTCTGTGAGTCATAAAACAGACTCACAGAAACAGAAGCCTGCGCAGCCTTCTACATGGAATGTTGCTAGTGGAATAGAAGTCGGCCCTTGCAGATCACCAATGTGGCCGCGCAGGCTTCTGCTTCTGTGAGTCTGACGTCCTGCACGTATGTGCAGGACGTCAGACTCACAGAAACAGAAGCCTGCGCAGCCTTCTACATGGAATGTTGCTAGTGGAATAGCAACATTCCATGTAGAATCTCCAATAGTAGCAACATTCCATGTAGAATCTCCAATAGTATCTATTTTATTTTTGTTACATTTGTACCCTGCGCTTTCCCACTCATGGCAGGCTCAATGCAGCTTACATGGGGCAACGGAGGGTTAAGTGACTTGCCCAGAGTCACAAGGAGCTGCCTGTGCCTGAAGTGGGAATCAAACACAGTTCCTCAGGACCAAAGTCCACCACCCTAACCACTAGGCCACTCCTCCACTGTTGCTACTATTTGAGATTCTACATGGAATGTTGCTATTCCACTAGAAGTCAGCCCTTGCAGATCACCAATGTGGCCACTGCTTCTGTGAGTCATAAAACAGACTCACAGAAACAGAAGCCTGTGCAGCCTTCTACATGGAATGTTGCTAGTGGAATAGCAACATTCCATGTAGAATCTCCAATAGTACCAACAGAATCTACAATAGTAGCAACATTCCATGTAGAATCTCCAATAGTATCTATTTTATTTTTGTTACATTTGTACCCTGCGCTTTCCCACTCATGGCAGGCTCAATGCAGCTTACATGGGGCAATGGAGGGTTAAGTGACTTGCCCAGAGTCACAAGGAGCTGCCTGTGCCTGAAGTGGGAATCAAACTCAGTTCCTCAGGACCAAAGTCCACCACCCTAACCACTAGGCCACTCCTCCACTGTTGCTACTATTTGAGATTCTACATGGAATGTTGCTATTCCACTAGAAGTCAGCCCTTGCAGATCACCAATGTGGCCACTGCTTCTGTGAGTCATAAAACAGACTCACAGAAACAGAAGCCTGCGCAGCCTTCTACATGGAATGTTGCTAGTGGAATAGAAGTCGGCCCTTGCAGATCACCAATGTGGCCGCGCAGGCTTCTGCTTCTGTGAGTCTGACGTCCTGCACATCAGACTCACAGAAACAGAAGCCTGCGCAGCCTTCTACATGGAATGTTGCTAGTGGAATAGCAACATTCCATGTAGAATCTCCAATAGTAGCAACATTCCATGTAGAATCTCCAATAGTATCTATTTTATTTTTGTTACATTTGTACCCTGCGCTTTCCCACTCATGGCAGGCTCAATGCAGCTTACATGGGGCAACGGAGGGTTAAGTGACTTGCCCAGAGTCACAAGGAGCTGCCTGTGCCTGAAGTGGGAATCAAACACAGTTCCTCAGGAACAAAGTCCACCACCCTAACCACTAGGCCACTCCTCCACTGTTGCTACTATTTGAGATTCTACATGGAATGTTGCTATTCCACTAGAAGTCAGCCCTTGCAGATCACCAATGTGGCCACTGCTTCTGTGAGTCATAAAACAGACTCACAGAAACAGAAGCCTGTGCAGCCTTCTACATGGAATGTTGCTAGTGGAATAGCAACATTCCATGTAGAATCTCCAATAGTACCAACAGAATCTACAATAGTAGCAACATTCCATGTAGAATCTCCAATAGTATCTATTTTATTTTTGTTACATTTGTACCCTGCGCTTTCCCACTCATGGCAGGCTCAATGAGGCTTACATGGGGCAATGGAGGGTTAAGTGACTTGCCCAGAGTCACAAGGAGCTGCCTGTGCCTGAAGTGGGAATCAAACTCAGTTCCTCAGGACCAAAGTCCACCACCCTAACCACTAGGCCACTCCTCCACTGTTGCTACTATTTGAGATTCTACATGGAATGTTGCTATTCCACTAGAAGTCAGCCCTTGCAGATCACCAATGTGGCCACTGCTTCTGTGAGTCATAAAACAGACTCACAGAAACAGAAGCCTGCGCAGCCTTCTACATGGAATGTTGCTAGTGGAATAGAAGTCGGCCCTTGCAGATCACCAATGTGGCCGCGCAGGCTTCTGCTTCTGTGAGTCTGACGTCCTGCACATCAGACTCACAGAAACAGAAGCCTGCGCAGCCTTCTACATGGAATGTTGCTAGTGGAATAGCAACATTCCATGTAGAATCTCCAATAGTAGCAACATTCCATGTAGAATCTCCAATAGTATCTATTTTATTTTTGTTACATTTGTACCCTGCGCTTTCCCACTCATGGCAGGCTCAATGCAGCTTACATGGGGCAACGGAGGGTTAAGTGACTTGCCCAGAGTCACAAGGAGCTGCCTGTGCCTGAAGTGGGAATCAAACACAGTTCCTCAGGACCAAAGTCCACCACCCTAACCACTAGGCCACTCCTCCACTGTTGCTACTATTTGAGATTCTACATGGAATGTTGCTATTCCACTAGAAGTCAGCCCTTGCAGATCACCAATGTGGCCACTGCTTCTGTGAGTCATAAAACAGACTCACAGAAACAGAAGCCTGTGCAGCCTTCTACATGGAATGTTGCTAGTGGAATAGCAACATTCCATGTAGAATCTCCAATAGTACCAACAGAATCTACAATAGTAGCAACATTCCATGTAGAATCTCCAATAGTATCTATTTTATTTTTGTTACATTTGTACCCTGCGCTTTCCCACTCATGGCAGGCTCAATGAGGCTTACATGGGGCAATGGAGGGTTAAGTGACTTGCCCAGAGTCACAAGGAGCTGCCTGTGCCTGAAGTGGGAATCGAACTCAGTTCCTCAGGACCAAAGTCCACCACCCTAACCACTAGGCCACTCCTCCACTCCACTTTATGATTATATATGCTTTTTTTGTAATCTGCCTTGGGTAAAGGCAGAATAAAAGTAATAAACTATGGGGTTGATATTCAAAGTGATATAACCAGTCAGAAATGTCTCCTGGCTGGTTACATTTCCTGTTCAGGGCTAACTGCTCATTTTCAGCAGCCCTTAAGTGGTTAATGCCGCTGAAAATGATCAGTTAGCGCCTAACGCAAAACCAACTATTTTGGGTGTGTTTCTGGGTGCGGAGTCAGCACCTGGCCGGTTACATGCTGATATTCAGCACTTAACTGGCCAAATTACCTGTTTTTGACGTTTATATAAAAGTCAAAAGCAGATAATTTGGTATTAAGGGGTGCCAGACCCCCTTAGGGAAAGGCTGCATTGGCTCCCACTGAAAGATCGTATTGCATTCAAGATATGTACCTTGGGTCATAAAATCATTTATGGAGATGCCCCATCCTATATGTCAGACCTAATTGACTTACCAGAGAAAAATAACCTGCTTAAACCTTCATTATCCCAATTGCAGAGGACTTAAATACAAATCTGTACATACATCTAGTTTCTCATACATCTGCAGACAACTATGGAATGAATTACCGACCGCCATAAAATCAACACACGACTTGACAACCTTCCGAAAGTTATTAAAGACTTACTTATTCATAAAGGCGTACAACAAAGATTCCCCATAACAATTTGACTCCCAAATTATTCCTATTACAACTATTATGGAGCCCTCCTATTTGTTCATCTTAATTACTACTACTACTACTTAACATTTCTAGAGCGCTACTAGGGTTACGCAGCGCTGTACAATTTAACAAAGAGAGACAGTCCCTGCTCAAAGAGCTTACAATCTAATAGATAAGAGTGAGACAAATATAGGACAATCAAGCCATTGTGACATCACTGATGAGGTTGGCTCTTAGGCATTGGTGGAATGAGGCATTATGACATCACAATCTCAGCTCTGGTTAAATCACTGCTATATGTAATACTACTACTACTACTACTACTACTTAACATTTCTAGAGCGCTACTAGGGTTACGCAGCGCTGTACAATTTAACAAAGAGAGACAGTCCCTGCTCAAAGAGCTTACAATCTAATAGATAAGAGTGAGACAAATATAGGACAATCAAGCCATTGTGACATCACTGATGAGGTTGGCTCTTAGGCATTGGTGGAATGAGGCATTATGACATCACAGTATCAGAAGTGAGTCAAATACAGGGCAATCAAACCATGTGACATCACTGATGAGGTTGGCTCTTAGGCTGGTGGAATGAGGCATTATGACATCACAATCTCAGCTCTGGTTAAATCACTGCTATATGTAATACTACTACTACTACTACTACTTAACATTTCTAGAGTGCTACTAGGGTTACGCAGCGCTGTACAATTTAACAAAGAAGGACGGTCCCTGCTCAAAGAGCTTACAATCTAATAGACAAGTGAACGGTCGGTCCGATAGGGGCAGTCAAATTGGGGCAGTCTGGATTCACTGAACGGTAAGGGTTAGGTGCCGAACGCAGCATTGAAGAGGTGGGCATGACTGAATATTATATCTTGTCCTGATATCATTATGTTATGTTTATATATCAATCCACTTCTATTCCAATGTGATTTACTTATGCACTATTTGTAACAATTGTAAAATTATTATTCCGTTAATATGATTGCCATGATATTCTTATGTACCTATCTGTATCTATATTCTGAAATTCTTATTCTATAACTAGGAAAAAATGCCCGTTTCTGAGTGCAATGAAATGGGCGCTAGCAAGGGGCTCCCTCCCTCCATCCCTGGAGCTACTTGCGTTACTTGTTCGGGCCGGGGTTCGCGTTCGCCTCGCGTTTCGGCTCTCGAGTGTTATAGCTCCGCCCTCGACGTCATGACGTTTTGACACGAGGGCGGTGCAGACACTCCAGGGCACACCGGATATCTCGGGCACCTCAACTTCCGTGGAGGCTTCAGAACGTTGGGGTTGCCTTTTATATAGAGAGATATGTATATGTCTTTGTAACATTTTGTAAGCCACATTGAGCCTGCAAATAGGTGGGAAAATGTGGGATACAAGTGCAGCAAATAAATAAATTACTTAGGCGACTGCCTAAATTCCACATAGTTTGATTGTTGCAGTTTCCATTATTGGCTACGGGGCACTGCATAAAGATAAGACTGACTTTTATGCGGTCCTGTTTATATGGTGACCTTGTTTGTAACGTTATTAGAGCAGTAGTCTAGTTTAGCTGGTGCCCAGGCAGCTGTCTAGGCATGGCATTGTGTTCCTGTGTATTACATTATTTTAGCTAACATTAGTGTAATAGTAAACTGCATACTTTTTGTTAAAACCGGAACTGAATTCTGAGCTAAGTCAGAGTAAAAGCCATATTCCTCACATTCCTTCCTAGCCTGAAAGCAATTTTTCCCTAAATGGTCAGGGACTTCCCCATTGGCTGATAGCCAGCCTAGGATGGTCAGAGCTCAGGTAGATCCTTAAGTGCCCTTCAGGCTCATTTTCGAAAGAGATGGACGTCCATCTTTCGACATAAAACAAAACATGGACGTCCATCTCCCAGAGACGTCCAAATCGGTATAATCGAAACCCGATTTTGGACGTCTCCAACTGCAGTCCGTCGCAAGGATGTCCAAATTTCAAGGGGGCGTGTCGGAGGTGTGGTGAAGGCGGGACTTGGGTGTGCCTAACACTTGGACGTCTTTGAGCCATAATTGAAAAAAGCAGGGACGTCCTAAAGTAAAACTTGGACGTTTTCACTTGGACATGTTTTTTTTAACGAATAAGGCACAAAAAGGTGCCCGAAATGACCAGATGACCACCAGAGGGAATTGAAGATGACCTCCTGTTACTCCCCCAGTGGTCTCCCTCCCTCCCACCCTTAAAAAACATCTTTAAAAATATTTTGGGCCAGCCTCAGATGTCATACACAGGTCCATGACAGCGCATACAGGTCCCTGGAGCAGTTTTAATGGATGCAGTGCACTTCAGACAGGCGGACCCAGGCCCATACCCCCCCTGCCTGTTACGTTTGTGGAGGAAACAGCGAGCCCTCCAAAACCCACCAGAAACCCACTGTACACACATATAAGTGCCCCCCTTCACCTTTAAAGGCTATGGAAGTGGTGTACAGTTGGGGGTAGTGGGTTTTTTGGGGGGGGGGGGGTTGGGGGGGCTCAGCACACATGGTAAGGGAGCTATGTACCTGGGAGCAATTTATGAAGTCCACTGCAGTGCCCCTTAGGGTGCCCGGTTGGTATCCTGGCATGTCAGGGGGACCAGTGCACTACAAATGCTAGCTCCTCCCACGTCCAAATGGCTTGCATTTGGACGTTTTTCACATGGACGTCTTTGGTTTCGAAAATTGACGAAAGTCAAAGATGTCCATGTCTAAGCACATCCATCTCTAAGGACATCCAAATCCAAGGACGTCCTTGGTATTTTCGAAACAAAAGATGGAAGTCCAGCTTTTTTCGAAAATAGGGTTTTCCCCGCCCCCGGATTTTGACGTTTTTACAAAGATGTCCAAATCCCAACTTGGACGTTTCTTTCGAAAATGCCCCTCTTTTTCTGTTTTGGTGCCCTTTTTCTCTGTCTGCCTTCTCCTTAATTGCACTAAGATCTCTTTGTTGGGACTACGGACCTTTTTCTTGTTTAATGCAAAACAGTTCTGAGTTAGGCAGAGCTTCGAAAACAAACAGGAAGGATTTTGGAGTTTGCTGTTCTTATATGTTCCTACAATCCTTGGTTCCTGGCAGCTGAGCTTACACCACACCCTGTATGCCGAGATTCATCAATTCTCCAGTATGCAAATCAAAGCTAAGTGGTTCTATTTACCTATGCGAAGAGAGGCTGAGAAGGCTAGGGCTTTTCAGCTTGGAGAAGAGACGGCTGAGGGGAGATATGATAGAAGTGTATAAAATAATGAGTGGAATGGATCGGGTGGATGTGAAGCGACTGTTCACGCTATCCAAAAATACTAGGACTAGAGGGCATGAGTTGAAGCTACAGTGTGGTAAATTTAAAACGAATCGGAGAAAATTTTTCTTCACCCAACGTGTAATTAGACTCTGGAATTCGTTGCCGGAGAACGTGGTACGGGCGGTTAGCTTGACGGAGTTTAAAAAGGGGTTAGATAGATTCCTAAAGGACAAGTCCATAGACCGCTATTAAATGGACTTGGAAAAATTCCGCATTTTTAGGTATAACTTGTCTGGAATGTTTTTACGTTTGGGGAGCGTGCCAGGTGCCCTTGACCTGGATTGGCCACTGTCGGTGACAGGATGCTGGGCTAGATGGACCTTTGGTCTTTCCCAGTATGGCACTACTTATGTACTTATGCTGATTGTCTGAGTATTGTCTGCATATACTTTTGGGAAACCAAAAGAACTGTAAGCCATGGAGAGGCAATATAGAGTGCAAGCAGCAAAGAGCTTACATCAGGCTGCCTCACAACCCAAATTGGGCAGGCAGGATAGGCTGCAGCTGAGAGCTTGCAGTAGAGGCTGTCTAGCTGGCAGGCCGTGGAGACTATGAATGAGTTGTGCACAGAATTCACAGTGTAGGCAGCTGCCTAGGGGTTCACACGAGCCGGTTTAAGTGCTAAATATTGCACTTAACCAGCTATGGTGTAGCCGGCTCTGTAAACCCGGAAATTCAATGTTGAGGACGTGGCTCAGGATTGAATTTCCAGGCTTAACACTGATGGTGGTCAGCCAAAGCTGATCACCAGCGACTAAATATCGACCCCCAATAATTATAACTAGTTGAAATATAACAATAAAGTATTCAACTAAGTCTACACAAATAAGTTACGGTATCCTCCCCCCTCCAAAAAAAAAAATCCACAGTAGTGAAATAACATGTCTGGACAGATCTCTTCCTGTCAAGGTCTTTGCTCTTTTCTTTTCTTTGCCAGGTATCTGCTTAGACAAATTTATTCAAAACGTATTCACGAGACATGGACACAAACACTAAAAAAAAAAAAAATTATCTGAAAAGGTTTAAAGACTTTCTTGTTATTGTCTAAGTCCAAAAACAGCCTGAATTTTATAACCTGTGAGTGCCTAATTAAAAATTTTTAAGCTATACTAACAGTCGTTCGACCTTTCCATTTTGCATATACACTGAAAACAACTGGAAAGGAGACTGCTAGCCTCCCCTCCCCTTACTTACTACTGCCCTGGTGGTCTAGTGACCTCTTCCCCCTTCGGGGCAGGAATGAGCCCCCTCTTTCCTGCCCGGAGCGCTGTCCTGTGTGCATTTATTTATTTAGATCATTTATACCCTGCCTTTTGCCACGGTTGTGCAGCCTCAAAGCGTCTTACAATGAACTAGCGAAATAAATACAATTACATCAGAATAATTGGGGACATAAAACAGGGTAAGAAGGGAAGGGAAAGGGGAAAGAAACTAAGAGGGTCGGCAGAAATCCAGGCGGGTCAGGAGGGATGATGGAGATCCAGGCAGGTCAAAGGGCTCGAACAGGTCCAGCCAAGGCAATCCTCGAATGGACACAGGGAGAAACAGGAGCAACATGCAGCCAGGAGTTGACGAAAGCTGGAGCCAGGCAACACCTGCAGCGGGGGCAACGACGCTGGATCCAAGATGGCAGTTCAAATGGCCCTCCACCGCAGCACCAACCGTCAGGGCGCTGGTAAGGAACATATCTGAAGCCAATGACCAGTTCAGTTCTGCCTCGTACACTGCTGAGCCAGACGAATCCTGCAGCAGGTGCACCACGCTCCCCGACATGAATGATCACATTAACAGCCAACCTGGTGACCTGCATCTCCGCGCCGTAGTTCACGTCCGCCTCGATGGAGACCCGACGGGTAGTAGCGCTCCCTCCCTTGTCAGGGGGGAGGGGAAAATGTGACAGGGGCGGAGCGAGGGCGTGACAGGGGGCGGGGTGGGGTGTGGTGGGGCGGGGCATGTGCCCTCCTTTTTGGGGGACAAAATATGGTAACCCTAGGTAATGTGCCACGGGGCTCACTTTATACACGAGAAACAAATGTTTCTGGAGAGAGCATGAAATAAAAAAATAGAATTGTTAATCCACTAACTAATCGATTGATAAAATTCTTCTGCAGGGCAACGTCTCCAAATGATTTAGAGTTGCACATATCATGACAGTAATGAACCTCATTCTGAAGCCTGGGCATGTGGAGTATGATCTCATTCTCTAGAATTTACTGCTAACTCTGGTTGTAGTACTTGAATTGTGCCAAACAGAGCTTATTTCTTTATATGAGATGTAACTTATATAGGCAACCTAAGTGCACTTGAAAATTCCTTTTAATCAAGCAGTGGCACCCAAAGCAATGGGAAATATCCAATATAATAATTCACACCTCCAACGTTCGGAAGCTGACTCCGTGGCAGCGTGGCAGTGAAGCCGTGTAGAGTTCGTAGGGTTCGTAATCGCCCCGCCCCAGAAGGGACTCTGAATAGTTGCCAGGGAAAGAAACGCAACGTCAAAAGGAGAAGGGACCAACCCCAGGCCTCGCACTTGCTCTCAGTGCCCCGCCCTCAGAGGGAAGGGAAGGCTGCATATAATATTCACTCACTGGAAGTTCATTCCCTCCCTCCGAGTTCCAGTGTCTTCGTCTGTCCCCCCTTCCTCCCTCCCAATTCCGGAGTCCCCCCTCCCTCCCAGTTCCAGGTTCGTTGTCCCTCCCTCCCTTCCTTCCAGTTACAGGCCCCCTCCCTCCGAATTTTAAAAGTCATCCTGACTTACCTCATCAGGGTTATGGCGGCCAGCAGCAGCGGTAAAAGCGTGCAGGCTCGGCACTTACTTCAGTTTTCCCTTCTCTGTCTCTCAGCTCTGGTCCCGCCTTGCGGAAACAGGAAATGAGGGCGGGACCAGAGCTGAGAGACAGAGAAGGAAAAACTGAAGTAAGTGCCGAGCCTGCACGCTTTTTAACACTGCTGCTGCCGGCCGCCGTAACCCCGACGAGGTACGTCAAGATGACTTTTAAAATTCGGAGGGAGGGGGCCTGGAACTGGAAGGGAGGGAGGGACGACGACCCTGGAACTCGGAGGGAGGGACGACGACCCTGGAACTGGGAAGAAGGGAGGGGGGACCCTGGAACTGGGGAGGGAGGAGAGAGGGAAGGAGGGCCCTGGAACTGGGAGGGAGGGAGGGAGGGAGGGAGGAGGGACGCTGGAACTTCCCTTAAAAACATTAATGGCAGAAGGTGATTACCTTGCTAGGGAGCGCCCGTTTCATTTCAATGAGAAACGGCCTCTTTTTACTAGTTTCAATATATTTCTGCAACATTTTCTTGGTCTCCAACTGCATTTCTTGGTACTTCAGGATCTCTCTCTCTCTCTCCACAGAATTCCCACAATAATCACTTGGCACTCACATCTCATGCATATCCATCGGGGAATCCTGAAAACCCGACTGGGTTATGGCCTCAAGGGCTGCTACCCACCCCCGAGATAGTGGCATTGAAAATTGCTACTATCCACATAATACGTCTTCACCCCAACTGTGCCCCCAGACCCCTCTCCCCCCCAGCACTATCCAGATACTGCTGAGGCAATTTGTAAAGATATTCAGAAGCACTATGCAGATCAGGGGTCCACAACCATGGTCCTTGAAGGCCACAACCCGGTCGGGTTTTCAAACATTCCACAATAAATATGCATGAGATCTATTTGCATACAATGGAAGCAGTATATGCAAATTCTGCCAGGAACTTGTGACCTGGATTGGCCACTGTTGGAAGCAGGGTACTGGGGCTAGATGTACCATTGATCTGACCCAATATGGCTTTTCTTATGTTCTAATGTTCATATTCATTGTGGAAATCTTGAAAACCTGACTAGGTTGTGGCCCTCAAAAGTCTGTGGTTGCCTGCCCCTGATCCAGATTGTGCTGCTAAATATTTATTCATTTGATTTGTTATTCCACTTTATTTAAGCAAGCAACAGACTAAAAATAGAAACAAGGAAGGAACTCCGTTAATCAACAGATAGGAAGAAATCAAGTATGAGATGTATTCAATTAAAACCCAAATAAGCATAAGTACATAAGTAATGCCACACTGGGAAAAGACCAAGGGTCCATCGAGCCCAGCATCCTGTCCACGACAGCGGCCAATCCAGGCCAAGGGCACCTGGCGAGCTTCCCAAACGTACAAACATTCTAATCATGTTATTCCTGGAATTGTGGATTTTTACCAAGTCCATTTAGTAGCGGTTTATGGACTTGTCCTTCAGGAAACAATCTGGTCCACAAAAAAATAAAACAATGTTCTAGAAAGATGCCAATGTCCCAAAGGCCCGCTGAAACAGGTAGGTCTTTAAACCTTTTCTAAATTTCAGATATGAAGGTTCAGCACAAAGGGGTTCTTTTACTAAGCTGTGATAAAACATGGCCTGCGGTAGTGTTGCCGTGTGTTTTTGGCATGCGCTGAGCCATTTTTTTACCAAGGCTTTTTTTTATTTGGGCAGCAAATGGCCATGTGCGGGCCCAAAACACGCGCCTACACTACCGCAGGTAGTAAAAGGACCCAAGAGAAACTTATGAGCTAAAGTAATAAGGACGCCAACTAGATGCAGATTCGCAGGACAGGTTTGATCCAGCGACTGTGCTTGCCACAGGATGTGCTCAGGCGTCCTGCACTGAGGTGGTCTTTTACTAAGCCCTGGGTTTACCACAGAGCGTACTGGGAGTTGCAGTCTTGGTTTTCTTAGGGAATGCAATGGGGAAATCAGAACTACAAGTCCCTGCATGCAACAGGATAAACCCAGCACTGGATCAACCCTGTCTTGTGAATCTGGATCCAATTGGCAGCCTTATAAAATAAGAATCTTAAATTGAATTCCGAACTCCACTGGAAGCCAGTTCAGATGAAAGGGGAGAGTAGAAATACGATCGTAGTTCCAGGCTTGACACGGAACTGGCATGGCACTTATCCAGGTTGTAGATGCTGCTACTCGGATAAATGCTTTTAAGACTCGGCCCCAAGCGTTTACCCCCGCCTTGGAACATGAGCAAGAAAGGAACAGGCGGGAGATTCTGTGCAAGGTGCACATCAGCTTTTCAGGACATTAACAGTAAATAGGGACCCAACAGAAAAACATTATCTCATGCATATTCACTGTGGATATGCCAAAAGCCTGACTGGCTGAGGGGTCATCAAGACAAGTTTAGGAAGTCCTGAGCTAGAAGCTTTCCCCCTACAGCTCTGCTATCTATTAGCACCAGGATTTTGCATATACAAAAGCTCAACTTTCTGGATAGATCAGAGCCTGTATTTTCATTAAAGAAAATTAAGCCAACATGAAAAGGAGTGTGAAAGGTTTTCAGTACGACAGTAAAAACCTTTTCGGGACTGGAGGATTTAGTTTACAGGAGACCCCACAGAAAGACGTGAGAGCTGTCTCCACTGGATTAGGTGTTTCTTAAATCCGTCAGCGCTGCTGCAGTTATCACCCTGCTCCTTAAATAGAGTCCCAGTTGTCTGGAGGCTCATGCTTGACAAATTCATTTGCTGCAGACAGAGTGCAAATGTCCTGGACGTAAAACTCAGATGCAGGTTGCCAATCAGCTAAGATTCTATTGCCAGCACCAGAATTCAGAATCAACATGAGATCTCTTTAGTAAGGGCTTTCTTTCATCTCAAGCTATTCTTGATCCACTTCAATCTGGCTTCCGCCCCCTTCGTTTAACTGAAACAGCGCTTGCTAAAGTCTCCAATGACCTGTTCCTGGCCAGATCCAAAGGTCTCTAGTCTATCCTCATCCTTCTTGATCTATTTGCTGCTTTTGACACTGTTGATGACAGCCTGCTCCTTGATACGCTGTCCTCACTTGGACTTCAGGGCTCTGTTCTTTCCTGGTTTTCTTCTTATCTCTCCCAGCATGCCTTTAGCATATACTATGGTGGATCCTCTACCTCTTCTATCAAACTGTCAGTTGGTGTACCTCAGGGATCTGTCCTGGGACCTCTTCTTTTCTCCATCTATACTTCTTCCCTTGGTACTCTGATCTCATCCCTTGGTTTTCAGTATCATCTTTACGCTGATGACTCCCAGATCTACCTCTCCACACCAGAAATCTCAGCCGAAATCCAGGCCAAAGACTGAGCTTCTTATCTTTCCCCCATAAACCAACCTCTCCTCTTCCCCCATTCTCTATTTCTGTGGATAACACTCTCATCCTCCCCCTCATCAGCTCATAACCTTGGGGTCATCTTCAACTCCTCCCTCTCCTCTGCACATATTCAGCAGACTGCTAAAACCTATCATTTCTTTCTCTATAATATCAGCAAAGTTCGCCCTTTCCTTTCTGAGCACACTACCAGAACCCTTATCCACACTCTTATCACCTCTTGCTTAGACTATTGCAATTTGCTTCTCACAGCTCCCACTTAGCCATCTCTCTCCTCTTCAATCTGTTCAAAATTCTGCTGCACGACTAATATTCCACCAGTGTCGCTATGCTCATATTAGCCCTCTCCTCAAGTCACTTCACTGGCTCCCTATCTGTTTCCGCATACAGTTCAAACTCCTCTTACTGACTTATAAGTGCATTCACTCTGCAGCTCCTCAGTACCTCTCCACTTTCATCTCACCCTACACTCCTCCTCAGGAACTCCGTTCACTGGGTAAATCTCTCTTATCTGCACCCTTCTCCTCCACCGCTAACTTCAGACTCCGTTCCTTTTATCTTGCTGCACCATATGCCTGGAATAGACTTCCTGAGCCGGTAGTCAAGCTCCATCTCTGGTTGTCTTCAAATCTAGGCTAAAAGCCCACCTTTTTCATACTGCTTTTAACTCCTAACCCTTACTCACTTGTTCAGTGCCCTTATTTTATCACCCCACCTTAGTAATTCCATTTTCTCTTATTTGTCCTGTTTGTCTGTCCTAATTAGATTGTAAGCTCTATTGAGCAGGGACTGTCTCTTCATGTCCAGTGTATAGCGCTGTGTATGTCTAGTAGCACTATAGAAAAGATAAGTAGTAGTAGTAGTAGTCTTTGGGATTCTGGAATCTTGCTACTCTTTGGGATTCTGCATGGAATCTTGCTACTCGTCCTTATCCCTTATTTGTCCTGTTTGTCTGTCCTGCTTAGATTGTAAACTCTGTCAAACAGGGACTGCCTCTTCATGTCCAGTGTATAGCGCTGTGTATGTCTAGTAGCACTATAGAAAAGATAAGTAGTAGTAGTAGTAGTAGACTTTAGGATTCCGGAATCTTGCTACTCTTTGGGATTCTGCACAGAATCTTTATATTCTTTGGGATTCCGGAACCTTGCTACTCTTTGTCCTTATCCCTCATTTGTCCTGTTAGTCCTGATTAGATAGTAAGCTCTGTCAAGCAGGGACTGTCTCTTCATGTTCAGTGTACAGCACTATGTACATCTAGTAGCACTATAGAAGTAGAGTAGTAGTCTTTGGGATTCTAGAATCTTGCTACTCTTTGTCCTTATCCATTATTTGTCCTGTTTGTCTGTCCTGATTAGATTGTAAGCTCTGTCGAGCAGTGACTGTTTCCTTCATGTTCAAGTGTACAGAGCTGCATATGTCAAGTAGCACTATAGAAAAGATAAGTAGTAGTAGTAGTAGCCTTAGGGGCCCTTTTACAAAGGCTCGTAAGAGCCTCTGCGTATCCAGTGCGCACAAATTTGGCATTACCACTGGGCTATCGCGTGCCCTGGGCGGTAATTCTGAATTTGGCACATGCTGAAAACACGCAGCAGAAAATATTTTTTTATTTTCTACCGCGTGGCGCTTACCTGATGGTAAACGGCAGTGGGCATGCGCTGCATGCCTACCGCCTGGGTAGCACATGAGACCTTACCTCTAAGTCAATGGGTGGCAGTAAGATCTCAGGCCGAAAATGGACACGTGCTGGTTTTCATTTTGCTGTACGTCCATTTTCTGGCACCTTAAACAAGACCCTTTTTCCAGGTCGCAGTAAAAACTGGCCCAGCGTGCGCCCAAAAGATGCGCTCGCACTGCCGATGGCCACTTTTTTGCAGCGGCTTAGTAAAAGGGCCTCTTAGTGAGCTATATGAGGCAGAGGTGTAGCTACATGAGGCTACGGGGGCCCAGGCCCCTGTAGATTTGGCCCTGGACCCCCTGCCGATGACCCTCTCGACACCCCCCTCCCACCGCCAACCCTCCCCCGCCACCGCCGTCTGCTACCTTTGCTGCAGGGTGCCCAACCCCCACCAGCCGTGGTCCTCTTCTTCCGGCACAAGGCTTCGTTCTGTTTCTGTGAGTCTGACGTCCTGCACGTACAACCTGCAGGACGTCAGACTCACAGAAACAGAACGAAGCCTTGCGCCGGAAGAAGAGGACCTCAGTTGCCGGGGGTTGGGGTCCCCCGCAGGAAAGGTAGGAGGCGGCAGGGGAGGGTTGGCGGCGGGGGGGGGGGGTCGAGAGAGCTGTCGGCAGGGAGGGGGGTCAAAGTTGGTGGTGGCGGCGGGTCAAAAATGGTGGGGGGGGGGATCGGCGGTGCCGGGGGGGGGGGCTAAAATGTGCCCCCTCACCTCGGGCTCTGGACTCCCCTCCCGCCGGTCTGGCTACGCCCCTGATATGCGGACAGTGCAGCCGCAAAGGGTGCAAGAGAGGCGGGGCTATAAAATTGTGTCCTATCCATTGCCTTCCCTGCCTGGCTGTGATGCAGTGGGCAGGATAGGAGCTCTAGGGGGCGTCATGGGGCACATTTCTGGCTCGGGATGATCCTGCTCTTTAGTTACTAAGGGGCCCTTGTACTAAGCAGTGGTAGGGCTAACGAGCGGGTATCATGCGCTAAATCGGCACTACTGCTAGGGAATGTATATGGTGACATCCTCTGCATAGATGGATGGGTTGAGGCCTTGGTTGGATAAGGACTTGGCTAGTGGGGTCATCATTAGGTTGAAAAGGATTGGTGATAGCGGATCCTTGGGGTACTCCGCAGTCAGCTTTCCACGATGATGATAACTTTGAGTTTGATTTCACTTGATATGTTCTTGTGGTTAGGAAACCTTTAATCCAGCTAAGTATGTTTCCACAGATCCCGAAGTAGTCGAGTAGTCTAAGTAGTATACCATGGTTTACCATGTTGAATGCACTAGACATATCGAATTGGAGGAGAAGGATGCTTTTGCCTATTGCTATTTCCTGCTTGAATTTGGCTAGGAGGGTAATTAGTACTGTTTCTGTGCTATGGAGGGGGCGGAATCCTGATTGTGATTCGTGTAATATTGAGAATTTGTTTATGTAGTCAGTTAGTTGTTTGGTTACCGAGCTTTCCATCAGTTCTGTTACCAGCAGGATAGATGCTACTGGACGGTAGTTAGTGATTTCATTTGGTTTTTTTTTCTTGGTATCTTTTGGTATTGGGGTGAGTAGGATGTTGCCATTTTCTTTAGGGAACAGTCCATGTTGGAGCATTTAATTTAGGTGGGATGTGAGGTCTGTGATGTTACAGTCAGGGGCGGATTTTATTAGGTAGTTGGGACAAGTATCAAGCTTACAGTGAGTGTTGGAGAACCTGCTAATCGCCTGGGTAACTGTTTCGACGGTAAAGAGAGTGAAGTGAAGTTTGACCAGATTCGGTCGGCTGGGTATTCTCCAGAGGTAGGGTCTAACTCATTAAGGAAATTTTCGATATCGGCGCTGTCCTGAGGAAGTGCCTTGCGTAGCTTTACAATTTTTTCATTGAAGTATTTAGCAAGTTCGTCTGCAGATGGGATGTCTGTATTTGTTGTAGTGACCGAGGTGGTGTCTAGGAGTTTGTTCACGAGTTGGTATAATTTCTTCGGGTCCTTAAAGTCTGTCCCTATTTTAGTTTTATAGTATGATCTTTTGGCCTGTCTTATTGCGTATTTGTATTATGTTTGGGTTTGTTTCCATTTGTTGAGTGAGTGTTCATCTATTTTTTTTTTCCATGGTCGTTCGAGGTGATGCTAGCTTGAATTTTATAATATAAATGCAGATACAATAAATGTAAACATGCACACACAACTGTGGGGTCAGAACATTAATAGCACAGCCACTAATGCAGAGTGCAGTTAACCACATCTTTAAGTGCAATTCTGTAACAAGGCACTTAATTCTCTCTATAGTATATTAACCTAATCTGGTACATAAGAGTATATACACTTAAGCATGAGCAATGGCACCAGCCATAGTTTATTTTAACATGAGACTGGGCGGGGGGTGCAGAGAAGGGAGCATGGATTTAGCCTGGGCCGCCGAGAGACTGGGCCAGGCCCGGGACAAGGCCGCCCCCCGGGGCCCCACCACTGGGCCTGGCCCTCTCTCCACCCCCCTGGGCCCTCTGCACTGACCTTAAGCGCCTCACCTTCGAAAGCACAGCAAGCAGCGGCAGAGCACTCCTTCCTTCCGTGTCCCGCCCTCACGGAAGTTACGTCAGGCGAGGGTGGGACACGGAAGGAAGGAGTGGTCTGCCGCTGCTTGCTGCGCTTTCGAAGGTGAGCGCTTAAGTTCAATGCCAGGGAGCGACAGAGGGCGGGCGGGCCGGACTGCGGCGGCGGTGGCGCTGGGGCCCCCCCCAGAGGCCTGGGCCTGGGAAATTTTGTCCCCCCTGTCCCCCCCTCTCGGCGGCCCTGGATTTAGCTACTAGCCTACCGGGACCCCTTTAAAACATCATAGTGTCAGAATGTGGGAAAAACCATGACGCTTTGCTGCAGCTGGGAATGTGTGACGCCCCATCCATGGCAATACTATAAATATTACTGCAGGATTCACTAAACTGTGGTACTGGGGTTTTTAATCCTGTGGTAATTGTCTCCTGGTAGAACAGTGCAATAATGCAGCATTTACTGCAGTTTAGTAACTAGGTACTAAATATTAAAATGAACTATTAATGTGAAATTCTTCATTTACATTCATGGCCTTTAATCAGTAATATGTCCAACACACTGAATTAATGTGCATTAAAAATATGTGTTAATGCACACATGTACCCTTAACATAATAACATAGGAAATGACATCAGATAAAGACCTGCAGGGTCCATCCATTATCAAATTGTTATTGAACATTCAAAAGTATTTATAGGCTCCTTTATCAAACAGCGGTAAAATGTGGCTTGTGGTGGCATTGGCTGCGCACTGAGGCCAGCTTTTACCGCCACCAGTAAAAAGGCCTTTTTTTTAAAGGGCCAACAAATGGCCGTGCTGTAATTAAAATATTGCCGCTTGGCCATTTACTCCTGGAGCCCTTAGGAGGCGGTGACTGCTACTACGGTAACCCAGTGGTTATTTTCTAGTGCCGGAAATGGCACACCGGAAAACAAACTACCACTGAGCTCTTGGGCGAGCACAGCGTTAGGGCTGATTCAATGTGCACCAAGCCAGCAGTAGCCCTACTGCCCTTTGGTAAAAGGGTCCTTATGTGCCACTTTACTAGGTCTTCCCGTTCCCCACTCAGATATACAGCACATGATCTGAATGTGTTATAGAATATTTATTCTTGATCCTGATCCGCCCTTGCCATTTTCAGGGCTCAGTCCATGCTTACATACATAGTGGGGCATAATCGAACGCCCATCTCCATGGGCGTCTATGTCTGAGAACGGGTACGTGAAGGGACGGGACAGACCGTATTTTTGAAAAAAATGGCCGCCCATCTTCTTTTTCGATAATACGGTTTGTGCCCGGCAAATACATCGGAGTTGTGCGGATTTGAGCTGGGCGGTTTCGTTTTTCAGCGATAATGGAAACCAAAGGCGCCCAGCTCAAAAATGAACAAATCCAAGGCATTTGGTCGTGGGAGGGACCAGGATTCGTAGTGCACTGGTCCCCCTTACATGCCAGGACTCCAACCGGGACCCTAGGGGGCACTTGTAACAATTAAAAAACAAAGTCAAATACCTCCCAAGTCCATAGCTCTGTTGCTTTGGGTGCTGAGCCCCTCAAATCCCCCCCAAAACCCACTGCCCACAACTCTATACCATTACCACAGCCCTTATGGCTGAAGGGGGCACCTACATGTGGGTACAGTGGGTTTGGGGGCGGTTTGGAGGGCTCCCATTTACCACCACACATGTAATAGGTAGGGGGGATGGGCCTGGGTCCACCTGCCTGAAGTCCACTGCACCCACTAACAACTGCTCCAGGGACCTGCATACTGCTGTGATGGAGCTGGGTATGGCATTTGAGGCTGGCATACAGGCTGGAAAACAAAGTTGTTAAAGTTGTTTTTTTTTTTTTTTTTTGGTAGGAGGAGGTTAGTGACCACTGGGGGAGTCAGGGGTGGTCATCCCCGATTCCCTCCGGTGGTCATCTGGTCATTTAGGGCACTTTTTTGGGACTTGTTCGTGAAAAAAAAGGTTCCGAAAAAAGTGACCTAAATTCGCGCTAAAAACGCCTTTCTTTTTTTGATTATCGGCCGAAGGTGCCCATCTCTCCTTGGCCGATAAACACACCCCAGTCCCGCCTTCACCACGCCTCCGACACACCCCTGTCGACTTTGTTTGTTCCCGTGATGGAGTGCAGTTGAAGACACCCAAAATCGGCTTTCGATTATACTGGTTTGGGCGCCTTTGCGAGATGGGCGCCTATCTCCCAATTTGGGTCGAAATCAGGGCGCCCATCACTTTCGAAAATAAGGCTGATAGTAACATAGTAGATGATGGCAGAGAAAGACCTGTACGGTCCATCCAGTCTGCCCAACAAGATAAACTCATATGTGCTACTTGATTTGTATCTGCCATTTTCATGGCACAGACTGTAGAAGTCTGCCCAGCACTAGCCCCGCCTCCCAACCACTAGCCCCACCTACTACCACCGGTGCTGCCTACTGCGTTCTCCTTTTTCCTTGGCTTAGTAAATAGTATGAATGGACTCCTTCTAATCATTATATGGCGCTCTTTTCTATTTACATCTATTGTATTGGTTTTAATTGTATAAACCACTGTGATCTACTTACTAGTAATAGCAGTATATCAAGTTACAAATAAACAAAAACAAAAATGTAAACATTTATTGTACATTGATACCTTTCAAGTATTTAAATGCCTGTATCATATCTCCTCTATTCCTTTTTTCTTCTAGAGAATACACGCTCAGGTCTAAGTCTCTTCTCGTATGTCACTTGGCGCAATCCTGATATCATTTTCGTCACCTTCCTCTGAACCACTTCAAGTCTTCTTATGTCCTTCGCAAGACATGGTCTCCAGATCTGAATACAATGCTCTTTAATAAACAGAGCCATTAAGAGGTGTAATTATTAATTTGGGGGACTGTTAAGATGTGTTATTTTACTACCAACATGTTATTTTAGCACATGTTCCATTTTATGCAATCAAACCTAGTTACTAATAACTGAGATTAACAGTAAAATAACACATATTAACAGTATCACTCATTCACAATTTTCCCCATAATTAAAAAAAGACATGCCTCTAGAAATCAAAATCATTGCTATATGTAATAAAAGTAAGCCAAGTATAGGACAATCAAGCCATTGTGACATCACTGATGAGGTTGGCTCTTAGGCATTAGTGGAATGAGGCATTATGACATCACAATATCAGTTCTGGTTACCAGAGACTGAAACTTAGGGGGGTGGGAAAGTGAGCCAAGTATAGGACAGTCAAGCCATTGTGACATCACTGATGAGGTTGGCTCTTAGGCATTGGTGGAATGAGGCATTATGACATCACGATATCAGCTCTGGTTATCAGAGACTGAAACTTAGGGGGGGGGGGGAAGTGAGCCAAGTATAGGACAGTCGAGCCATTGTGACATCACTGACGGGGCTGGCTCTTAGGCATTGGTGGAATGAGGCATTATGACATCACAATATCAGCTCTGGTTACCAGAGGCTGAAACTGTTCACACTAAATGGGGAAGTTATCAAACATGGGCTACCATTAAGATATGGTATTTTACCACTAACTCATGCTATTTTAGCACGTGCCATTTTATGCAATGAGACCTAGTTACTAATAACTGGGATTAACAGTAAAATAGCACATCTTAATGGTAGCCCGTGTTGATAACTTCCCCCTTAAATAACTGTCGGCATAAGTTTAAAAGGAAATGGCCCCGAGTATCTGAAGAATAGGATGATCCTCCACACACCACCAAGGACACTAAGGTCCTCCCAAGGACTTTCACTAACTACACCCTCTCCAAAAGACATTACACGATGTGATACCCGCAAGCGAGACTTTTCCGGGGTAGCCCCCACACTCTGGAATGCACTGCCTGAAAGGCTCCGCTTAACACAAGACTACCTCTACTTCAGGATGCAGGTGAAAGCTTGGCTCTTCAACCAGGCCTTTAATGGAAGAAGTAACTAACTTGTTAGTCTCACTCACACAAACATAGTCGGACTGCACATACTGCAGCGGGACATATTTATCCACTCCTACCCTAGCTGAGATAATATTTAACCATCTCTCTGACCTCACGTGCAACTTTCTTCAAATCAATCACCTTACTTTCTAATTCTTCCTACTTTCTTACTCATCTATATGTTACAACTTTGCCTTACCCTTCACTACCAATTATAATGTTCTAGTACACATTGTGTTGTCATTGCAAGTTGTATACCATGCCATACTTTGTATTGTTGTTCGAATATTTTTACTGCTCTAATTGCCTCCTGCTCATGTTTGATCTATTCTTACTGTACATCGCCTTGAGTGAATTCCTTCAAAAAGGCGGTAAATAAATCCTAATAAATAAATAAACATTAGCCAGCATTTTCACATCCCTCAGGAATAGGTTCTTTGAGTACCTCAGATGTCTTTGTTTAAACAACTATCCAAGAAAGGGCATCTAGCCTATCAAGATATGCCTACGTGCTTTCATCTATTTATGAACATTTGCTATTCCATCATTTGTGGAAGTTTATAATATATTAAAACAAAGCAGAAGCTAAAAACAAGCAATAGACACAAACACATTAACAAAAACACTACAAACTAAAGATAAACCCAAACCAATCAACACAAGGGAAGGAATAATGAATAGAACAATAGAATTTAAACCGAAACAGTACTTCAAATTGTACACATTTAGCAATACACGTAAGGGAGGGAAAAACAATTATTAAAAATTCCATGTCCAAAAAGAACATAATCACCTAAATAATGATAGTCAAGTATCAGAATTGAAGAAAACACTTGAGAAAAATACGTTTTTAGGGCTGCCTTAAATTTATTTTCTGAAGGGAGTTCCAAAGTATAGGGCCAGTACAACAAAAAGCCGTGTCTTGAAAAGAGTCCAGGCGTATCTTCGTGGATGAAGGAACACAGAGAAAGGTTTTATTCACAGATTTACACAAGCGCCACAGTGTCACTGTTTGTGTGTATGTATGTACAAGAAAAATTAGGCTTATATGCATGTTTTTTTTATATACTACATGCATAAGTGCCAATCCTACCTCACCTCACCTAATCTCCATCCCAAGGAGGGCCGAGGCATCAGAGAAGTAAAATATTGTTATAAAGCTTTTTCCATGTGATAAAACCATGTGACTGCATAAAAACATGAATAGTAGATACACTTTTATGATATACCTGTTCTAGTACCTCTTAGATCATTCTTCCCAAACCATAATAAATTGTACCACTAAAATAAAAGATTGGCCTTTACAGGGCTTTTTTTGAGGGGGGTACTTGGGGGTACTGAGTACCGGCCCCTTTTCCATTGTCTGCTAAAATTGACCCAAGGTCCCCAAGTTTTAATGAAAGAGCTCAGGCTCTACACACCAATTCTGCCCTGTCATAGATTCTGTGACTGGCTGCAGGGGGCCTGGCTATTGTGAGGTGAGTCTCTCAGTGATCACCCCATTCCTGAAGGGTGGCCTGGCATTTGAGTACTGGTACTTTTTTTCGCTAGAAAAAATGCACTGGGGTTTTATCACAATTGTTGACAAATACCAACAAAACAAAAATTCTGTGGTTGGGGAAGTATGGCAACTTAATACCAGGTATGATTTCTCTAAGCACAAATGATTATTTGCCCATTGAATGTACTACCAAAATCTTAGGTGTGGTGTTGGAGGAGTAGCCTAGTGGTTAGTGCAGTGAACTTTGATCCTGGGGAACTGAGTTCAATTCCTGCTGCAGCTCCTTGTGACTCTGGGCAAGTCACTTAACCCTCCGTTGCCCCTGGTACAAAACAAGTACCTGAATAAATGTAAACTGCTTTGAATGTAGTTGCAAAAACCTCAGAAAGGTGGTATATCAAGTCCCCTTTCCCTTCTCTCAATGTCTATGGCGCCTCAGTTAAATTATCTTACTAAAAGTTTTCTTTAGATTAAAACAATTGAGGATTGTTCTGTCATACTTCTCAGAAGAACACTTTCCATTAATGGTACAGGGTTTAAAATGACCTCAGATAGATTACTGTAATTCTTTGTATCTTGGGGTATCGATAAGATTACAGAAAAAAATCACAGTTATTACAAAATGCTGTGGCTTGTTTTATCTTTAAATGGCATAAATTTGACCATTCTACACCATTGCTGAAAGTACTTCATTGGCTTCCAGGTAGTGCTCAAATAGAATTTAAGTCTTTCTGTATTATCTTTAAGATTTTATATGGCCAAATCCCAGAATTTTTATCATGTTCCACCGACTACTTGAGAAAATCAAATTCTTCATGAAAGATTATTCTTCTTTCCTTAATTTAAAAGTGTTTGATATAAAGGAATTTTAAGAGATTTCCATTTTATATCAATCTGTGTTAGTTTGGAATAACCCTCCATCTGCTATACAACAAATCGATTCTTATATTCCTTTTTGGAAAAGTATGAAAACTCAATTATTTCAGAAATATCTAAGCGATATTGATTATTTGGGATTAAAAGTTTTAACCTTGCTGTATATTTTCCTTTGTTTTCTTTTAAGTGTAAACCACTTTAGACCTTATTGGGAGCTAGCTCTCTAAAATTGCTAGATTAGCTTAGCGGGGTTTAAAAAAGATCTAGACGACTTCCTAAAGGAAAAGTCCATAGACCATTATTAAATTGAATTGGGGAAAATCCACTGCTTAATTCTGGGATAAGCAACATAAAATGTATTGAACTTTTTCGGGCTTTGGCCAGGTATTTATGCGCTGGATTGGCCACTGTTGGAAACAGAATGCTGGGCTTGATGGACCTTTGGTCTTTCCCAGTATGGCAATACTTATGTACTGCGCCCTTGTCAGTCTGGTTTCCATTCGTATAACAGTACCAATCTCTGCTAAGCTTCTGAGGATCCATTCCTTCTGAACAGGATTCATTTATGTTTATCACAGGGGCGTAGCCACGGGCGGGCCCGGGTGGGCCTGGGCCCACCCAATTTGGGGTCAGGCCCGCCCAGCAGCAGTGTACCTGACAGCGATTCCAGTTGCAGGCTCCGCTCGTAGTCGCAGCGATTCCCACACGCTGCTTGCCGGCTGCCGCTCAACACTCTCCCTGCGCTACTAAAGCGCTAACCCGGAAGCCTCTCCTCTGCAGAGGAGAGACTTCCGGGTTAGCACTTAGTAGCGCAAGGAGGTTGTTGAGCGGCAGCCGGCAAGCAGCGTGTGGGAATCGCTGCGACTACGAGCGGAGCCTGCAACTGGGATCACTGTCAGTCAGGTCCAGGAACACTGCTGCTGGGCGGGCCTGCAAGGAGGGTGAGAGAAGATGAAGTGAAAGTTGCTGCAGCTGCACGGGGGGGGGGGGGGGGGGGGAGGGATGATGGGATAAAGATGTTGCATGGGGGAGGGAAGATGGGGGACAGCAGCTGCACAGGGGAAAGCGAAGATGGAAAGAAAGATGCTGCACAGGGGGGGAGGGAAGATGGAAAGATGAGGCATGGTAGGTGGGTGAGTGGGAGGGAGGGGGAGATGCACGGGAAAGAAGGGAGAGATGCAGCAAAGGGGTGGAGGGGTGAGGAAGGGAGAAGTCTTGGCTGTGTATGAGGTGGAGGGGAGGGAGACATGCTGCATAGAGAGGGGATAGGTGATGAGGGGGAGAAATGGTGAGCATAGGGGTGGAGAGGAGGGAGAAATGGTGGGCATAGAGATGGAGGGAAGGGAGAAATGTTAGACATGATGGTAGAGGGGAGGATGGGAGAGATGCATTGGAAGGGGAGAGAGATGTTGGATCAGAACACAAGGGAGAGGGAGAGAGAGATGGTGGACAGTGGGAATGAGAGGGGGAGATAGACATGGGGGTGGATGAGAGGGAGGGAGAGGTACACAGTAGGTGGTGAGGGAGGAAATGGGCCATGGGGGAGAGGACAGGAATGAGGAGAGAAGGGGCAGGAAAATATAAGGCTACCAGGGTGGGGTGGGGAGGCGATCAGATGCTGGTTAGAAGGGTGGAGGGAGGAAGACGATGGGAATGATAAAACCCTGTGGGAGAGGCCAAGAGGGGGAGGAGGGGGTGGGAAGGACATGAATGAGAGATAGTGATTACAGAGGGTAGAAATATGGTAATGAGGAGTAGATTAAAGATAAAAGAGAAAGTAGGGATGGGGAGGAGTAAGATGGGGAATGGGAAAGCTAGTGGGTAAAAGAAGATGGAAATTTGATAGGTAGTTGAAAAGTAAAAAGGAAGCGAAGAAGGGTGAGAGAGAGGCAGAAAAGAGCTAAAAAGGAATGATCAATATGTCAGAGGCAGGAATACTACTACTACTTGACATTTCTAAAGCGCTGCTAGGGTTACGCAGCGCTGTACAATTTAACATAGAAAGACAATCCCTGCTCAAAGAGCTTACAATCTAAAGAACAAATGAACAGTCAGTCCGATAGGGGCCATCAAATTGGGCAGTCTGGATTTCCTGAAAGGTAAGAGTTAGGTGCCGAAAGCAGCACTGAAGAGGTAGGCTTTCAGCAAAGACTTGAATATGGGTAGGGAGGGGGCTTGGCGTAAGGGCTCAGGATGGTTGTTCCAAGCATAGAATAGTAAGGGAACAGACAGGAGAGAGGAGAAAAGACAAATGGACTGCAGCCGCTTGAAGAAGAATTAGCAGATGACAGAGAGGAAAGCAGACAACAGAAATTGGAACCAGCAAGATGGAAAAATAAAACGTCCAGACAACAAAGGTAAAAACAAAACATTTTATTTTGAATGTTTTAAATGGAATATGTTAGCTTTTGGAAATGTGCATAGCAAATGTCTTTGTATTGTGTTCTGTAGAAAAGGAAATGCATCTCTGTTTTATGTCTCCAGTGTTGCAGTAATGCTATGTTTAACTTCTTAGGGTTCCCTTTCAATTTTTGTCTACATATTTTTATTTCTAATTTGTGATCCCTTGTTCTGTATTTGGTGAGGGTCTGTTGGTGTGATAGTAATGGCAGGTGGGAAATTGGAAGGGAGGCAAAGAGGAGAGGGAATCGGGGAGGGGAGCCCTCCTTTATTTTCTGACCTGGGCTCAAGCAGGTCTAACACCAGTCCTAACCCTTGCTGTATAGCTGGTGAGGATTCCCAGACATCCCCAGCTAAGGACCTCCTCCAAAGGCGGCCAGAACTCCCTTCTACCAAACTCTGGCAACAGCATCCTTGAGCCATCGACAGCTAAGCGTGTGTGGGGTGCTGGCATCAGTGGCTTAGGGTCATTGCTGCTGCCTGCCAAGCTTGGTAAAAGAGAGTTCTGGCCACCTTCAGAGAAAGTCTTCAGCTGACTGAGCTTGAGGATCCTCATTAGCTAAAGTATTTATATTTTGAGGTGGAGGTAGGGCGGAGCAGAGAAAATTTTGTGCCCACCCACTTTGGGCTCAGGCCCACCCAAAACTGGCTGTCTGGCTACGCCACTGGTTTATCCCACGCATTTTTGAATTTCGTTACCGTTTTCATCTCCACCACCTCCCGCGGGAGGGCATTCCAAGCATCCACCACTCTCTCCGTGAAAAAATACTTCCTGACATTTTTCTTGAGTCTGCCCCCCTTCAATCTCATTTCATGTCCTCTAGTTCTACCGCCTTCCCATGTCCGGAAAAGGTTCGTTTGCGGATTAATACCTTTCAAATATTTGAACGTCTGTATCATATCACCCCTGTTTCTCCTTTCCTTCAGGGTATACATGTTCAGGTGCGCAAGTCTCTCCTCATACGTCTTGTAATGCAAATCCCATACCATTTTTGTAGCTTTTCTTTGCACCGCTTCAATTCTTTTTACATCCGTACCAAGATACGGCCTTCAAAGCTGAACACAGTATTCCAGGTGGGGCCTCACCAACGACTTGTACAGGGGCATCAACACCTCCTTTCTGTGCTGGACTTGGAAAATGGACTTGGGAAAATCCACTTCTTATTTCTGGGATAAGCAACGTAAAATGTATTGAACTATTTTGAGATCTTGCTAGGTACTTGTGACCTGGATTGGCCACTGTTGGAAACAGGATACTGAGATTGATGGACCTTCAGTCTGTCCAATTATGGCAACGCTTATGTACTTATATACTTATGAGAGACTCTTTGACCAAGACTAATGGACGGTGGAAGTGGGACAGAAAGAAACACACTAATGAGCACAGTCTGGGTGCTCTGTGGGGTGTATGCTTGATTTTATAAGAGTAGTTGTAATGTCTGAGTAAAATGATTATATTTGGAATTGTGAATTTGAAGTTTAGATCAACGTTTGATATACGTTGCAATGAATATGCATGAGATCTCCTTGCATACAATGGAGGTAGTGCATGCAAATAAATCTAATGCAGATTTATTGGGGAAATCTTGAAAACCTGACCCTGAGGACTGAGAATGCCCATCCCTGTTTTAAATGATAGGGAAACAATGCCCTTACTGAGATTCCAAATGAGATAGCCAAGGACTTTTCCTCTTATATAGCACAATAAAAAGTTTTGTCCAATAATCTTACAGCTCATTTCATAGGCTGCTTCTTAACATACTAGATGCCCAGTTCAGGTCAGACCATGTTACTAGCTTCCATTTGAATGAACTGATCAAGCTATTGGGATAGGAAGTCATGAAGTCTAATGTATGGCCTTTTTCATGAGTTGCACCCTCGGAGAATGTAGTTAGTTCGCAGTCCTTCAGGAATGATTTGAAGTTGTGGACATTGGTGTCTGCATCATTTTCCAAGTGAAGGTTTAAGTCTCCCAGGAAGATAATCTTAGAAAACTGGAACATGGCAGAAGAAGTCATCTCTACAGGTCGAGGTTCTACCTTGGACCAAGCTCCTGAAGGGCGGTAAATGAGGAGTAGGGCGATTTAATTTCTCTTTTGAATCATCACAGAAATTGCACATCATATATTCCAGTTCAGAGAAAACCCTGGAACTAACTAAAGACACGTGGAAAAAACTTGTAAATATAAGAGCAAATCTGCCATATTTTTTACCCTGTCTTGGACAGTGAAGAATACCATAACCGGGAGGATAAGTGTGAGGCAATATTGGACTATCAGCTTCTGTGAGCCATGTTTCTGAGATAAACAGCCCAGATCTGAAGATTCTGTTAGATCCTTGAGTAAGAGAGCCATTACGTTCAAGGTCTGCACTTTGGTTCATAAAATCATTGACGGAGTTGCTCTGGCCTACATGCAAGACCTTATTGACTTACTACCCAGGAATGCCAAAAGATCAGCACGCACATTCCTGAATCTTCACTTCCCCAGCTGTAAAGGACTAAAACACAGATTAACACATGCGTCTAGCTTTTCCTACTTAAGCACGCAGATGTGGAACGCATTGCCACTTGATCTGAAAACAATTTGCGACATTATTAACTTTTGTAAATCATTGAAGACTTTTCAATAAAGCATACCACAACGATCCTTAATATGAACTGTAATGCATCTCCACTTACATAATTTTATTTTTGTTACATTTGTACCCCACACTTTCCCACTCATGGCAGGCTCAATGTGGCTTACAAATTGTATACAGGTACTTATTTGTACCTGGGGCAATGGAGGGTTAAGTGACTTGCCCAGAGTCACAAGGAGCTGCCTGTACCTGAAGTGGGAATTGAACTCAGTTCCCCAGGACCAAAGTCCATGACCCTAACCACTAGGCCACTCCTTCACTAGCAACATTCTATGTAGAAGTCGGCCCTTGCAGATCACCAATGTGGCCGCGCAGGCTTCTGCTTCTGTGAGTCTGACGTCCTGCACGTACGTGCAGGACGTCAGACTCACAGAAACAGAAGCCTGCGCAGCCTTCTACATGGAATGTTGCTAGTGGAATAGCAACATTCCATGTAGAATCTCCAATAGTATCTATTTTATTTTTGTTACATTTGTACCCTGCGCTTTCCCACTCATGGCAGGCTCAATGCGGCTTACATGGGGCAATGGAGGGTTAAGTGACTTGCCCAGAGTCACAAGGAGCTGCCTGTGCCTGAGGTGGGAATTGAACTAAGTTCCTCAGTTCCCCAGAGCCAAAGTCCACCACCCTAACCACTAGGCCACTCCTCCACTCCTAGGCCACTCCACATAATTATTCTGATTCTGAATGTTTTTCCCGCTATACCAGTTACTTAATTCTATTATATCATTCATGCTCTTATGTAATACCAATTGTATCTCTTACTCTGGAATGGTGACTGCCATGACAGAACATTGTAAGCCACATTGAGCCTGCAAATAGGTGGGAAAATGTGGGATACAAATGCAGCAAATAAGTATGTAATATGAAGCACTGCGAGTAACAGTTATTCGTGGAACAGAACAGCAGAAAAAGCTAGGGATGTGCATTCGTTAGCACCACTCGGATTGTTAACACATCTTATAACTTTTAGCGCATGCAAAATCAATTCACGTTAACCTTAGAACAGGCCCATTAGGACTCTTTAAGTCCTGCTCAGTTTTGCTCTTGGCACAATGTCCTAGATCGTGACTGATCTCTGGTTTTCTTCATTGCAACTGAGGGATTCTCTGTGCTTATCCCAGGATTTCTCAAATTCTGTTTTGGTTTTCTTCCTGCATTATAACACCAGGTGGAAGACTCCCTTGCTGGTGAGAAAAGCTGTTTCCTTTGGCTGACCCTTTAGCCTTTAGTCTCCTCCTTCACATTGAAAATCCAGCTGATGCAGCTGCTTCCTACCCTCTGCACTCGGTCAGCCAGATTACACGCTGGAGACCAGTGATTTTTTTTGGTGATTGGAACAGAGGGTGCGGCAGGAAAAAGGCACATAAGGGAAAAAGTAGTGATTAGTTAAGGGAGAAAATGCACTGGAAGACTCAGGGACCCTTTTACTAAGCCACCGTAGGTGCCAAATGTAGGATCCTGAGGTATGCCACAAGTGCATCCTTATAGAATGGTACTTCGGGCGAGGCTGCCGAGAGGGGGGGCGGGGGGGGCAAAATTCCCCGGGCCTGGGCCTCCAAGGGGGGCCCGGTGCCGGGGTCAGGCCGCTGGCGCTGCAGTCCCCGGTCTCACCTGCCTGCCTCCTCGGCTCCGGGACCCCTGCATTCAAAGCGGCAGTCGCAGATCGCCTCTCTTCTGGCCTTCCCTCTCTGTGTCCCACCCTTGCAGAAACCGGAAGTTACATCACACGAGGGCGGGACACAGGGAGGGAAGGTCAGAAGAGACGCGATCTGCGCCTGCCGCTTTGAATGAAGGGGGCCCGTGGAGGCAGGCAGGTGAGACCGTGGACTGCAGCGGCGGGGGGAGCGACGGGGGGGGCGGCAGCGGCGGGGGGGCCACCTTGCCCCGGGCCCGGCCTAGTCTCTCGGCGGCCCTGCTTCGGGCATTTGCCTGCGTGACTCTTTTTCCTGCAGTTGCGTGCAGAAGGCACAATTAACAACACGTGCGCATTTATAGAATTGCTCTGTTATTGTCCATGAGTTTGAAAATTCCTAGCACATCTGGAAGAGAAAAAATTTGCACAGAAAACAAAAACTGTCAGCAAAATCTACAGAAGGAAAATAAAACTAAAGAAAAGCACTGTGGGATTTTACCTCAGTCTTAAATTCTGAACTGTCAGGCAAGAAATCCACAGCACTGTTAGCCAAGTTCTTCACTCCTCTCCTTCTTAAAATGCAGGAAATCAAATCCTCAATTTGCAGTTTCAAAATCATGCAAACGGATCTTTAGGCCCAAAACTCAAATTTGACGCTGGGCTATTTAATCCAAGATTCAAAATAGCTCTATTTTGTTTCTGAGTTCAATCATTCAGAATAATTTCAATTTAATAACTCTAGAAATAATCATGAGTTTACAATCACATATTTCCACTACATTGACCACAAGGATATCATTACTAGTATAAACCACTATGAATTTTTGATTCACATTCTTATAACTTAATTACATGTTTTCAGGGGGATTTTCAACAGCATTTGCAGTTTTGGATTCTCTTAAAACACACATTTTTTTTTTCATTGCATGCAGTTCCTAATGATTGGAATACTGTTGAATTCTAGCCAGTCCAACCACTAGGAGATCTTGAGGGGCATAATCGAAAGGGGTGCCCAAGTTTTCCTGAGGATGTCCTCGCAGGCCACCCCGGGGAAGGGGCGGCGAAACCTGTAATATCGAAACAAGATGGGCGTCCATCTTTCATTTCGATAATACGGTCATGGACGCCCAAATCGTGAAATTTAGATCAACCTTAGAGATGGTTGTCCCCAATTTTTGGCAATAATGAAAACCGAGGACACCCATCTCAGAAATCCAAGCCCTTTGGTCGTGGGAGGAGCCAGAATTCATAGTGCACTGGTCCCCCTGACATGCCAGGACACCAACCGGGCACCCTAGGGGGCACTGCAGTGGACTTCAGAAATTGATCCCAAGTGCATAGATCCCTTACCTTGTGTGCTGAGAACCCCAAAACCCCACTCCCCACAACTGTACACCACTACCATAGCCCTAAGGGGTGAAGGGGGGCACCTAGATGCGGATACAATGGGTTTGTGGTGGCTTTTGGAGAGCTCGATGTTTCCTCCACAAGTGTAACAGGTAGGGGGGGGGGTGGGCCTGGGTCCACCTGCCTGAAGTGCACTGTACCCACTAAAACTGCTCCAGGGACCTGCATACTGCTGTCATGGAGCTGGGTATGACATTTGAGGCTGGCATAGAGGCTGGCAAAAAATATTTAAAAAGGTTTTTTTTTTAGGGTGGGAGGGGGTTGGTGACCACTGGGGGAGTAAGGAGAGGTCATCCCCGATTCCCTCCGGTGGTCATCTGGTCAGTTCGGGCACCTTTTGGAGGCTTGGTCGTGAAAAAAAATGGACCAAGTAAAGTCGCCCAACTGCTCGTCAGGAACGCCTTTCTTTTTTCCATTATCGGTCAAGGACACCCATGTGTTAGGCATGCACCAGTCCCGCCTTCGCTATGCTTCCGACACGCCCCCGTGAACTTTGGTCATCCCCGCGACGGAAAGCAGTTGAGGACGCCCAAAATCAGCTTTCGATTATGCCGATTTAGGCGACCCTGGGAGAAGGACGCCCATCTCCCGATTTGTGTCGAAAGATGGGCACCCTTCTCTTTCGGAAATAAGCCTGATAGGCACCCGCCTACCCCCTAATTCTAGAAAGTTGCATGCTCAAATTTTTTACTAGATCACAAATTTGCATATGCAACTGATAGGATAAGATCAGTTGTACAAATAACTTAGGGGTCCTTTTAAAAAAGGCGCGCTGAAAAATGGCCTGCGGTACTGTAGGCGCGGGTTTTGGGCACGCGCAGAATCATTTTCAGCGCACCTGTAAAGAAGGCCTTTTTTTGCCGAAAATGGACATGCGGCAAAATCAAAATTGCCGCACGTCCATTTTGTGTCCAAGACGTTACCGCCAGCCATAGACCTGGCGGTAAAGAATTTGGGCGGTAATGACCTGCGCGCATCCGCTACACATGCCAGAAAATAAAAAAATATTTTGTGGACGCGTGCCAAAATTGAAATTACCACAAGGGCCACGTGGTAACCGGGTGGTAAGTCCAATTTGGCACGCGTTGGGCGCGTGTAGGCACCTACGCAGCTTAGTAAAAGGGGCCCTTATTAACTTAATTAGCTGCTAATTAGCTCAATAACCAGTGATATCATACAAGTTACATGTTCAGATTCTAGAGTGTGCAACTCCAAGAGGGGTGTGGACCTCGGAGGGGTCAGGGGTATGTCAGGCAGTTCAGCACAGGCTGTGGAATACTAACATTTATGCATCCAACTGCCTATAGTTAGGTCTGAGCGTTCATTCCAGCCATTGACCTAGTGTAAATGCTTGTGATTAAAGTTAGGTGAGTAAATGTGGACTTACACTAGTATTGTATAACATCAGTTTCATGTACTGCTGGTATAGAATTTGTACTTAGCACACCTCATCCCAGTGCCTAACTTTAGGTAATCTACATAGACTTACCCCCAGGGTGACAGAGCAGCATCAGCACAGTGTGTGTGTGTGTGTGTCATGGGCGTATCTGGCCTCCAGCGGTAGGGGGGGGCCAGAGCCAGAGGGCACATTTTAGCCCCCCCCCCACGCCGCCGACCCCCCTCCCCCCATTACCGGACCCCCCCCCCCCCACCAACGACTCTCTCCACCCCCTCCCGCCGCCAGCCCTCCCCCGCTGCCGTTTCTTACTTTTGCGCCGAGGTCCGCTTCCTCCTGGGCCTTTAAAAATATTTCTTCAGCTGGCGGGGGCCCCCAATCCCCGCCAGCCAACCCGAGGTGACGTCTTTCAAGTTCTTGGTCCGCCATGGCCCACGTGCTGGAGATGAGCGGCTGAATCCAGTTCGGAATCTGACGTCATGTGCGACGTTCGGACGTCGTGCGACGTCAGACTCCGAACTGGATTCAGCCGCGTAACTCCAGCACGTCGGCCATGGCGGACAAAGAACTTGAAAGACGTCACCTCGGGTTGACTGGCGGGGCTTGAGGTCCCCCGCCAGCTGAAGAAATATTTTTAAAGGCGCAGGAGGAAGCGGACCTCGGCGCAAAAGTAAGAAACGGCAGCGGGGGAGGGCTGGCAGCAGGAGGGGGGCCAGGGCGAAATCTGCGGTGGCCCAGGCCCCTGTGGCCCCACGCAGATACGCCCCTGGTGTGTGTGTGTGTGTGTGTGTGTGTGTGTGTGTGTGTGTGTGTGTGTGTGTGAGGCAGGCTGTCAGTGTTTCCACATGTCCACAAATGCTTCAAAGGGCTACCCTGCAGCTGCCTTTGCTGGCAAGGACAGTGCTACACTGATGGCCCTGAAGCCTGCATTTCCTTTGCATGGTGGGGGAAGGGTGATGCTGGACACCTTGGGAGGGAGTGGGAAGGGAAGAGAAAGGAGTTGTTTGGCACCTTTGAGGGGAAGGAAAGAGAGGAGGAAATGCTGGTCACCTGGGAGGGACAGGAAGAGGGGGAGAAGCTTGTCACCTGGGAGGAGGGAAGGGGAGAGATATTGGACACCCAGGGAGGGGGGAGGGAAAATGGACAGCTTGGGAGAAGGGTAGGGAAAGAAAAATGATGGACTACCAGGAAGGGAGGGAGAGTAGGGAAGAGGAGATGACGAAGACCTAGTGGGGTAGGGGAAGGAAGGGATGATGTTGGCGTAGCGGTGCAGGGGTGCATGTCTGACGGTTCGCTATGGCATCAGATATCCTCGGACTGGCCCTGAAAATACAGCAGCCTGAATTATGTAGTTTGATCTTATTTTTGAACAACCTGAAACCGTTAGCACAAGCTCACTTTCTGTCATTTTCAACGGGGGCTTGAAAAAAAAGCATGCTTGGAAAAAAAAATTCTATACACACCAGGGAATGGAATGTTCCAGTACAACCCAAGATGGCCCACGTACAAACTATGAATAAAAATGTCTCTACAGACCAGTCACTAAAACTATATTCTCCCTGCTCACAGTCTCAAGATCATAAGCTCAACTCAATGTTCATAACAGGATGTGATCACCAACTGCAAATAGGAAAATACCTCCATAGAACCAGAAAATGCAAGAGAAAAAAAACGGCAAAATAAACATTTCCTGACCTATTTGTTAAGTGCAGCACATTTAGACTCAAATATAAAAATTTGGCATTCTTATAAAGCAGAGGTTCTCAACTCAGCCCTCGGGCTATGCCAGTCTGGTTTCCAAGATAACCACAATGAATATGCATGAGATAAATTTGCATATTCATTGTAGGTATCCTGAAAACCTGACTGGCTGGGCGTATTCCTAGGACTGGGTTGAGAACCTCTGTTATAAAGCAAAGAGGTGGGGGAAGGGAGTGCAAAGAAATATTAAGGTTAAAACATTAACCCCCCCCCCCCTTTTTTTTTTTTACAAAGCCACGCCAGCAGCTGCCGGTACGGTAATGCTGAACGGAAGCATTTGTAAAGGGGGGGAGGGGGTGAGGGAGAGAAAATTATTGTTTTGAAAAAAAAAAAAGTTGAATTCTCAAACTGAAAACTAAATTTGTACAGCTTCTGTTATGATGAAGACCTAAATGATTACATGCACAAAAAAACAGAAACATTTACACCTTACAGGACTAATGTTATCTGGATCAATGATTATGGGTATTACTTGTCATTTCAAATATATCCTGATGAAGATGAACAGAGCCTATAAGTCATAACCTAATGACAGAAAACTGCAATGGCCACTCTGAGTTTGTGTATGAGCGTGGATTCTTGTAAATGCCCCGCCAACTTCTGAAAATAGGACCCACAATCTTTCCGAAAAGCCAGCACTGACCAGTCCTACATTCCCCATATCTCCCGTTCTCTTCTCCCACTAAAAACATCTCGCTGCTTTCAAGAGAGCAAAACCGGTACAGTTTAAAGCACCCAGCTGGTAAAATTAAGTCACCCTGTAAAAATAAGCTGCAGCACTATGAAATTTGTCTAGGGAGCCAAACTATATTTATGCTGGCCAAACTATTTCAAGGAAATGCAGGGGTCACATGCCTCCAGAATGAGAACGCAATCTTTCTTTTTGATGTTTGAAAGAACAGATCTGCACGAAGCAGATTCTACTGGAGGGGACCCAGCTAAGGAACTACGATAAAGGATTCACAGAGGGAGCAGGCTGGTGCAAAATTACAGGGTCATTTTTTTAAAAAAGTGACTAGTTTTACCATATGAACGTTCAGTGCAAAAAAAAGCCACCGAATCCAGACTACCCCACTCCTCCTGCTCCACACTTTCTCCCACAACAAGCCTTCATAACATCACCGTGACCCTAGAATCAAATGGTAACTCTCTCGATATATTTCCAACCCGGTTTGTTCCACTTGTTGAGTTCCTTAAGAGTTGAAATATTCATGTTGAATATCCCACCAGCATTATTATTGTTGCAAAGCCAGAACATGAGATGGTTTAAACGTCTTCTGATCATACCTCTGTTTCTTTCAATCTATACGACTGTTTTTTCATGTCAAATTGTGCTCCAAGAGTAAATATTCATCATACATACCACAGTTTGGTGGTTAACTTGAATCACTTCATCCCCGGCATGGATTTTCTTGCACCGATCTGCGGGTGACTGCGTTTAAAAACAAAACACGATCAAGGGACAGAAAGAGTGGCACTTTTGTTTAGAACAGGGGTTCCCAAACGTTTTCACTTCGCGGCACCCCTCCCCCGACCACATAGTCTCCTCACCACCCCCCCCCCCCCCACATGAGTCTCCCTTTCCCTGTAGCAATATAGCCAGTTAGCTCCTATCTCCCGGATTCTATATAGCACGCCTAGAGTTACGTGTAAATCTAGGCGTATTCTACAACTACATGCATAGATTAATTGTTTTAACAAGCTGTTAAGTGTTGTTAACAGCTCTTTTTTCTATTTTATTTTTATTAATTCTTTTTAACAATATATCCCAAAAACAAATGAGATAAAATAGAAATTGGAAATAAATACAATGCAATTTACACATAATAGTATAAGAAAGAAAAAGGAAAACACTTTCGTCCACAATATGTAGGATCCAAGAATTTTAAGAAAGAAAACAAAAAGGTATATCACTCGATTATCGCATACCCATACAGTGCTCCCCAGCCTGTCACTACAGTGTTCGTTAGAGACTATGCAATGACATTTATTCCCTCTTTAGCTGCCAGAAAATCCTTCAGTTGAAACTGTTTACCCTGAAATAGCACAAAACATAAACAAGGAAATCTCAATACAAAATTGGCACCCAAGGCCAAAATCCTTGGTCGAAAGGAGTGGAGGAGTGGCCTAGTGGTTAGGGTGGTGGACTCTGGTACTGGGGAACTGGGGAACTGAGTTTGATTCCCACTTCAGGCATTGCCCCCATGTAAGCCGCATTGAGCCTGCCATGAGTGGGAAAGCACGGGGTACAAATGTAACAAAAATAAAATAGATACTATTGGAAATTCTACATGGAATGTTGCTACTATTGGAGATTCTACATGGAATGTTGCTATTCCACTAGCAACATTCCATGTAGAAGGCTGCGCAGGCTTCTGTTTCTGTGAGTCTGACGTCTTGCACGTGCAGGACGTCAGACTCACAGAAGCAGAAGCCTGCGCGGCCACATTGGTGATCTGCAAGGGCCGACTTCTACATGGAATGTTGCTAGTGGAATAGCAACATTCCATGTAGAATCTCAAATAGTAGCAACAGTGGAGGAGTGGCCTAGTGGTTAGGGTGGTGGACTTTGATCCTGGGGAACTGAGTTCGATTCCCACTTCAGGCACAAGCAGCTCCTTGTGACTCTGGGCAAGTCACTTAACCCTCCATTGCCTCATGTAAGCCACATTGAGCCTGCCGTGAGTGGGAAAGCGCGGGGTACAAATGTAACAAAAAAAAAAAGGCCTTACACCTTTTCTGTGTTTCTTTTGAAAGATCAGGAAATATCCTAAGTTTAGAACCAAAAAAACAACGTATCTAAATGTCTAAATGAAAACTTCAAAACAGAACTGCGATCCATCTCCAATGCAAAAGATACCACCATAGTAGTTCTCTGTGTAATTACTTCCAATGATGATTCCAGAAAGGATGTGAGGTTCATGTCATCTCCAGCATGATCTGAAATATTCTTATCAGGAAATTTCCCCGAGACCAGCAAATACTGGGCTCGAGTTATAGGTGGTAAAGAATCACCTGACATTCCCAGGATTTCAATCAAAATTTTCTTAACCGTATCTACAGGTAAAATCAGAGGCGAACTGGGAAAGCTGAGCAGTCTCAAATTATGACTCCTAATTTGATTTTCCAAATGTTAACAGCTCTTAACAAGCAATAATGAGCACTAATTGGCGAAAATTTGAATTTATGCGCGTATTCTGTAATGTGGAGGGGCATAATCGAACGGGGTGCCTAAGTTTTCCTGAGGATGTCCTCGCAGGACATCCCGGCGAAGGGGTGGGGAAACCCGTATTATCGAAACAAGATGGGCGGCCATCTTTCGTTTCGATAATACGGTTGGGGACACCCAAGTCTCAACATTTACTGTAGGTCGACCTTAGAGATGGTCGTCCCCGGTTTTTGGCGATAATGGAAACCAAGGACACCCATCTCAGAAACGACCAAATGCAAGCCACTTGGTCGTGGGAGGAGCCAGCATTCATAGTGCACTGGTCCCCCTCACATGTCAGAACACCAACTGGGCACCCTAGAGGGTACTGCAGTGGACTTCAGAAAAGCTCCCAGGTGCATAGCTCCCTTACCTTGTGTGCTGAGCCCCCCGAAACCCACTCCCCACAACTGTACACCACTACCATAGCCCTAAGGGGTGAAGAGAGGCACCTACATGTGGGTACAGGGGGGTTTAAAGGGCTCATATCTACCACCACAAGTGTAACAGGTGGGGGGGGGAGGCCTGGGTCCGCCTGCCTGAAGTGCACTGCACCCACTAAACTGCTCCAGGGACCTGCATACTGCTGTCAGGGAGCTGGGTATGATATTTGAGGCTGGCATAGAAGTTGGCAAAAAATATTTTAAAGTTGTTTTTTGAGTGTGGGAGGGGGTTAGTGACCACTGGGGGAGTAAGGAGAGGTCATCCCTGATTCCCTCCAGTGGTCATCTGGTTAGTTCAGGCACCTTTTTGAGGCTTGGTCGCAAGAAAAAATGGACTAAGTAAAGTCGCCCAAATGCTTGTCAGGGGCGCCCTTCTTTTTTCCATTATCGGCCGAGGACGCCCATGTGTTAAGCACGCCCCAGTCCCGCCTTTGCTATGCTTCCGACACGCCCCCAGGAACTTTGGTTGTCCCCGCGACGGAAAGCAGTTGAGGACGCCCAAAATCGGCTTTCGATTATGCCGATGTGGGCGACCCTGGGAGAAGGACGCGATTTGCGATTTGTGTCAAAAGATGGGCGTCCTTCTCTTTCGAAAACAAGCCTGATAGTGTGCCTAAATTCTAATGTGTGTTGGCAAAATGGGCGTGTTTAGGAGGGCATGGAAACAGGAGTTCCAAAATCTGCATGCGTTGTTATAAAATATGGGCCAGTGCGCGTAAATCTACGTGCAGGGATTTACACCAGCTTTTTGTTGGCGTAAACAGATGCACGTAGGTATAGTCACATGAACTATGTTTAAGCGCATTCTAATACTGTGCATAAATCTACATAAGGTGTTTAGAATACGTTTAGCCGTGATTGCCTAACACGCGTTAATTTTAGGCACCCTCCGCTAAAAACTACACTGGCTCCCAATCAAAGAACGCATCGCCTTCAAAATCTGCACCCTGGTTCACAAAATCATCTAAGGAGAAGCCCCGAGTTACATGACAGACTTGATCGACTTACCAATTAGAAATACATCCGAATCAACATGATCTTATCTAGATCTGCACTATCCAAGCTGCAAAGGACTTAAATACAAAACAGCTTACGCATCTAGTTTTTCCTACATAAGCACACAACTGTGGAGCGCATTACCAAAAGCCTTGAAAATGACATACGACCACCTAAACTTCCGGAAATCACTAAAAACCAACCTGTTTAACCCTACCGATCCAACTTAAATCTCTGCAACACAACTAAACTAAAGCACGTAATGGACATAACACAACTCTTCCGTTCTCTGATTCCCTAATGTGGCTGTGCCACATCAACTTGATCTTACCACAACATCACCCTGTATTTGTTTACACCAGAGTCTGCGAATGCCGCTCCGGTACTATGTAAGCCACATTGAGCCTACAAATAGGTGGGAAAATGTGGGATACAAATGTAACAAATAAATAAAGAAATAAAATATATCAGGCACTGTGTGCTGACAATGAATATTCAGTGGGAGATAGCCAGCTATCCCCCCCCCCCCCCGATTAATTAAGTGTAATTTAACCATCCAGGAGCCATTCCTGGCTAGTTAAATAGTGCTGAATAATGGGATGGGGGGGGGGGGGGAATAGAGTCCCTAAAATAAATGTAGCCCATATCTCAACCTTCCTATACTAAGAATATAGGGGCCCTTTTACTAAGCCACAATGGCGCCTAAACGCGCACAATGCATGTGAATTTGGAACTACCGCCTGGGTGGTAATTCCATTTTTATGCCCGTCCGCTACGCACGTCCAAAAATATTTTTTATTTCCGGACGCGCGGCACTAACCGGGCGGTAATTGGCAGTACGCACGTTGACGATTACCACCCGGTTAACACGTGAGACCCCAAATGGATGTGATCTCATTTTCATTTTTCCACACGTCCATTTTCGGCCAAAATGTTTTTAAAAAAGGCATTTTTTTTACAGGTGCGCTGAAAAATGGATCTGAGCGCGTCCAAAACACGCACCTACACCAGCGCAAGCCATTTTTCAGTGCACCTTAGTAAAAACATCCCATAGTCTCTGGAAAATCCCAAGTTTTCATTTATTTGGCTTCTGCTCGAGACCCTCGCGATAGTGACACGTTTGCTGTCTGATCAGACATCTCTGGCAGATAGGAAAGTTATTCTAGTGTATGGGTTTGATTAATATTCTGGCTGCACTGCTTCAGGTTTCACTGGAAAGGCAGCCTAAGTAATGATACATCCGGGATTTGTCTTCTTAACTCAGCTGGATGCATAAGGTAATAAAAGAAATAACAGCCCCATCCTTTTCTTTTCCAGCAGCTATCCAACATGCAAATTCCAATGAGCTCATATAGCAAATGGAGGAAAAGCTGCCCTGAACAGCAGCTGCAGAGGATTTCATTAAAGTAGCCTGTCTTTTTCTCTGTGTTCGGTATGAGACAAGTTGATAATTTATTTATTTATTTATTTGTTGCATTTGTATCCCACATTTTCCCACCTATTTGCAGGCTCAATGTTGGAAATATATTAGAAGATAGACAATTAGTGTAACAGAAGAATCTTGGATAACATGATAATGAAAAAGCATAATAGCAGTATAACAAGCAGATATTATAAAACAATTCTGAATATATGTGGCGGAGTGGTGTATGTTCACATTTGTTGATCTGTGTGGTATGCCTTGTTAAAGAGACGGGTCTTCAGTAGTTTGCGGAAGTTGGTTAGTTCGTAAATCATTTTTAAGTTGCGCGGCAGTGCGTTCCGTAACTGTGTGCTCAAGTAGGTAAAGGTTGATGCGTGCATTAGTTTGTATTTTAGACCTTTGAAGTTAGGGAAGTGCAGAGTAAGGAATAATAAGATAAGAGTTTCTTGTTTGAGCTACACTAGGAGGAAAGGATACGTCTTTCATTAAAATACGCTGGCTTCTTGAGATGCAGGTTGTGCAGCTTTTTAAGAGTTTAAAATCCCTGATGGATGTAGAAATTCCCCAACTAGCATGCCTCTTTTTTTGCCATAATATAGCCCTGGATTGTCAGCCAGCTAGTGTATATTAAATATATTCATCTATTCTTTACAGTGCAAAGATGTCAATGCAAGCTTGACTGGGTGAAGCACCTCGGGCAGCACGCAAGAATACGCCACAGCCAACTCATCTAGAACCCGACCGAGGAGAAAGCTGCTGCGCTTCGTATTTGTTAAAGTTGAGAAATGCAAAAAGCATTTTTCACTTTATTTCTGCCACACTCTCGAACCTTAACCTAGACATCGGCAGTCGATTAAATCTAGCCTAAAAACTGAAGCTTTTCTAAGACAGGGCTTAAAATGCAAAAAAAATAAAATAAAATAAATTTAAATTTAAATAAAAAATTGGGGATAGACCAATTAAGTTCCGACACAAGGATGCTTCTTTATTTACATCAAACCAAAATGAGCTCTTAACATCTAAGCAGAATGGATGCACTTATTACTACTACTACTATAAATCATTTCTATAGCGCTACCAGTCGTACGCAGCGCTTTACAATTGACCATGAAGAAAAGACAGTCCCTGCTCAAAATCTAAATCAGGACAGACAGACAGGACCAATAAGGATAAGGGTAGGACAGACAGAAGGACACATAGGGAAAGGGACTATTGAAGAGAAGACGACAAATTATTAAGGGTCCTTTTACTAAGGTGCGCTGAAAAATGGGCTGCGCTAGTGTAGGCGTGTGTTTTGGGCGCTCGCAGATCCATTTTTCAGTGCGCCTGTAAGAAAAGGCCTTTTTTAAATTTTTGCTGAAAACGGACGTGCGGCAAAATAAAAATTGGCGCGCGTCCACTTTGGGTCTGAGACCTTACCGCCAGCCACTGACCTAGCGGTAAGGTCTCACGTGTTAACCGTGCGGTAATCATCTATGCACGTAGAATGACGATTACTGTCCGGTTTCTGCTGCGCCCCAGAGAATTAAAAAAAAATTTCCGTCCAGCTTAGTGGACACATGACAAAAATGAAATTACCGCAAGGGCCATGCGGCAGCTGGGCGGTAACTCCAAATTGACGCACGTTGGGCACGCATAGGCGCCTACACGGCTTAGTACAAGGGCCCCTAAGTTTGGTTTCTTACTGTATTTTCTAGGCAGACTCAATGCATGGTCTTAGTTTTTATGAATAGCTGTGTAATGCATTGTCTCATTTCATTTATTTGCAGTAACAGTGACGGTATTTGTATTTATTATTGAGGTGTTTTTGATATTTTGTATTATTTTTTTTACATGTTTTGGGATGTTGGTATATGAGTTATTTTACTAAGGAAACGTGGAGGGGCATAATCGAACAGGGGCGCCCATCTATAAGGACGGCCCCGTAAAGCGGCGTCCCCGACCATATTATCGAAACAAGATGGGCGGCCATCTTTCATTTCGATAATACAGTCGGGGACGACCAAATCTCAACATTTGGGTCGACCTTAGAGATGGCCGATAATGGAAACTAAGCACGGCCATCTCAAAACCGGCCAAATCCAAGCCATTTGGTCGTGGGAGGAGCCAGCATTCGTAGTGCACTGGTCCCCCTCACATGCCAGGACACCAACCGGGCACCCTAGGGGGCACTGCAGTGGACTTCAGAAATTGCTCCCAGGTGCATAGCTCCCTTACCTTGTGTGCTGAGCCCCCCAAAACCCACTACCCACAACTGTACAACACTACCATAGCCCTTAAAGGGTAATGGGGGGCACCAACATCTGGGTACAGTAGGTTTCGGGTGGGTTTTGGAGGGCTCACATTTACCACCACAAGTGTAACAGGTAGGGGGGGGGATGGGCCTGTGTCCTCCTGCCTGAAGTGCACTGCACCCACTAAAAACTGCTCCAGGGACCTGCATACTGCTGTGATGGAGCTGGGTATGACATTTAAGGCTGGCATAGAGGCTGGCAAAAAAATGTTTTAAAATTTAGTTTTTTGGTGGGAGGGGGTTGATGACCACTGGGGGAGTAAGGGGAGGTGATCCCCGATTCCCTCCAGTGGTCATCTGGTCAGTTTGGGCACCTTTTCAAGGCTTGGTCGTGAACAAAAAGGGACCAAGTAAAGTCGGCCAAATGCTCAACAGGGACGCCCTTCTTTTTTCCATTATCGGCCAAGGACGGCCATCTGTTAACCACGCCCCTGTCCTGCCTTCGGTACACTGCTGACACGCCTCCTTGAACTTTGGCCGTCTCCCCGACGGAAAGCAGTTGAGGCCAGCCAAAATCGGCTTTTAATTATGCCGATTTGGCCGGCCCTGAGAGAAGGCCGCCCATCTCCCGATTTGTGTCGGAAGATGGGCGCCCTTCTCTTTCAAAAATGAGCTGGATAACTGCCCATGTGCCTTTATGAAATAGACTCTGACTCAGACATATCCCTAATATCACAAAACTTCTCTCACAGAAATTTCCACCTGCTCCAAGGGATTAAATGTGTGTGTGTACTCTGAGGGTAATTTGGTAATAGGGTGCCTGGTTTTGGAGGTTAAATAGTGCCTACTTAGGCATTATCTGACGGTACCTATGTGCCTTCATAAAATACTAGTATAAGCAGAAGAAAGTGGCCTATCTTGTAAATGTCATCAGTACATAAGTATTGCTATACTGGGACAGACTGAAGGTCCATCAAGCCCAGCATCCTGTTTCCAACAGTGACCAAACCAGGTCACAAGTACCTGGCAAGATCACACCTACATTATTCATGGACACGTGTATACTAGTATATTCTAAAATCTAAGGCCCAGATGCATGAAAGACATTGGTAATTCCCGTTCCCTACCGATTCCATAGCGAATCGGTAGGGAACGGGAATGCATCAACGATAGGGAATGCAAATGAGCTACTCGTTGTAGCTCACTTGCATTCTCTAGTCCTTCGGTATCTGAGTTGGAGAATCGGGACGTCCTTTTAGATTAGGCTCCTCTTCCTGGTCTCTTCAGCCAATCAAAGCGGGCTTAGCTGGCTGTTGTCAGCGAAACGCGCTCTGATTGGCTGAAGAGACCAGGAAGAGGAGCCTAATCTAAAGGGACGTCCCGATTCTCCGGCAACCAGGAAAATAGAAAAATTTCGCTGTTGGAGGGGTAAGTGGTGCGGCGAAGACTCAGAAGGGGGGAAAAAAAAACACGAGCGCCGGCAGAACAAAAAACTGCAAAAAAAAAAAAAAAGACATCCCTCACAAGCGCAGGCAGAGTACGTCCATAAAGGACGCCCCTCACATGCGCTCCCTGCTTTTTTCTTTTTTACCTTTTTTGGGGGCCCTTTTCCTTTCCGATTCCCTCACAGGAGCCCTAACAAGAGGTCAGACATCTCGTTAGGGTTCCTACGGTAAGGGAATCGGAAAAACGGTAGTGCATCTCATTATAATAGCTTTTCAAACATTTGCATTCCGTTTTCGTTGCCTGCTACCGTGGCAGGGAAAATGCCCTTAGTGCATGCCCGGGGTGAACTACTTGCGTTTTAAACTGGCTGGAACCAGTTTAAAACGCAAGTTGTGGGCTCGTTAGGTTTTGTGCATCTGGGCCTAAGCGTGTACTTGCAGCAGGGGCGTAGCCAGACCTCACGGTGGGAGGGGGCTAGAGACCACCCAAAACACAGCAGCCAGGCTTACATTTGGAAAAACGTGTTTTGACAGCGCCAAACCACTCTGAGAAAAACTGCATTGGTTACCAATCAAAGAAAGCATCACTTTCAAAATCTGCACGACTGTTCACAAAATTATCTATGGCGAAGCACCGGGATACATGACAGACCTCATAGACTTGCCAACTAGAAACAGCACAAAATCTGCACGATCATACCTAAATCTCCTCTACCCGAGCAACAAAGGACTCAAATACAAATCCACCAATGCATCCAGTTTTTCCAACTTAAGCGCACAACTGTGGAACGCACTGCCAAAAGCAGTAAAAACTACGCTTGACCACCTAAATTTTTGGAAAGCACTAAAGACAGACCTGTTCAGAAGAGCATACCCCACCGACCCAACATAAAATACCTGGACACCTGCGACACAATGTAACCAAAGACCGTAATGGACATCACATGACTCTTCCTCCCCTCTCCCTAAGTTCCCCCCAACTGTACCTACCATTCATGTACCTCATTCTATCGCAATATCGCTTTGAATTAATCCAAACTATGTATTTGTGCAGACCGGAATCGGCTAATGCCGTTTAAGGTAATATGTAAGCCACATTGTATTTGCAAAATGGTAGAAAAATGTGGGATACAAATGCTACAAATAATAAGAGTCCTTTGAAAAATTACAGAATCTATGAGAATGGTGCATTACTGTATATGTTTGAATATAACTGTTATGATTCTGCCGGTTTGGCTGAGTGGGAGGGGGGACGTCTCTTCTGATTGGCTGCCAGGGGTTGTGCTGACGTCAGGGGATAGTACTTTAGCCTGCAGCTGAAGAGTTTCTCTGCTTTTGCGTTACTTACGCTTGGTGGTAACTGGAAAGCCTGATAGTTTTCTCTCAGAACGTGCTCTAGGTTCTGACAGGGATCTGTGTTGTGTTAGAGTATTCTTTTCCTTCCCTCTGGGTTAGCTGCTGCTGTGTGTGTGTGTGTGCCTAGCTCTGTAATCAGGGTCCGCTGTTTGTTTAGTGGGGGCTGGGCATTGCTCAGCCTCTGGGGCTCTGGGCTGAGTGAGAGCCTTCTCCTTTGTTTGTTTGTTTTAAGGATTTCTCTTCCCAGTGTCCTGGCCTGCTGGCTCAGTGAGTTTAACCCTTTGTGTACTGTGTGTATGGTGTTCCTGCCTCTGCCAGTGTGTTTGTTCTATCGGCCCTGCTCCCTCTCCAGGAAGGGAAGCGTTCTCTCTGATTGTTTGTTGATTTATGGAACTCTCTCTCTGCTGGCTCTACAAGCTTAACCCTTTGTGTTCTGTTTGCCTCTGTCTACAGTGGGTTTGAGGCAAAGGCTTTCTGCTTTCCTTTTGTGTCTGGTTCCTCTGGCTTCTGCCTGGGGCTTCCTATCCTGGTGGGGGGGGGGATTGCTGTGTTAGTTCCCCTGTCCTGCGCTAGTCCCCTGGGTGGGCGTGGCCCGCTCTGGTCCTTTGTTTCTCCCTCTGCCCTATTGCTGGTGTTCAGCGCGTGTCTGGCATCTTGGGGTCCGGGGGCCCTCTGGGTTCTTTCACCCCTTCCTGTGTGTGATTGGGTTCCAGTTCAGCCGTGAGGCTTGCACGAGTGGCTCTGTGTGCGTGGGTTCTGGTTCGGCCGCGAGGCCCGCCTGTATGCCTATTTCCCTTCTTCCTGAGGGACTGCGGGGAGGGGTAGCTTAGGGGTATTGGATAGCTGGGGTGTGTGGTGGTGGGTCGGTCTCCCCTTGGCCTCGGCCAGGGCCCAAGGGCTCACGACCAACCCAACGGATTACAATAACCCATCCAAATATAAACCGAGATAACATTTTTCTCCTAAAAAAGGGAGAAAATGTTAACTTGAATATAAGCTAAGGGTTTGCATTCAAGTATTCCTCCCCCGTGGTGAACGGTATTTCTCTCCCTCTTCCCTGGCCCTCCTCTTTCCATGGTGACCAGCATCTCTCCCTCTCCTACCTTCCTCCCTTTCACGGTGACCGACCCTCCTCTCTTCCCTCCCTCCCTCCCTCGCTACCGGCACGTCTCTCTCTTTCCCTCACCTACCCCCCCCCCCCCCCCGAAGTAACCAGTATTTCTCCTTACCGGTAAGCCTAGATGCTGACGCTGACACAGTAGTAACTGCAGGTAAGGATGGTCAAGGGGCTTGAGCATGTGCAGATGCTCAAGGCTTCGACCGGCCCTGCTTGCAGCTACTTCTGTGTCTGTGTCAGGGTCAGTGTCCAGGCTTACTGGTAAGGAGACATGCTGGTCACTGCAGGGGTGGGGGGAGAGATGTGACACTCACCACAGGGGGAGGAGAAGAAGGACAAATTGTGCCAATTTGACTATAAGCCGAGGTCACAATTTTTGGGCCCCAAAATCTGGGCTTATAGTCAAGTATATATAGCATCTCCCTCATGGTTATCAATTTCTGGAGTCCCACAGGGTTCTTCTCTGTGGCCCTTACTGTTTAATATATATCAATGGCGTAGCTACGTGGGGCCACAGGGGCCTGGGCCCCCATAGATTTGGCCCTGGACCCCCCTGCCGACGACCCTCTTGACCCCCCTCCCACCGCCAACCCACCGTCGCTGTCCTTTGCTGGCGGGGTACCCCAACCCCCGCCAGCCGAGGTCCACTTCTTCTGGCTTAGGACGTCAGACTCAGAAACAGAACGAAGCCTTGCGCCAGAAGAAGAGGACCTCGGCTGGCGGGGGATGGGGTCCCCCACCAGCAAAGGTAGGCGATGGCAGGGGCGGGTTGGCGGCAGGAGGGGGGGGGGGTCGAGAGGCTCGTCGGCGGGGGGGGGGGATCAAAGTTGGTGGCGGCAGCAGGGGGTCGGCAATGCCAGGGGGGTGTCGGCAATGGCGGGGGGTCAGCGGAACCGGTGGGGGGGCTAAAATGTGTCCCTCACCTCGGGCTCTGGACCCCCCTCCTGCCGAAGTCTGGCTACGCCCCTGATATACATATGAGTTCATTGGGAGTGTTCATGGATAGAAGGAATATCCACAGTTTTTCATATATAGATGTTACTGTTTTCATCTCCACCACCTCCCCATGGAATGCCCTCCCGCGAGAGGTGGTGGAGATGAAAACAGTAATAGAATTCAAACATGTGTGGGATAAACACAAAGGAATCCTGTTTAGGAGGAATGGATCCACGGAATCTTAGCGGAGATTGGGTGGCGACGCTGGTAATTGGGAAGCAAAACCGGCGCTGGGCAGATTGTCCACTCAAGACTATTACAGCACTGGCCATTTGCCAAATGATTTCTCTTAACAGTCACAAAATATGTACATTTTTACAGCTCCTCCTGTCCATTAACCATCCCTTCAGGCAAGCAATAATCCAAGGCTGCTCCAACGATGACTCTGATCACAATCCGTTTCCCTCAGGACCAGACCTCCCTGACTGTCCTCCTTCCAGTGGTGCACTTCTAAGAGCTACACCCTGGTCTTGAACAGGCTTCCCCTACTGCAGTTCCTGCTTCCAGGCTGGGTTCCCCTTACCCCTCCGGAGCTCTTCTCTTCGCAGTTACTGCTTATAGGGGCAGAAACTCCTCTTTATTTCAGCCTTAGTTTATTCTGCCTTTTCAGGCCCCCTCCTCCTTCTAGGGTCCCGGCAGGGGCACCAGCAGTGGCGTTCCTAGCATCGACGGCACCCGGGGTGGATCGCCGATGTGCCCCCCCGCGAAATGACACCCCCCCCTGGAGCAGAAGGAGGGAGCTGCAGCGAACGAGAGAATTTAGCGAGCGTAGCGAACTGTAAGCAGACAGGTGCGCGCTGCGGCACCCCCCCAGCGGCGTGCACCTGGGGTGGACCGCCCCCCCCCCCTTGGTATGCCACTGGACACCAGCAACCAAAGACTCATAACCCCCCCCCCCCCCATGTCAGTCACAGTCTCAAACCAATTTCTCCACGTAACTTATTACCAAACACACCCCCTGGGCTGGATCTCCATTCATCCACAAGACACTCCCTCCCCCCAGAAACTCTGGAGAGTTCTTGCATGTTCCATTTTTATTAATACCTATTTTAACATTCAGATTAAGGTACCTTAGATCTATATTTTCTATTTTTCAAGCAACTCACTTTAGATTATTAGTTAAGACCATTATTCTTTTGCATCTTGACTTAATTTGAATGTTTTTTTTTCTAAATTGTTTCGGAAACTCCATTTACTACATAATACGGCTAAATTAATACGGAGGCAAGACAGATCAACACCGTTATTGATTCACCAGCTTGTGTGTTTTTTCAAATTTTATAAGGCCTTTGTTCAGACAGTCAACCAGGTCTCGTCTCATTCTTCTCGGTTTATGAATCTTTGATTTTAAGTTGTCCTTCAGTTAAGCACCTGCTTCTCTAAACCAGGGCTGTCCAACCTCAGCCCTCGAGGGCCACAATCCAGTCGGGTTTTCAGGATTTCCTCAATGAACATGCATGAGATATCTATTTGCGTGCACTACCTCCATTGTATGCGGATAGATCTCATGCATATTCATTGGGGAAATCCTGAAACCCAAACCTAGTAAGTGTGGAGATTGGACACCCATGCTCTAAACAATTCAGGGAGAGTTCCTTTTCATTCCAGGCTAATAAAATCTGGAATGGCTTACTTCTTTCATTAAGAATACTGCCGTCTTTTTCATTTTTTGGAAACATTTGAAGAGCCAATGTTTTCAAATTTTGTTTTTTTTTTTAATTATTATAGATTTTGATCAAATATATATGCTTGGACTATACCTACATTGTCTTACTTTATGTTAGCCACCTTGAATTCTAGAGGATATCATGGGTTATAAACAGTGCATTTTTTCTAGCAAAAAAGGTGCCGGTACTCAACTGCTAGGCCACCCTTCAAGGGTGGGGTGATCACTGAGGGACTCATCCCACAATAGCCAGGACCCTCTGCAACCAGTCACAGAATCTATGACAAGGCAGAATTGGTGTGTTGAGGCTGAGCTCTTTCATTAAAACTTGGGGTCCATGGGTCAATTTTAGCAGACAATGAAAAAGATGCCGGTACTCAGTACCCCCTCAAAAAAAGCCCTGCTTTTATCACATGTAGCAGTGATTTTGATTTCTACAGGCATCTCTATTTTCTTTCATTTAGGGGGCTTATCAACATGAGCTATTGTTAAGACGTTATTTTACTGTTAACCCCTGTAATTAGCTTGATTGTTCTATACTTGGCTCACTTTTGATAATGTGATGTCATAATGCCTCATTCCACCAATGGCTAACAGCCAACCTCATCAATGATGTCACAATGGCCTGATCACCCACAGGTGGGTCCCTTTATCCAGTGCATTTGTTCTAGCAAAAGAGGTGCCGGTACTCAAATGCTAGGCCACCCTTCAAGGGTGGGGTGATCACTGAGGGATCCACCCCACAATAGCCAGGCCCCCTGCAACCAGTCACAGAATCTATGACAAGGCAGAACTGGTGTCTTGAGCCTGAGCTCTTTCATTAAAACTTGTGGTCCATGGGTCAATTTTAGCAGACACTGGAAAAGGTGCCGGTACTCAGTACCCCCTCAACAGAGCCTTGCTTTTATCACATGTAGCAGTGATTTTGATTTCTACAGGCATTTCTTTTTTCTTTCATTTAGGGGGCTTATCAACATGAGCTATTGTTAAGACATGTTATTTTACTGTTAAGCCCTGTAATTAGCTTGGCTCACTTTTGATAATGTGATGTCATAATGCCTCATTCCACCAATGGCTAACAGCCAACCTCATCAGTGATGTCACAATGGCCTACACGTGGGTCCCTTTTATCCAGTGCGTTTGTTCTAGCAAAAGAGGTGCCGATACTCAAATGCTAGGCCACCCTTCAGGGGTGGGGTGATCACTGAGGGACCCACCCCACAATAGCCAGGTCCCCTGCGACCAGTCACATAATCTATGACAAGGCAGAATTGGTGTGTAGAACCTGAGCTCTTTCATTAAAACTTGGGGTCCATGGGTCAATTTTAGCAGACACTGGAAAAGGTGCCGGTACTCAGTACCCCCTCAACAGAGCCTTGCTTTTATCACATGTAGCAGTGATTTTGATTTCTACAGGCATTTCTTTTTTCTTTCATTTAGGGGGCTTATCAACATGAGCTATTGTTAAGACATGTTATTTTACTGTTAAGCCCTGTAATTAGCTTGGCTCACTTTTGATAATGTGATGTCATAATGCCTCATTCCACCAATGGCTAACAGCCAACCTCATCAGTGATGTCACAATGGCCTACACGTGGGTCCCTTTTATCCAGTGCGTTGTTCTAGCAAAAGAGGTGCCGATACTCAAATGCTAGGCCACCCTTCAGGGGTGGGGTGATCACTGAGGGACCCACCCCACAATAGCCAGGTCCCCTGCGACCAGTCACATAATCTATGACAAGGCAGAATTGGTGTGTAGAACCTGAGCTCTTTCATTAAAACTTGGGGTCCATGGGTCAATTTTAGCAGACAATGGAAAAGGTGCCGGTACTCAGTACCCCTAAGTACCCCCTCAAAAACAGCCCCGGTTATAAATCTCTGGAATAGAATAGAATGTATACTGCAGTTAAGAGGAAATAGGTTTAGGAAGAATCTAAGAAAATACTCTTCCACAGCAAGGGTGGTGGATGCATGAAATGGCCTACCGCTGGAGGTCGTGGAGACGAGGACTGTATCAGAATTTAAGGAAGCGTGGGACAGGCATGTGGGATCCCTTAGGAAAGGAAGAGTTAGTGGTTACTGAGGATGGGCAGACTGGATGGGCCATTTGGCCATTATCTGCTTCTCCTACATAAGCGCACAACTATGGAATGGCCTTCCAAAAGCCCTGAAAACAATCCATGACCACCAGACCTTCAGAAAATCACTAAAAACCAACCTCTTCAAAAAGGCCTACCCCAACAACCCCACGTAAACCTCTTCACCAACACAGCATGGCCTTGACCGTACTGGACAACACGCAATCTTCAACCCTCCCAACCTTCCACATATACCTCATACGATCACTCTTCAACCTTGTACTTGTTATCAACCGACTGGGCAAACTCCTTTGACGGTACTATGTAAGCCACATTGAGCCTGCAAATAGGTGGGAAAATGTTGGGTACAAACGCAACAAATAATAATAATAATAATCATTGTTTCTCTGTTTCATCTCAGCTCCACTCAAACTATGCTCCCGAGAACGTAACAAAACCTTTGTGCAACAGTGTGTGCATGTATTCCGCCACACAGTTTCAGATGAGCTATTTTTTATGTGCCATAAATGCTTTATACAATACAATACAATATGTAACTTATTTACCGCTTAATCCCAGCAAAAGGCACAGGGCAGATTACAATCCAACAAAACCAATACAGACACTGGGAATTACATTTTAAAATCATAAAGAACATTAAGGGGTCCTTTTACTAAGGTGCGCTGAAATATGATCTGCAGTTGTGTAGACGCGTGTTTCGGGCGCATGTAGAATTATTTTTTTTGTGCACCTACAGAAACATGCCTTTTTTTTTTTTTTTTTGCTGAAAACAGATGTGCGGCAAAATGAAAATTGCTGTGCGTCCATTTTGGGTCTGAGACCTTACCGCAAGCTATTGACCTAGCGGTAAGGTCTCACATGGTAACTGCGCGGTAATGGTCTACGTGCGTCAAATGCTACTTGACGCGTGTAGCTGCCGCACGCTAGAAAATAAAAAAATATTTTTCAGACATGCGTTGCGGACATGCGCCAAAATTGAAATTACCGCAAGGGTCATGTATAGGCTTAGTAAAAGGGCCCCTAAATATTTAACAAGAATATTCATATTAAATAAGTAACCGTATATAAATTGATCAAAATTTATCAAATAGAAAAGTTTTCGATTTCTTAGGAAAAGGTAAATAATTTTGTTTTGCTTTGATAGTAGTAGGTAAACCATGCCAAATAGATATCGCTTGATAAGAAAACAAAGAATTAAACAATCAAGATTTAAGTTTCTTTATTACTTGATATAGCACTAAAGGGTTATTACTTCTAAGCGGTTTACAAGTTTAATGCACATTTTTAATAGGGATAATAAAAATTGGTCTTACAGGCGAGGAGAGCGTCTGAACAGAAATGTTTCCCATGTGGAAACTAATTTATAAAATTAGGCTTTGGGAATAATTGTATAAGGATGTCATCTACTTTTACGCCGATGTATACACAGAATAAACAAGTCTCCGCAGGATACACAGAGTGCAGCAAAACAGCGAAGATGACTAAAGGATGAGTGGACAATGTTCCAATCAGTAAAAACAGTTTATTACAGATTGTTCAGGACTCGACACAGCTGTGTTTTGGCCGGCTAGGCCTGCATCAGGAGTTCACTCTCGGAGTTACTGCTAACAAAGGTTTTGCAATATTGGAGCACACGTTTCATTATCCCTTTGCATCGTGACGGACAATTCAACAAGTGGATGACCTTATTTGACATATGAGACTCCTGATGCAGGCCTAGCCAGCCGAAACACAGCAGTGTCGAGTCCTGAACAATCTGTACTAAACTGTTTTTACTGAATGGAACGTTGTCCACTCATCCTTGAGTCATCTTCGCTGTTCTTCTGCACACCATCTACTTTTACGTAACAGGAAGGCATGAAAATAGCAGTATTGTAGTCATTCACACCCAGGGCTGCCGAGAGAGGGGGACAGGGGGGACAAAAGTCCCCGGGCCCGGGCCTCCGGGGGGGCCCGGCGCCGCCGCTGCAGTGTGCCCCGCCCGCCTCGCTCCGGAACTAACCTTAAGCCTCCTTTCACTTCGCGCAAGCAGCAGCAGGGCAGGCCACTCCTTCCTTCCGTGTCCCGCCTTCGCCTGACGTAACGTCCGCGAGGGCGGGGCACGGAAGGAAGGAGGAGAGGTCTGCCCTGCTGCTGCTTGCGCAAAGTGAAAGAAGGAGGCTTAAGGTTAGTTCTGGGCCCGGTAGCGGGTGGAGGGGGGGGGGGGGGGGGGGCCCGGCGACCTCGGGTGGGGGGGGGGGCCCGGGGGTGGCCTTGTCCCGGGTCCGGCGGCCCTGTTCACACCTGTAGGTGGCCACTTAGGCCGGGGCCTCAGGCAGCACTCTTGTGAGGTGGCATCGCCCCCCTGCCCTTCCCTCCCCAAACCCCTTCCCTGAAATTACCTTTTTTTTTCTGTTCTTGTTTTTCAAACGTGGGTGGTGGCATCGATTCCCATAGGCTGCCCTGCCGCCAGTCCAGGAAGGCCTGTCTACTGCGGGTGGGCCCGCCTCTGAGGAAACAGGAAAGTTCGTCAGAGAGGCGGACCGACCGCAGTAGAGAGAAGGGACCATGACCGGCGGCAAGACAGTCTATGAGAGTCTCTATTGCCGCATTCTTTTGAAAAACAAGAACATAAAAGAAAAGGTAATTTTGGGGAAGGGGGCTGGAGAAGGAAGAACGGCGGCGGCGGAGGAGCCGGGACGGCAGCTCATTTCTTGCCTCAGGCGGCAGATTGTCTTGGGCTGCCCCTGCTTACTCAAGTAAATGACCTCTTACAGAATACCGACTAGAGGAAATGGAACATGCATTGCTAGTGGCCGTAGGCTTGAGCGGAGTTTGAGCGGAGCATGGACAGAGCGCACAGGTATGGTAGATTCCATGTTAACATCGAGGTGCAGGCATTTATACCAGCTATAGACTATTGCAACTTGCTTCTCACAGGTCTCCCACTTAGCCATCTCTCTCCTCTTCAATCTGTTCAAAATTCTGCTGCACGACTAATATTCCACCAGGGTCGTTATGCTCATATTAGCCCTCTCCTCAAGTCACTTCACTGGCTTCCTATCTGTTTCCGCATACAGTTCAAACTCCTCTTATTGACCTATAAATGCATTCACTCTGCAGCTCCTCAGTACCTCTCCACTCTCATCTCTCCCTACATTCCTCCCCAGGAACTACGTTCACTGGGTAAATCTCTCTTATCTGCACCCTTCTCCTCCACTGCTAACTCCAGACTCCGTTCCTTTTATCTTTGCTGCACCATATGCCTGGAATAGACTTCCTGAGCCGGGACATCAAGCTCCATGTCTGGCCGTCTTCAAATCTAAGCTAAAAGCCCACCTTTTTGATGCTGCTTTTAACTCCTAACCCTTACTCACTTGTTCAGAACCCTTATCTTATCATCCTCACTTTAATATTCCCCTATCTCTTTTTTGTCCTGTTTGGCTGTCCTAATTACATTGTAAGCTCTGTCGAGCAGGGACTGTCTCTTCATGTTCAAGTGTATAGCGCTGCGTACGTCTAGTAGCACTATAGAAATGATAAGTAGTAGTAGTCTTTGGGATTCCGGAATCTTGCTACTCTTTGGGATTCCGCACAGAATCTTGCTACTCTTTGGGATTCCGGAATCTTGCTACTCTTTGTCCTTATCTGGACTGTTTGTCTGTCCTAATTAGATTGTAAGCTCTGTTGAGCAGGGACTGTCTCTTCATGTTCGGGTGTACAGCGCTACGTACGTCTAGTAGCGCTATAGAAATGATAAGTAGTAGTAGTAATGTACATGATCATGCTTAATACATGCGCATTTTTGAACGTTTGTGAAGTGTTCTATAAAGAAAAGTAGATACCGTCTTTTCTATAGGTAGGCGTAAAATAAACCCCATAATCAGCATCTACAGTGACCACACTATTACACAATTACCCTCCCTATGTCTATAGGAAAAATCCAAATGCATCTAGCCTGTAATTGAGATCCTTCAGAAAACTGAATTTCCTATAATGGATTTAAAAAAAAAAGACTTTATGGATTTCCTGAAGACTGCGTGAGTGTAAACGGTGTCATTCATCATCTCTCCTGGCATGCACTGATCAGATCTAACAGGCGAGACGATTTGTGACACTGTTCAGAACATGGCTACTCCCAGACGTTTGAGGGAATTGCGGGAAAGCAGCGGAGAGAGGAGAAAATACATGCAAAGAAAAACTTTTTTTTTATCTGAAACAGGGTAATATGTGATTGTGAAACTGGGTTCGGTTTTCCCTTTCCAGTACTTCAAATGAATGGAATAAAACATCTACTTACATTTTCTGTGGTTCCTGTAATGACATGGAGTCCATCATAGGTTGACTTAATGTACATGCCCTAGGCAAAACAAATTGTTGGAATGTATTTGTCATGGGTTGGAAAAACTGCGTGATAATTAACAAACAAATGCTATAGAACAAACAGTAAACCCAGATCACATTCAACCCAAACGGCCATTTTACTAAGGCCCCCCTAAAAGTGGCCTGCGCTGGTGTAGGCGCATGTTTTGAACGCGTGCGGGTCATTTTTTTTCAGTGCGGCCAAAAATGGATGTGCGGCAAAATTAAAACCAGCGTGTTTTTTTGGCCTGAGACCTTACTGCCACCCATTGACTTAGCGGTAAGGTCTCGCGCGCTAACCAAGCAGTAAGCGGCCAGTGTGCGTAAACTGCCGATTACTGCCGGGTAAGCACCACGTGGTAGAAAATATTTTCGACACGCGTCAAAAGTAGAATTACCGCCCGGGGCACGCAGTAGCCAGGTGGTAGTTCCAGTTTGGCGCACGTTGGACACGCGTAGGTGCCTACGCACCTTAGTAAAAGGGCCCTTAGGTGATTTAACCAGGTAGGGGAGGCTTCTGCCTAGTTACATCACACTTGACTCAGCGCTGCTAAATACTGGTGGAGACTCTGGTCAGTCAGAAGTTGGTGGTCCAGGGCCAGGAGATATGCATGTACCTGCGATGTTCTGCACCAATGCTCACATACCTTACTGGATAAGTTGGACTGTGCAAAAGGCGGACTTAATTTTGCCTGGTTGGGTAGTTGGGTATGGCACTGAACATCAGCCGTATCCGAATACTTTCCGAATCAGAACACGGACCCATATATTTCATGCTGGGGTTTGAACATGGTCTAACATAGGATATCTAGGCTTAATTCAGCCCACAGCTGACAGTGGCTTAAAAACTGCAGGCTGAATATTGCACCCTCCCCCCACCCCTCAAAACAAAAAATATTTTATGGATTTGAAAGCAATGATTCTGTGATGAATAGGAACAAAGCCCCTTGTTAATCTTTTTTATGGAAACTCCTTAACAGGAAATCACAGCATTGACCACAGATGTGTTTATAGAACTTCTATATTTCAACAGGGCTGCTGAGGTGGGAGGGGGGTGGGCAGAGGGGAAGATTCCCTGGGCTCGGCCTCCCTGCACCATTGATTCAGAAAGACTGCTCTGTCAGCCACAGGTGCTTCTTCCTGCTGTGTCCCGCCTCCTGTGAAATAACTTCCTGTTTCTGCATAGGTGGTACATGGCAACAAGAAGGGCCCGTGGCCAGCAGAGAAGCCTCTCTCAATCACTGTTGTGGGAAGGGGGCGGTAGTTGTAGCAGCTACCGGGGGTGGGGGGTGACTGCAGCAGTGGAAGGGCCCCAGAGATTGTTTGTCCTGGGCCCAGCTTTGTCTCTTGGCGGCCCTGTATTTCACTGTCCCAATTCTGACCTTTAGGCACCGGTGGCCATTGTTTCTATCAATCCTTCAATATCTGTATATATATGAAAAAAATTTAATGTAAGTAATTAGCAGTTCTCAAACAAATATTTCTGTCTTTGTTCACAGAGAAAGGAAGAGTAGGATTGCAGAAGACAAATGTTCATAGGAATGGAAGTGTGGTAGACCTTGACCAATTTTTAGAAGACTCTGTGTTCCTGAGGAGCTAGCTGAACTAAAGGTTGACGAAGCCATCAGGCCAGATGGGATACATCTGAGGGTACTGAAGGAACTTAGGGACATTCTGTATCTCTGACCTTTTCAGGGCTTCTTTAGAGTCTGGAGTGGTTCCAGAGGAATGAAGAAGGGAAGATGGGGTTCCTCTCCAAAAAAAGAGGACACAAAAAGGATGTTGGGACCTACAGGCCGGCTAGTTTGACCTATGTGGTGAGTAAATTAATGGAAATACTTCTAAAACAGAGGAAAGCGAGGTTTCTGGAATCTACCATGGCTTTACTAGAGGTAGGTCTTCTCAGATATATCTGATTAATTTCTTTGTCCGGATGACTAAATAGTTGGATATAAGGAGAGAGCCAGATGTGGCATACATAGATTTTTAACAAATGCTTTGTCACAGCATAGGTGAATGATAAATAAACTGAGTTACCCTTGGTATGGACCCTACAGTGATTGACTGTGTTAGAAACTGGTTAAGAGGAAGGTGACAGAGGGTAGTGGTACATGGAATTCACTCTGAGGAAAGAGAGGTTACCAGTGGTATGCTGTAGGGGTTGGTCTGTGGTCTGACTCTTTTTAACATTTTTGTTGTCACGACTTGGAATGAGCCCTTGGGCCACAGCCGAGTTGACACTACCTAGCCAACCTGAGAGCTGGCTAGGCCCCAACTGGCAGCGGGCGAGACACCTCAGCAAGGCTGGAATGAAGAAGGGACTGGAGCTTGTAGATAGGCTGGATCTGGAAGACAGGGCTGGAGCAAAGCAGGAAGCAGGGCAGGAACAAGGTTGGAACACGGAGCAGGGCTAGAACAAGATAGGCAGGAACAGGAGACAAACTGGAACAAGGCTGCAACACACATTAGACAGCTGTAGGAAATCTGCTGCAAAGGCACTGACTAGGAGACAGGAACCTCCATAAATACTAACAAACAGAAAATGATGACATCAGCCAGCGACCTCTTGCAGAGCTATAAAGGAAGTGATGGGTTTCCAGGAAGTAAACAGATCCTTCTTTGCATAGAATGCTGCTGGAGACCACGCAATTCTAGGCGGTTTCCAGAATACACACACAATAACATCTTCATATGTAACACACAATCCTTCCAACATGATAAACAAAACAAATTATATAATATTGCTATAAAACCCAATTAGCATTGGTTCTTAATTACTATATTTATTTATTTGAAGTTGCATGTCCCGTGCATGGTCTACTTTCTTGACCGTTTGGGGTCTGGAGTTCTCTCCGGCAGTACAATTATCTGGGAGACAGCAAGAATCTTTGCAGGGTCTGTGTTGGATCGGAATTCCAAGGTGGAAGGCTTCGCCCTGGGGGGAATCCAACGTTGGAAGGCTTAGCTGAGGTTGAACAGACATTAAGCAAGACTGAGAACAAGTCGAACCCCAGGCTACAATGTCACCAGAGTGCCAGTCAGTATGAGGTTCATGTTTCTGCAACCAGGGAAGGCCCAAAATGACCTGATGGACAGATCTGGGGAGTACATGAAACTCTATCTTCTCTTGACCGAGGAAACGTAAAAGAGTTCTCTGAGGGGATTCACAGAAATATCACACTGGCATATCAGTCAGAATCAAGGAGAGCTTGGACTACGATCTAGTTATTGTCCCATAGAATTGAGACAGGGAGAGTACAGAGGGAGGTCGGAACAACTCGGGAAGGACCTAGAGACATCTCCCCCACCTAGGTCTGGAACTAGTCCCAGTTTCCTGGGACATCACTTAGCATAATGTCCCAGGTCCACAGAGTATAGACAGAGATTCTGCACTCTCCGATGTCTTTCTCTTCCTCTGAAAGTGAAGAATGCCCTATTTGCATGGGGTCTTCTTTTTCTGAGTCTGAGAGATCCTGGAACTGGGGCATCAAGCATGTAGAGTGGCACATTCCTTACCCCTCTCTTGAAAGAGGATTTCCACCTTGATGCATAGGAAAACCAGGTCATCCAAAACTAGTGGAGAGATTCCGTCCCATCAGTTCATCCTTAATGTGGCCCGCCAGACCCTGCCAACAGTCGGCCACCTGGGACTCCTGATTCTACTGTATTTCAGAAACCAGGGTCCGGAATTGAATGGCATACTGGCCCACAGTTAGGGCCCCTTGACATAGATGCAGGAGCTCGGAAGCTGCCAAGGACAGATGCCCCAGAGTTTCAAATACCTGCTGGAAGAGTGTGAGGAAGACAGCCAAGTTGGACACAAGCGGGTCATTCTGTTTCCACAGGGGTGCAGCCCAAGCCAGTACTTGCCCAGAAAGGAGAGAGACAATAAAGGTAATCTTGACTTGATCCGAAGGAAAGCTAGAGGGCTGTAGTTCAAAGTTCATCAAACACTGGTTAATAAATCCTCGCACACCTTGGAGTTCCCATCAAAGCGTGGTGGTGCCGAGAGTAGAGGCTGAGACACCGGGTAAGCCAGAGGTGGCACCACTGCAGCAGATCCTGGAGGCAGATTCAGAACTGGAGAACCTGCAATTTGCATCACCGCAAGCTGAGCACAGACTCTCTGAAGGGTTTCCATAATCTGTCGAAGTTGAGTCCGTTGCTGCTTGACCACCTGGGCGAGGTCCTGGAGATGCTGGAGCTGGTCCATGCAGCTAGTTAGATCCTGAACAGAATCAGAAAGTTGTGGAGCTAGAGGGCCAGCTGCTGGAGCAGCTGCAGGGTGGGTGACTCACCCGAGCTCATGGCCTTTGCAATCTGTCACGACTCAGGGTGAGCCCTTGGGTTGCAGCCACGTTGACACTACGCAGCCAACCCAAAAGGAAGTGAAGACATCAGTCAGCACCCTCTTGCAAGCTATAAAGGAAGTGCTGGGTTTCCAGAAAGAAAACAGATCCTTCTTTCTATGGAATGCTGCTGGAGACCACAGAGAACAGGTGAGGGGGCGTAACATTTGTGAGTGATATTGCAGAAGGACTTTCTAGTAAGGTTTGCCTCTTTGTGAATATACCAAATAATAGGGCAGACACCCCTGATGGTGTAGATAATATGAGGAGGGATCCAGTGAAGCTTGGAGAATGCTCTAGAATTTTGGAGCTAGACTTTAATGCTAAAAAATGCAGGATCATGCATTTAGTCTGTGAAAACCCAAGGAAATGGTACAGTTTAGGGGGTAAAGAACACTTGTGCACAGAAGAGGAGAAGACTTGGGGGTGATCATATTTGATAATCTTAAGATGGCCAAACAGGTGATGGAAAAAGTCAGAAAGATGCTTGGGTGCACAGGGAGAGGAATGGCCAGCAGGAAAAAGAAGGTGCTAATGCCTCTGTATAAGTCTCTGGTGAGACCCCATTTCGAGCACTTTGTACAATTTTGGAGACTGCACCTACAAAAAGATACAAACAGGATGGAGCTTATCCAGAGGAAGCTATTAACATGGTCAGTGCTCCTATTCATAAAACATGTAAGGTCAGACTTAAAGATCTCAGTATGTATAATTTGGAAGAAAGATGGAAGAGGGGAGATATGACATTTAAGGTCTTTAGTGGCATCAATGCACAGAAGCAAAGGCGTACCAAGGGCGAGGTGGTGGGGGCGGTCCGCCCTGGGTGCACGCCGCTGGAGGGGTGAAGAGAGCAGCCACGCACCTGTCGGCTCTGCTGGTTCCCTGCTCCCTCTGCCCCGGAACAGGTTACTTCCTGTTCCGAGGCAGAGGGAGCAGGAAGCCAGTGGAGCCGAGAGCCGCGTGGCTGCTACCAGCAGCCAAGAATGCACCCGGGGGGGAGGGGGGATTGATGCGCTGGGGGGGGGGGGGGGGTGTCATTGCACCAGGGGGGGGTCATGCTGCACCCGGGGGGGGGGGGGGGGGTGCGCACTGGCGATCCGCCCCGGGTGGCAGCCGACCTAGGATCATCACTGCACAGAAGACAAATTTCTTTCAACTGAAAGGAAGCTCTGGAATGAGGGGGCACAGGATGAAACTGAAAGGGGAGTAATTTAAGGAAATACTTCTTTCATGGAAAGGCTGGTGGATGTGTGGAATTGCCTCCTGATGGGAGGTGGTGTATCTGAATTCAAGAAAGTGTGAGGCAAGAACACTGGGTTTCTCAGGGAGCAGAAGAGATAGCAGCTGATATGGATGGTCAGACTGGATAGGCCATAAGGCCTATAGATATCTGTAGTCATTATCTATGTTTCTGTCTTCATTCTCCCACAGAAATCTCAGGATAGGCATGATGAATATGTATGAGATCTAACTGCAAGCATTAGAGACCCAGAGCCTTGTTTACTAAGGTGCATTAGTTTTTTTTAGCGCGCCTACACTTAGCGCGAACACTAACCATGTAGGCGCCTATAGGGATATTGTACGAATGTACATGGTTAACGCACATTAAAAACATTAACACACCTATAACACTGCTTAGTAAATAGGGCCCCTATTATGTACAATAATAATATCACCCAGAAAACAATAAAACACAGTTTTCAATTACCCAATCTGAATTTAGAGAAACAACATTGAAAATACAAGAAGGTATCAGAAATGATTTATGTAGTCAACAATTAGGTCAAGGCAAGACTCCATGGGATAATGTCACCATTTGGCCTACACCCCATTTAAAATTTCAGTCATTTATCTTCCTATAAGTATAAACATACAAATGCGTTCATTCTTAAACTCAATGTCCAACTTCTACAAAAAGGGGAGGGGGGGAATTCTATAAGCGGTGCTCAAAATTTGGTGCTGGAAAAAAAATCAGTTCTAAGCGTGATCCCATAAAGGACGTGTGCCCTTTATAAAATCATGCTTAGCGTCAATTCCTATGTCTAAATTTGGGTGGCAGACTTACCCTTGCTGAAACTTGATTAGGCGCGCTGAGGCAGTATGCTGTAACAATGCCCATAACAATGACCTGACATGCCCATGGCCACACCCCTTTTGAGTTACATACTACAGTGATACCTCGGTTTTCGTCGATAATCCGTCCGAAAACAATTGGTGAAATCCGAAACCGACGAAAACCGAGGCAATTATTTCTGAGCAGGAGAACGTGTGGGTTGCCCTTTGTTTTCACAAAATTAGCATCGAGGTCACGTGGGCACGCCGGCGAAATCCGAGACAAATTTTTCACGGAAAAAATTGACGAAAACCGAAATTAACGATAACCGAACTCAACGAAAACCGAGGTATTACTGTATTAGAGTTAGGCACCAAGCCTTATAGAGTAGTATATAGCTAGATGCGCATGACAATTTTAATGTGTGCCCCCAATTATTGACGTTAATTGGCTCGTTATTTGCATGTGCATCTTGGGAACACACCCAAGTTTTACAGCACAAATCTAGGCAACTATATATAGAATCCGAGGAATGGTGTAAAGCTCTCAACAGTTTATTAAAAAACATAGGGGGAAATTTTATAAAAAGGCACCTGGAGGTAGGCACCAGTTAAACACATCAAAGACACAATGAAATTCACAGATATCTACATGCACTAGGTGCTATTCCATAAGGTATCACCTAGGTGACGTGGAGGGGCATTTTCGATATGACATATGTGTCTATGTCCAACTTTGGATGTTTTACACAAAGAGGGGCATTTTCGAACGGGGGACACCCATCTCTAAGGGCGCCCATCTCTGAGAATGCCCCCGCGAAGGGGCGGGGCATCCTGTATTATCAAAACAAGATGGGCGTCCATCTTTCGTTTCGATAATGTGGTCGGGACGCCCAAATCTCAATATTTAGGTCGACCTAAGAGATGGTCGACCTAAATGTTCAGATGGTCAAATGTAGAGATGGACAACCTCGGTTTTCGCCGATAATGGAAACTGAGGACGCCCATCTCAAAAATGACCAAATGCAAGCCCTTTGGTCATGGGAGGAGCCAGCATTCGTAGTGCACTGGTCCCCCTGACATGCCAGGACACCAACCGGGCACCCTAGGGGGCACTGCAGTGGACTTCACAAATTGCTCCTAGGTGCATAGCTCCCTTACCTTTGGTGCTGAGCCCCCCCAACCCCCCCAAAACCCACTCCCTACAACTGTACACCACTATCATAGCCCTAAAGGGTGAAGGGGGCACCCACATGTGGGTACAGTGGGTTTCGGGTGGGTTTTGGAGGACTCACATTTACCACCACAAGTTTTAACAGGTAGGGGGGGTGGGCCTGGGTCCGCCTGCCTGAGGTGCACTGCACCCACTAAAAACTGCTCCAAGGATCTGCATGTTGCTTTAATGGACCTGAGTATAACATCTGAGGCTGGCAAGTAATATTTTTAATCACATTTTTTCGGGGTGGGAGGGAGTTAGTGACCACTGGGGGAGTAAGGGGAGGTCATCCCTGATTCCCTCCAGTGGTCATCTGGCCATTTAGGGCACCTTTTTGGGTCTCATTCATTATAAAAACAGGCCTAGCTCAAAACGCCTTAGTTTTAAGTCCTGGACAGTTTTGTTTTGTTTCTGAATATTTGCTTAGCCAGTTAAGTTGCCGCAGCTGAAACTGGATACTCAAAGCCGATCATCGGATATGGCCTGGCATTGAATATCTGGGAAATCTAGAGTTGAATATCTAGGGTCAGTGACCCTAGACGGCAGCAGCTAACCGCGCTGCCAGCTGAACACTGGGGGGTATGTGCCTAACTGCTTACAATTAGGCACAAGCACTCACACTAGCCTTTACATAAGTACATAAGCAATGCCACACTGGGAAAAGACCAAGGGTCCATTGAGCCCAGCATCCTGTCTACGACAGCGGCCAATCCAGGCCAAGGGCACCTGGCAAGCTTCCCAAACGTACAAACATTCTATACATGTTATTCCTGGAATTGTGGATTTTTCCCAAGTCCATTTAGTAGTGGTTTATGGACTTGTCCTTTAGGAAACCGTCTAACCCCTTTTTAAACTCTGCTAAGCTAACCGCCTTCACCACGTTCTCCGGCAACGAATTCCAGAGTTTAATTATGCGTTGGGTGAAGAAACTTTTTCTCCAATTTGTTTTAAATTTACTACACTGTAGTTTCATCGCATGCCCCCTAGTCCTAGGTAGATATGGTATAACTGCTCACATCTAAAGTTTGGCGCTTACGAGCAGAGTTACACTCGTATTCTATATGTACATGATTACCATTATAGAGTCCATACTTGGCATGCTGTATCCCGGCGCCTAACTTTAGATGCCCTCTTCCTCTTCCTTGCCCTGTCCCTTCCTAATCTTCTTTCCCCCCCACTCCCACTGTCTACCACTCCCGCCCTGCCCGCCATGGCAATACCCTATTCACCCTCATCCCCCACCACCTCACCATCCCACTTGTCCCCCTCCTCCCTTCCTAGCTCTTAACCTTCAACACTTCCTTACTGCCATTAACCCATCCCCATTCCTCCTAAGTCCACCCCTTCTTCGTCGCCTTCGCCGCCCGACCTACCCCACCCTCCTCCGCATTCTCTTGCTCCTCCTCCTGCTATCCGTGGGAGACATTAACCCTAATCCAGGTCCCCCTCACCTGTCCCCGTCCTATCCATGCGAACGATTCCGGGATGTCTCCAATCTCGTCTCTATTCCCCTCCTCCCCCCCCTCTTCCCTCCCCTTCTCATGCGCCTTGTGGAATGCCCACTCAGTCTGCAACAAACTGCCCTTCACCCACGATCTCTTCCTCTCTCGCTCCCTTCAACTGCTCGCCCTAACCGAAACCTGGATCTCCCCGGAAGACTCGGCCTCAGTCGCGGCCCTCTGCCATGGAGGTTATCGCTTCTCCCACACTCCCAGCCCAGTTGGCCGAGGTGGAGGCGTTGGGTTACTACTCTCGCCCTCCTGTAGTTTCCACCCCTCCCCCTACCGCAGTCTCACTGCTTCTCATCCTTTGAAGCCCACTCCATCCGGCTATTCTACCCGCTGCCACTCAGAGTCGCAGTCATCTACCGCCCCCCTGATAAATCCTTCTCTTCCTTCCTCACCGACTTTGATGCTTGGCTTTCCGTCTTTCTTGAACCCTCATCTCCGTCCCTCATTCTCGGAGACTTTAACATACACGCTGATGACCCATCCAACCCTAACGCTTCTAAGTTCCTCACCCTAACATCCTCCTTCAACCTCCAGCTGTGCTCCACCACCCCTACTCACCATGACGGCCATTGTCTTGACCTCGTCCTCTCCTCCTCCGGCTCACCCTCCAATTTCCACGCTTCTGCTCTCCCTCTCTCCGATCATCACCTGATCACATTTACACTTCTTCACCCCCCCCCCCCCCCCCCTCTGCCCCGTCCAACTTTAACCACCACCTCCAGGAATCTCCAGGCTATTGACCCCCCCACTTTATCCTCTAGTATCTCTAATCTCCTCCTCTCCATCATGTCCTCCGAAACTGTAGACAAAGCGGTCTCCGCTTACAATGCCGCTCTCTCCTCTGCTTTGGACACCCTCGCTCCATCTACCTCCCGTCCCACAAAGCGTACTAACCCCCAGCCTTGGCTGACCCCTTGCATCCGTTACCTTCGCTCCTGCACCCGATCCGCTGAACGCCTCTGGAGGAAATCTCGTACCCATTCAGACTTCTTTCACTACAAATTCATGCTATCCTCCTTCCATTCCTCCCTATTCCTTGCAAAACAGGACTATTACACCCAATTGACCAATTCTCTCCGCTCCAACCCTCGTCGTCTCTTCACCACCCTTAACTCCCTCCTCAAAGTGCCTCCCGCTCCCACTCCCCCTTCACTTTCTCCTCAATCACTGGCTGACTACTTCCGTGACAAGGTGCAAAAGATCAACCTTGAGTTCACTACCAAGCCACCACCTCCTCTTCAGCCTGTAGCCCTATCCACCAACAACCAACCAACCATGGCCTCTTTCTCCTCCTTTCCTGAGATCACCGAGGATGAAACCTCCCGCCTTCTTTCCTCCTCGAAATGCACCACCTGTTCCTCCGATCCCATCCCCACCAACCTACTTAACACCATCTCCCATACTGTCATCCCCTCCATCTGTCGCATCCTTAACCTTTCTCTCTCCACTGCAACTGTCCCTGACACCTTCAAGCACGCCGTAGTCACACCTCTCCTAAAAAAAACCCATCACTTGACCCTACCTGCCCCTCCAACTACCGCCCCATCTCTCTCCTACCCTTCCTCTCCAAAATACTTGAGCGCGACGTTCACAGTCGCTGCCTTGATTTTCTCTCCTCTCATGCCATCCTCGATCCACTTCAATCCGGTTTTCGCCCTCTACACTCGACAGAAACAGCACTCTCTAAAGTCTGCAATGACCTGCTCCTCGCCAAATCCAATGGCCACTATTCCATCCTCATCCTTCTCGATCTATCCGCTGCGTTTGACACTATCAATCATGATTTACTTCTTGCCACACTGTCCTCATTTGGGTTCCAGGACTCTGTCCTCTCCTGGTTCTCCTCCTATCTCTCCCACCGCCCCTTCAGAGTTCACTCTCATGGATCTTCCTCCACCCCCATCCCGCTGTCGGTGTTCCCCAGGGATCTGTCCTTGGACCCCTTCTCTTCTCAATCTACACCTCTTCCCTAGGCTCACTGATCTCATGGTTTTCAGTATCATCTTTATGCTGATGACACCCAGCTATATCTGTCCACACCAGACATCACCGCGGAGACCCAGGCCAAGGTATCGGCCTGCTTATCCGACATTGCTGCCTGGATGTCCAACCGCCACCTGAAGCTGAACATGTCCAAAACCGAGCACCTCGTCTTTCCACCTAAACCCACTTCTCCTCTTCCTCCACTCTCTATCTCAGTTGATAACAGCCTCATCCTCCCCGTCCCATCTGCCCGCAACCTCGGAGTCATCTTCGACTCCTCCCTCTCCTTCTCTGCGCATATCCAACAGACTGCCAAGACCTGTCGCTTCTTCCTCTTCAACATCAGCAAAATTCGCCCTTTCCTCTCTGAGCACACCACACAAAGTCTCGTCCATGCTCTCATTACCTCTCGCCTCGACTACTGCAACTTACTCCTCACCGGCCTCCCCCTTAGCCATCTATCCCCCTTCAATCCGTTCAGAACGCTGCCGCACGTCTTATATTCCGCCAGAACCGATATACTCATATCACCCCTCTCCTCAAGTCACTTCACTGGCTTCCAATCAGATACCGCATACAATTCAAGCTTCTCCTCCTTACCTACAAATGCACCCAGTCTGCGGCTCCTCACTACCTCTGTACCCTCATCTCCCCCTATGTTCCCGCCCGTAACCTCCGCTCACAGGACAAATCCCTCCTTTCAGTACCCTTCTCCACCACTGCCAACTCCAGGCTCCGCTCATTCTGCCTTGCCTCACCCTATGCCTGGAACAATCTTCCTCAACCCCTACGCCAAGCCCCCTCCCTACCCATCTTCAAATCTCTGCTTAAAACTCACCTCTTCAATGCTGCTTTCAGCACCTAACCTTTCGAGAAATATAGTATGCCCTATCAGATTGACTCTACACTTGTCTTTAGATTGTTCACCTGTCTTTTCGATTGTAAGCTCCTTGAGCAGGGACTGTACTTCCATGTTTAATTTGTACAGCACTGCGTAAACCTAGTAGCGCTTTAGAAGTGTTAAGTAGTAGTAGTAGTAGTACTTTTCTGAATCTACCCCATAATGGACACATCAACATTAAGGCTTGTGTTATAGAATCGCCCCTTTATATGAAGTATCAGCCTAGTCCAGCACCAGTGTAACTTTAATCCAAGCTGAGAAAACACTCATTAACAGGTCAAAAGCACAGCTAAGAACATAAGAACGTAAGCATTGCCATACTGGGACAGACCGAAGGTCCATCAAACCCAGTAGTGGCCAATCCGGGTCACAAGTACCTGGCAAGATCCCAAAACATACATAGTAACATAGTAGATGATGGCAGAAAAAGACCAGCACAGTCCATCCAGTCTGCCCAACAAGACAACTCATATGTGCTACATAAGTACATAAGTACATAAGTACATAAGTACATAAGTAGTGCCATACTGGGAAAGACCAAAGGTCCATCTAGCCCAGCATCCTGTCACCGACAGTGGCCAATCCAGGTCAAGGGCACCTGGCACGCTCCCCAAACGTAAAAACATTCCAGACAAGTTATACCTAAAAATGAGGAATTTTTCCAGTCCATTTAATAGCGGTCTATGGACTTGTCCTTTAGGAATCTATCTAACCCCTTTTTAAACTCCGTCAAGCTAACCGCCCGTACCACGTTCTCCGGCAATGAATTCCAGAGTCTAATTACACGTTGGGTGAAGAAAATTTTCTCCGATTCGTTTTAAATTTACCACACTGTAGCTTCAACTCATGCCCTCTAGTCCTAGTATTTTTGGATAGCGTGAACAGTCGCTTCACATCCACCCGATCCATTCCACTCATTATTTTATACACTTCTATCATATCTCCCCTCAGCCGTCTCTTCTCCAAGCTGAAAAGCCCTAGCCTTCTCAGCCTCTCTTCATAGGAAAGTCGTCCCATCCCCACTATCATTTTCGTCGCCCTTCGCTGTACCTTTTCCAATTCTACTATATCTTTTTTGAGATACGGAGACCAGTACTGAACACAATACTCCAGGTGCGGTCGCACCATGGAGCGATACAACGGCATTATAACATCCGCGCACCTGGACTCCATACCCTTCTTAATAACACCCAACATTCTATTCGCTTTCCTAGCCGCAGCAGCACACTGAGCAGAAGGTTTCAGCGTATCATCGACGACGACACCCAGATCCCTTTCTTGATCCGTAACTCCTAACGCGGAACCTTGCAAGACGTAGCTATAATTCGGGTTCCTCTTACCCACATGCATCACTTTGCACTTGTCAACATTGAACTTCATCTGCCACTTGCACGCCCATTCTCCCAGTCTCGCAAGGTCCTCCTGTAATCGTTCACATTCCTCCTGCGACTTGACGACCCTGAATAATTTTGTGTCATCGGCGAATTTAATTACCTCACTAGTTATTCCCATCTCTAGGTCATTTATAAATACATTAAAAAGCAACGGACCCAGCACAGACCCCTACCTTGATTTGTACATTAAGATACATTTTATGCTGCTTATCCTAAAATATGCAGTGGATTTAATCATCTTAATAATGGCTTATGGACTTTTCTTTTAGAAAATTAGCCAAACCTTTTTTAAACCCTGCTAAGCTAACTGCTTTTACCACAATCTGTCAACGAATGCCAGAGTTTAATTACTCGCTGAGTGCAGAAATATTTTCTCTGATTTGTTTAAAATGTACAACTTAGTAGCTTCTTTGCTTGCCCCCTAGTCCTAGTATTTTTGGAAAAAGCGAACAAGCGATTCACATCTACCCGTTCCTCTCCACTCAGTATTTACCTCTATCGCATCTCCTCTCAGCCGTCTCTTTTCCAAGCTGTAGAGCCCCAGCTGCTTTAGCATTTCCTCATAGGGAAGTCATTCCATCCCCTTTATCATTTTTGTCACCCTTCTCTGTACCTTTTCAAATTCCGCTATATCTTTTATGAGATGCGGTGACCAGAACTGAACACAGTATTCAAGGTGCAGTCGCACCACGGAGCAATAAATTCCTTTCCTAATAATTCCCAACATTCTATGTCCTTACTTAGCTAACATGCTAACATATCCAAGCATCAATACAATTCCCCTGCAGGGACCTATCTTGCTACTTAGATTGAGAAATAACCCATATAATATGCTTGAAATGGTCTTTTAGTTTAATCAGCAAAATGACTGGAAACTTCTACGTGCTTCGTGCAAGGATCAGACAGTTTCAGCTTTAATCACAACTAGAGATGTCTCAGTCAGAGCAGAAAAAAATTCAGATTTCAAACTAATTTGTCTTGTTGCTGAACGGTGAACAAGCTCATTAAGAACACAATGCTACAGATAAGTACCAGAAAATAAGGCAAAATTTTGATTATGAAGATGGCTTTTTCAAGGTATTTAATCACAGAGACACTGCAATGCCCAACACTGTGAGGTGTGCAAACTAGGAAGTACAGGACAGATCTGAATATCCCTTCAGTGCTGCTAAATATCTTTTCTGGCAGTGTGAAAGCCAAACCTAGCCTTAGAATGCAGGCTTCATTTTCTAATGATGCAAAAACATTCCCTCCCGACTCCCAGGTGGGTCAATGGTTCAAACCGTGCCCAGTTTCAAGGCAACTATTCCATCAGTGATCCCCTTATGAAAGAGGGGGCCGATCTTAGTCCAGGATCCACTGCAACAGCACGTGCGTGACCTTTGACTCCATCAACAACATAGTCAGACTTTGGCTTCTTACCATTCAACTCCGCCTAGAAAAATGAAGCCTTAGGGGAGGGTCAGATTTTCAGCACACATTTTTCTTAGTCAAAATGATCACACTCACACACACATACATCCCAGCCTCTCTCATTTTCTTTAAGTAACCAGCTGTCTTCTTGTTAATGATCCCTGTCAGCATGTGCGTACATCTTACCAGCCCTTCGCTTGGCTTGACGTTGGTCAGCTGGGTCACTTCAAGATGAGCAGACTGGGACACCAAGGGATCAGAGGAGAGCGAGATAATATGGTCACAGACGCTGGAGAGGGTTTTACACTGCAAGCAGAAAAAAAGAACACACTGATCAATGACTGGTAACTAGATCATGTGAACAAAACTAAGGAGAACCAGGCCACTGGTGCATTCCAATACTTCCACTGTTGCAAATGCTGCATTCCAGATATTTATTTGGGGGTTGGACAGGAACACACAGAAGGCAACACTGCTATGTCTGCTTCAGCTGGATAAAAAACGTTGATTGCCACGGGCTGAATATCAGGCCCGTTAGTTTTACTGGGGGGCTGAAACTGACTGGTGCATTCTTTATGCAGAAAAACCTTTTGGAACTTGGAACTGAGAATACAGATTATTTTATATTGATTTTTTTGCACAGAAAGGTGAGCAGTGACACATCAGTGCACTTGCACTGCACCAGCAGGCCAACTATTTTATGTCATTCACACTTCAGCATCCAAGATTTTGTCGCAATTTAAGTACCAATATCCAGATAATTAAATAATGCTGCATTACTTTTACATTTCAGAAGATTACTGGCATTAGAAAGCTGCTAACCACGGTTTCCAAAGTAACAAATCCATATTCTCAGGATGGAGTCCTAGTTGGCTAACGTCCCAGACACTGGAGATTTATAGGAGCACTTGATTAGATTTAAATTGCTCATTATCAATAATAACTCATCTAGTTTTAGGTCTTGATTATTCATTTTGTCCATCATTTGTCCTATTTCTGGCTACAGGAACTGGCTTATGAAAAAAATGTTCATCTTTCTGTGTCTATGGGAAAACTCTTCAGGCCTCAAAGTTGGGATCCAGGCTTCATGGTTTTTTAAGATACAATTCTGTTTTTTTACAAAAAGTAAAGTGTGCTGTTGTCTCAAAACTATATCAATGCAGTGTCATCTGTTTAAAGACTGCAGAAATACACATCTAGGCCCGATTATCCTACACTCAGCCCTGGGAAATCTGCCAGTACTCCGCTGTTGTCAGTGCAGCTGCAGCACGAACGAGGCCTCTCGGGGTTACCAACTGGTCCCAGTTTTTCAGAAGAGATCTCACCCCCTTGGCTAGGGTTACCATATTTTGTCCCCCAAAAAAGGACACATGCCCCGCCCCTACCACACACCCCAGCCTGCCCCATCACACCCCACCCCGCCCCCTTTCACGCCCTCTGTCACACACCCCGTCACCCCCCTTCCCTTACCATACTACTGCCCTGGTGGTCTAGTGACCTCTTCGGGACAGGGAAGAACCTCCTCTTTCCTGTCCGGATCACTGCATACATCCTTTCTGTTGCTGATATCGGCGCCGATTCAAAAGGGCCGCCGAGAGTTGAAGTCTCGCGAGGTCACTTCAACTCTCGGCAGCCATTTTGAATCAGCGCTGAGATCAGCAACAGAAAGGATGTATGCAGTGATCCGGACAGGAAAGAGTGGGCTCTTTCCTGCTCCGAAGGCGGAAGAGGTCACTAGACCACCAGGGCAGTAGTAAGTAAGGGGAGGGGAGGCTAGCAATCTGCCTGTTTGTCCGGATTTCTGGACAAACGTGCAGGCTGGCGGGCTGTTCTATAGGACAGCCCACCCGCCAGCCTGCCCGTTTGTCCAGAAATCAGGACAAACGGGCAGATTGGTAACCCTACCCTTGGCGCACATGGGATTGTACTTCCTGCATTTCTCGGGAACCATCAGAGCTACAAGTCCATGAATGCAACAGGAAGACCAGCGGGACTACATCAATCACTTCGATAAAAATGGAAGTGGATGGCATACCTACAAGACCTTGCAAGTTTCTATTACACTTGGAGGCATATTTTTCAAAGCACTTAGACTTACAAAGTTCCATAGTAACCTACAGAACATGTTACTATGGAACTTTGTAAGCCTAATGGGCCACGTAGATGCCTATGCACGCCCAACACGCCAATTTGGAACTACCACATGGCCCGGGCAGTAATTTCATTTTTTACGTGCGTCCACTACTACTGGGTGGTAATCGGAAGTACACGCGTTGACAATTACCGCCCGGTTAACGTGTGAGACTTTACCGCTAAGTCAATGGGTAAGGTCTCAGGCCCAAAATGGACGTGCGCCAATTTTTATTTTGCCGCACATCCATTTTCGGCCAAAAAAAAAAGGCCTTTTTTTTTGCAGGTGCGCTGAAAAATGGACCTGCACGCGTCCAATACACGCGTCTACACCAGCGCAGGCCATTTTTTCAGCGCACCTTAGTAAAAGGACCCCTAAGCACTAGGAGGAAAAGCCTCAGCTGACCCAGACCATGCCCAATAGTCTGTTCTTCCCTCGAACTTCTCTCGGAGGGGTCCTTATACTAACAAAACAGTCACAACAAGGGCGACGGAAAAAAGGGGAGGGACACCGGATGATGTAGAAAAATCACTTTATTGAACATCCAGGACTCGACGTGAGCGGTGTTTCGGCCAACAGGGTCCTTCTTCAGGAGTCGCTCAAATTGGATGTATATTGATGCAACAAGGAAAAAAGCAGTTTGATCTCACCCGAGTCCAAGCGAGTTTTGAGGTACTTCTACAGACAGGTAACAAAGATTTCCTTTTGTACTAACATAACAACATTTGCCTAGTTGCATCAATATACATCCAATTTGAGTGACTCTTGAAGAAGGCCCCTGTCAGACGAAACATTGCTCTTGACGAGTCCTGGATGTTCAATAAAGTGATTTTTCTACATCATCCAGTGTCCCTCCCCTTGTTTCCGTAGCCCTTGTTATGACTGTTTTGTTTGTATGGCTACAAGGGTTGCTGTTCTTCTGTATTTCGGTTGTGCCCTTTTACTAAGCCACAGCAAAAAGTGGCCTGCGGAAGTATGGGCGCATGTTTGGGCGCACGCCGGGCCAGTTTTTACCGCGTCTGGGAAAAGGGCCTGTGGTAAAATTGAAACCAGTGTGCACCTACAGTGGGGGAAATAAGTATTTGATCCCTTGCTGATTTTGTAAGTTTGCCCACTGACAAAGACATGAGCAGCCCATAATTGAAGGGTAGGTTATTGGTAACAGTGAGAGATAGCACATCACAAATTAAATCCGGAAAATCACATTGTGGAAAGTATATGAATTTATTTGCATTCTGCAGAGGGAAATAAGTATTTAATCCCTCTGGCAAACAAGACCTAATACTTGGTGGCAAAACCCTTGTTGGCAAGCACAGCGGTCAGACGTCTTCTGTAGTTGATGATGAGGTTTGCACACATGTCAGGAGGAATTTTGGTCCACTCCTCTTTGCAGATCATCTCTAAATCATTAAGAGTTCTGGGCTGTCGCTTGGCAACTCGCAGCTTCAGCTCCCTCCATAAGTTTTCAATGGGATTAAGGTCTGGTGACTGGCTAGGCCACTCCATGACCCTAATGTGCTTCTTCCTGAGCCACTCCTTTGTTGCCTTGGCTGTATGTTTTGGGTCATTGTCGTGCTGGAAGACCCAGCCACGACCCATTTTTAAGGCCCTGGCGGAGGGAAGGAGGTTGTCACTCAGAATTGTACGGTACATGGCCCCATCCATTCTCCCATTGATGCGGTGAAGTAGTCCTGTGCCCTTAGCAGAGAAACACCCCCAAAACATAACATTTCCACCTCCATGCTTGACAGTGGGGACGGTGTTCTTTGGGTCATAGGCAGCATTTCTCTTCCTCCAAACACGGCGAGTTGAGTTCATGCCAAAGAGCTCAATTTTTGTCTCATCTGACCACAGCACCTTCTCCCAATCACTCTCGGCATCATCCAGGTGTTCACTGGCAAACTTCAGACGGGCCGTCACATGTGCCTTCCGGAGCAGGGGGACCTTGCGGGCACTGCAGGATTGCAATCCGTTATGTCGTAATGTGTTACCAATGGTTTTCGTGGTGACAGTGGTCCCAGCTGCCTTGAGATCATTGACAAGTTCCCCCCTTGTAGTTGTAGGCTGATTTCTAACCTTCCTCATGATCAAGGATACCCCACGAGGTGAGATTTTGCGTGGAGCCCCAGATCTTTGTCGATTGACAGTCATTTTGTACTTCTTCCATTTTCTTACTATGGCACCAACAGTTGTCTCCTTCTCGCCCAGCGTCTTACTGATGGTTTTGTAGCCCATTCCAGCCTTGTGCAGGTGTATGATCTTGTCCCTGACATCCTTAGACAGCTCCTTGCTCTTGGCCATTTTGTAGAGGTTAGAGTCTGACTGATTCACTGAGTCTGTGGACAGGTGTCTTTCATACAGGTGACCATTGCCGACAGCTGTCTGTCATGCAGGTAACGAGTTGATTTGGAGCATCTACCTGGTCTGTAGGGGCCAGATCTCTTACTGGTTGGTGGGGGATCAAATACTTATTTCCCTCTGCAGAATGCAAATAAATTCATATACTTTCCACAATGTGATTTTCCGGATTTAATTTGTGATGTGCTATCTCTCACTGTTACCAATAACCTACCCTTCAATTATGGGCTGCTCATGTCTTTGTCAGTGGGCAAACTTACAAAATCAGCAAGGGATCAAATACTTATTTCCCCCACTGTATTTACGGCCTGAGCCCTTAATGCCATCCATTGATCTAGTGATAAGGGCTTACGCGCTACACATGCGGTGATGGGTCAGCATGTATTAACTGCCGAGTAACGCTGGAAACACCACAAATGGTAGGAAACAAAAAAAATTATTTGTCCCGGCGGTATGGAAGCATGCCTGTCACGACTGTGGTCGTGATCCCTCTCTGACTCACCTTATGTCCTGATGGTCAGCTGCTGTGATGGCTACTGTCTGCATGGTTTTTTTCCTGTGTGTTTCAAGCCTCACTTTGGGTTCTGTGTATTTCCTGCCTCTGTCCTGTAGGGTTTCCACTTCCTGTGTGTTCCAAGCCTCACTTTGGTGTTCAGTGTGTATTTCTTGCCTCTGTAGGGTTTCCACTTCCTCTGTGTTTCAAGCCTCACTTTAGTGTTCAGTGTGTATTTCCTGCCTCTGTCCTGTTTATAAGGAAGTGGTGCACTTTCATTCAGGGCCTTTGCAATGCCAAAGGTCTCCAGGTTAGTCCGTGTGCAGTGTAGCACTTCTGCCTTGTTCTAGTCTGTGTGCCTATGGGTTCTTCTGCCTTGATTTCTTGTTGCTTTGTTCATAGCCTGTGTGCCTGTGGGCACTTCTGTCTTGATTCCTTGTTTAGGGTGCCTGTGTGCACTTCTGCTTCTGTTCTTTTCGCTCTGTGTGCTAGGTTCAGCCTTCAGCCATAGTTCTGTTGTTTGTCTGTGTGAGTCAGCTTTGTGTCCTGCCTAGTCTGCCTTGCTTGTTCCAGGGGCGTAGCCAGCCTTCCGTGGGAGAGGGGTCCGAGCCCGGGGGGAGGGGGCACATTTTAGCCCTCCCCCCGGCGCCGCCCCCCCCCCACCGCCGACATTGCCGCCCCCCCTCCCGCCGCGAACCCGCCGCCGCTGCAGCCTACCTTTACTTTTGCTGGCGGGGGATCCCATTCCCCGCCAGCCGACGTCTTCTCAGTCCTTCCTGCACTTCAATTTGTTTGCTGACGTCCTGCACGTTGTACGTGCAGGACGTCAGACTCAGAGAACAGAACTGTTCTCTGAGTCTGACGTCCTGCACGTATAATTACGTGCAGGACGTCAGCAAACAAATTGAAGTGCAGGAAGGACTGAGAAGACGTCGGCTGGCGGGGAATGGGATCCCCCGCCAGCAAAAGTAAAGGTAGGCGGCGGCGGGGGCGGGTTCGCCGGGAGGGGGGTCCTGGGGTGAATCTGCGGGGGCCCCGGCCCCCTCAGGCCCCACGTAGCTACGCCACTGGCTTGTTCTAGTCCCCTCTACCTTAGCTTCAGCCTTAGTTCTGTTGTTTGTCTGTGTGGGTCAGCTTTGTATCCTGCTTGTGTCTGCCCTGTTTGCTTTCAGCTTCTGTTCCTGCCAAGCTTGTTTGAGTATCTTGAATCCTGTTCCAGTATCCTGATTCCAGTCAAGCCAAGCTTGTTTAAAAATCCTGAATCCTGTTTCAATATCCTGTTCCTGTTCCAGTCAAAAGCCAAGTCCGTTCCTGAATCCGCTTCCAGCCAAGTTAAGTCTGTTCCAGCATTTGGTACCAGCCAAGCCAAGCCAAGCCAAGTCCGTTCCTGAATCCAATTCCAGTCAAGCCAAGTGCATCCTGAATTTTGTCCAGTCCTGCTTGGGGGGTTTTGCCTCCTGCTGCCGCTCGATGACAGTAGGCCAAGGGCTCACGTTGATCCAGAGTTCGTGACTGTTTGTTGAAAGCTTGGGATTGTGACAATGCTAAATCCAAAATTACCACCAGGGGGCGCGTTAGCCTGGCAGTTCTCTCATTTTGGTGCACGCACGTAGCGCCTACCACGTCTTTGTAAAAGGGCCCCAGAATGTGCTAACTCCATCACCAGGGGACTGCTCTGTTACACCAGTCTCTTGACAAGTTAGAAAAATAATGTTCCAGTTCTCAGGTACAGATGTTTGTCAAAATTTTTCAACGCCTCTTGTGCTCACACGATGGATTTGCTACAGATTGCTTTAGCTTTTCAACTTTATTTCTCCTGAATATCAAATTTAGATTGTGCTCTTCTAAAAGATCCTGACAAGTATAGACGTTATAACGGACTAACTGGGGCAAGCCGAGGCAAGCAGAATACACGACTATTTTTAGATTTTTCTTAATTAGAAGATACTCAAGAGGTGATAAACATGACCTTAAGAAATTATGTGGATGTGAGAGTGTGTGTCTGTGTATCCTTACTTCTACATCAGTGTATTGTTAAACAAACAAGCCTGAATGGCCTTTTAAGTATTTAAACTAAGGATTACTGAATCTCCACTGTGCCAGTTCATCAAGGTTGGGCTCCGGTTTTTGTACAAGTGGATGCCATATCTAAGCCAACAACAGCAGGCTCAAGGCATTAGACATTCATAGATATGGCCAACTCTTCAACTACCCGGAACGTAAAAAGTCTCTGTATATCCTCATCCACAGCAGATCAAAAAGTATTGGTGAATATGGAAATATTTGAGCCAAGCAGCACACCATGAGGCCGTAACTATGTCCAGATGGCAACGATTCTACTTTTCTCAAAGTGACTGGCAGTCGCTTTCAATTCAACTCCAGTTTTCTTGATCTCCCAGTTTAGAAAAGGTTCTCATCAGCTCACCCAACCCTAGCTTACGCCTTTAAATAAAGATATCCAGGGCAATTCAACAACTGAACGTGTCTGGCACCTTAACTGGCACGTACACACACAAGTACACTTTGGGCTATTCTATAAAGCAGAGTGTAAGAGATATCTGCAGGATTCTATATAGCACGCATCTAGAGGTCCGCATGGAAATCCAGGCGTATTTTATAACTATGTGCGTAACTTAATTGGCTTAACCAGCCAATCATTGATTTTAACAGCATGTAACAAGCAATAACGAGCATTAATTGGCAATAATTAGAATTTGCGCGCACAACTCGCTAAGTGTATTCTATAATGCAGCGTGCCTAACGTCTTACGTGTGCAGGCAAAAAGGGGCGTGGTTATAGGCGGGGAAATTGGTGTTTTGTAGATGTTCCAAAATTTACACGCGTAGTTATAGAATATAGTCCAGTGCGTGTAAATCTACGTGCACGGATTTACGCCATGTTTTCATTGATGTAAATGGACTCACATACTTTTAGGTGCTGGAATATCAACTAAGCACATTCTATACACCGTGTATAAATCTAAGCGCCGCTTATAGACTACGCTTAGTCGGAAATGTTTACTGCGTGGATTTTTTTTAGGCGCCATACATGGAATCTGGCCCTATAGAACTAGATACAGTAAATGGCACTGAAAAAACAGTGCTGAAAAAATCTGCACACAATGATTTTATAAATGGCACTCCGAGTTGTGCGCTGTTTATAGAATAATAATTAGAGCCAATTTCCAACTGAAACCTGGTGTAAATCCTGGCACGTAAGTTAGGCACAGATCCATGCCCTTCCCATGGCCACGCCCCCTTTTCAGTTGTGCGCTATAAGATTTGCGCATGGATCTTTATAGAATAGCATGTAGCAAGACGCACGCGCAAATCCAAATCGTTGCCAATGATTGATTATTAGTACCCAATTATTGGCGCTAATTGGCTCATTAGCCAGTTTAGTTGCGTGCGCATCTCAGAATGGCATTCAATTTTGACCATGTAAATTTGAGAGTCATTTATAGAATCTGAGGAGAGTGCGTAACTGCAAGGATAGTGTACAAACGGGACAGTCGCAACTTATAAGTAATGGGCATTGCATGGAACATTTAGGCATCCCAACCAACCGTTGATCTGGCATAAGTGGTTGTGTCTACAATTTGGTGTGCACTGAAAAAGGAGGGAGTGCTGCTCCCTCCTCCTACAATGAGGTATGTGGGGCGGGTGGAGACCATTAGACCACCAGGGTGGGCGCGGACCGAGTTTGGCAGCCCTCCACCAGGGATTTTGTTTTGAGCATAGAGGAGGGGTAGGGGGGCTGGAGATCCACCGGACCTCTAGCCCTCTCTCCCCTCATGTCGGAGGGGTCGGGGACAGAGGTCCACTGGACCTCAAGCACCCTGCCGCGGTCCCGGGGGGGGGTGGGTGTGGAGTCTTGGGGAATACTAGGCCACCAGAGCCTTGCTTTTCTGTGGGGCAGGTCCTGTGTTTGACAGGTCTGGGCTTTTGACATCCCAGACCTGTCAAACAAGGGTGGGAGGACTGTGTCAGGCACTTTCGCCGGATGATCAATGCTAATAACGTGCTTAAATTTGCATGTTATTAGCGTTGATCATTGGGGAGTTAACTCCCCGTGCTGTTTCGGAACAACGCGGGGAATTGATCATCAGGCTGTGAGTTTTGAAACCCTGGTCTGGAGTTAAGAAACTTGTGCAGTGCTCTACTAATCTGGATCATGGATTATGTTTCTGCTATATGCTGACCCTGAGAAACCTGATGTGTGCAATCAAAAAATCCTTTTAGAAATTTCTTTTATTTCATGGTGGTACTATGATGTGCACGTGCAGGACGTCACACTCACAGAAACAGAACAAAGCCTTGTGCCGGAAGAAGAGGACTTCGGATGGGCGGGGTTTGGGGACCCCGCCAGCAAAGGTAGCAGACGGCGGCGGGGGAGGGTTGGCGGCACAGGGGAGAGGTCGAGAGGGTCGTTGGCAGGGGGTCCAGGGCCAAATCTGCAGGGGCCCAGGCTCCCGTGGCCCCACATAGCTACGCCCCTGCTTGGAATGCCAATATCTAGGTGAAACTGCTTACACCATTTTAGTGGCAGGTGTAAGTTGCAGTGAAGTGCGTCTTGCAGTGCGCACAACTCATAGGGGGCATTTTCCATATGAAGTCCAAGGCCGTACTGAGACATTTTACATCTCAAAAAAACATCTAGCTCACAGCCATAATTGAACAAAAAAAGTCTAAATTTCTGTTTTGATTATGGCTTTGAGCTAGCTGTTTTTAAGCTAAAAAAAAAACATCCATCTGTAAGTAGCATTTTCAAAACAAAAAAAAAAAGTCCCAAGGAAAAACAAGCCATAGGGATGTCTGTGTGGCAGCATTCCTAATATACTGGCCACACAGACATCCCAGCAGTGCAGAGAAACAGCCTAGTGGTCAGTGCTGTGGACCAGGGCCGCCGACAGACTAGGCCAGGCCCGGGGCAAGGGTGCCCCACCTTCGCCCCCTCGCCGCTGTCGCCCCCGTCGCTTCCCTCGCTGCTGCCGCCCCCCGTCACTCCCCTCACCGCTGCTGCCGCCCTCTGTCGCTCCCCCACCGCTGCAGTCCCCGGTCTCACCCGCCTGCCTCCACGGCTCCGGGCCCCCTGCATTCGAAGCGGCAGTCGCAGATCTCCTCTCTTCTGGCCTTCCCTCCCTGTGTCCCGCCCTTGTCTGATGTAACTTCCGGTTTCCGCGAGGGCGGGATACAGGGAGGGAAGGCCAAGGAGGCAGGCAGGTGAGACCGGGGACTGCAGCGCCGGTAGCCTGACTCCAGCGCCGGGCCCCCCTTGGAGGCCCGGGGAATTTTGTCCTCCCCTGCCCCCCCCCCCTCTCGGCGGCCCAGCTGTGGACTTCACATAAAGGGACCCAGGTACAAATCCCACCTAAACCCCTTCATATTGTGTGGTGAGTCCTCCAGGAACAGAGAAAACCTACTGTACCTAAGATTCACCACCACAATAGCCTTCAGCCTTGTAGGTTACATATATTTAAGGCTCACATATTTGTACCGAAATGAGTTAAAGTGGGAATTGAACCAGGGTCCTGTTGTTCACTGTCCAGTGCGCTGACCACTAAGCTACTCCATCTGTTTGCTTACTGCTTTCTTAGGAATGGCCATAATATCTGGAGCTGTTGTAAAAACTGGAATCTACTGTCACTGTCACATCTTTGGGAGGTGGGAGGGGGCCAGTGAGCACTTGAGGATGGGGGGGAGGGGGGGCTCATGTGCTCCGAGTATTTTGGATGGGCCCAGAGATGAATTGGATGGGCCCTTCCATGGGCATGTGCCCCCTCCCCCCAAACACACCACACCATAAATATCTGCCCAGAGATATTTTTTAACAATATAGAGGTTTTTGTCACCTACCCCACATCTTCTTCTTCTCCTCTGCAGCGTCCCGGCATCTGCGCTCTGGTCTCTGAACTCCATCCCTCCCTGATGTCTCTACAAGCGTCCTCGGCGCCTGCAGCGATTCATTCTTGCTGCTTGCACCGGCCCCCGCAGGCTTCCATCTGCCGTGTCCCGCCCTCATTGCCATCATTGCCTGTTTCCTGTCTGTCGGAAGCCTGTACCGACACTGGGGAGGAACGGGGATCAAACACCAGAGCACAGAAGCCCTGGGTGGGCCTGAGCCAAGAATGGGTGGGCCTGTGCCCACCCAGGCCCACCTGTAGTTATGTCACTGGTCATGCTATAGTGCTCAGGTGGTCATAGGCACCTTTTTTGTGACTTAGTTGTGACTGAAACAGGTCTAGATAAACAAACACTTCTTTCTTGCCTTGGATGTATTTTCTGTTCCATTATTATCACTGAAGAACATCCAGATTTAAGCCTACCCAAGTCCCACCCAAAAAAACGCCTCTGACACCCTCCCTTGTGATTCAGATGAACTGTGGAGAAAAACATCCCGATTCTGAGTTTTGAAAATTGCAACTTAAATGTTTTTTGCGCGAAAAACATCCATCTGCCGCTTTGTGCCACTTACGAGAGAGACTGTTTTCTCTTTTGAAAATGAGCGCCATAGTGTTCTCTAAGTTGCATGCATTGCTAAGTGGAACGCCAAAGACTCGCCCATGCTCCGCCCACAGGTATGGCACACTTCCAGTTCCGTGCTAAGCAACGTGCAAACCAGGTTTACAGAATACGGCCCGGCACGTATACTGAATTTGTTAATTACGTTCTAGTATTCTGTGAGCACTGGCATGCAGCAATTTACTTCTCACTGGTCTTCCACTCAATCGTCTCTCTCCTCTCCAATCTGTCCAGAATTCTGCAGCTCGGCTTATTTTCCGCCAGAATTGTTTTGCCCACACTAGCCCTCTCCTCAAGTCACTTCACTGGCTCCCTGTCCGCTTCCGTATACAGTTCAAACTCCTCTTGCTGACCTTTAAATGCATCCACTCTATGACCCCCTCACTACCCCTCCTCTGACATCTCTGCCATTCCTCCCCGTGAACTCCGCTCTCTGAACAAATCTCTCTTGTCGTCCCCCTTCTCCTCCACCGCTAACTCCAGACTTTGTTCCTTTGGTCTCGCAGCACCTTATGCCTGGAACCGTCTTCCCGAACCCATACGTCTAGCTCCTTCTTTACCTGTTCTTAAATCTGTGCTGAAAGCCCACCTTTTCACTACTGCCTTTGGCTCCTAACGGCTACTCATTTGCCCTCCTCCTCCCCTGTGCAGGACGTCAGACTCACAGAAACAGAAGCCTGCGCGGCCGTGTTGCTGATCTGCAAGAGCAGGCTTCTACATAGAATGTTGCTAGTGGAATGGCAACATTCCATGTAGAATCTCAAATAGTAGCAACATTCCAGAATCTCAAATACTAACAACATCCCATGTTCCACTGCACTAACCACTAGGCTACTCCTCCACTAGCAACATTCCATCTTTACCTGTTTTTAAAATCTATGCTGAAAGCTCACCTTTTCACTACTGCCTTTGGCTCCTAACGGCTACTCATTTGCCCTCCTCCTCCTCTGTTCCTCTTTACCCTTTAATTCCCTTGCCCGTAATGTCTTGTCTGTCTGTTTTACCTAGATTGTAAGCTCTTTGAGCAGGGACTGTCTCTCTATGTCAAGTGTTCAGCGCTGCGTGCGGCTGGTAGCGCTATATAAATGCTATTAGTAGTAGTAGTAGGTGCATCTTTGCCTTAATGGGGTTAAAACAAAAAACAACTTCTATCCATTAGGTTTGGCTTCCCTCTGGTTGCTCATCACAGGCAGTCTGACTGGATAATGGATTCAAATCACCACAATGCTAAATGCTCATTACATTCTTCGGCATTTTTTAAAAATATAATAAACCTGCAGTCATGTTTGCACGATCTCATTAGGCCAGATTTAGCTAAAGCTATCCCAAATCACAGTAAGAGCTGTCTCCCTAATCATTCCTATGTGCGAACAGGTATCCCGGAATATTAGTGACTGATTTTGCAAATATTAGTACTGAAGAGAAACCTAAGAGGTATCAGCAGCACCTGTTGATATTTCAGGGTTAATGGCTGCACAGACAGCTGCAGCTCGCGGGGAGTTAAAAGCATCTCTCCAATTAAGTCTTACAAAAAGAACAGCTCATTTAGCACACAGAAAACATGCAGGTATAGTTTAACATAGCTAACAAGCACATTGGGGGGTTGCTGTGCTAACCAGTGACGTAGCCACAGGTGGGCCAGGGCCAGGGTTGCCAGCTGGGAAAAATTTTCCCAGCCCGAAACAGCTGTAAACCCACCCAAAAACCGCCCGTAGCCAATCCCCGTCTTCCGCGTCAGCTAACCCCCCCCCCCCTGCGTCACTAGCCCCGCCTCCCATGTCACTAGCCCCGCCCCCACATCATCCCTGACGTCAGCCCCGCCCCTGAAAGGCTTCTATTGGTCCAATTTGGACCAATAGAAGCCCCGGAAAAAACCGCCGAACTCGCACAGCGGCAGCGGGAAAACCGCCCAAAAAACCGCATCCCGCGGCCGGCGAAATTTTCCTGTCGCTGCTGGCGAAAACCCGCCCAATTGGGCGGTAAAACTGCCCACCTGGCAACCTTGGCCAGGCCCACCCACTTAGGGCTCAGGCCCACCCAACAGTAGCGCATGTTTAGCGGTAGCTGGTGGAGATCCCAAGCTCCGCCAGCTGAAGACTTTCCCCTGATAGTAACAAAATTCTACTCTCCACAATACCGGCACCTGCGCATGCTCAGTTTTCAGCGCATACCTGCTGCAGACTGCCAAGGTGGAAAGAAGCACTTTTCTGCCAGCTGAGATATTTTTTTGGTGGTGGTGGGGGAGAACATTTGGTGCCCACCCACTTCTTATCTGGGCCCACCCAAAATCTGTTGTCTGGCTACGCCTCTGGTGCTAACAAGGTTCTCTTTTTTTTCACTTATATTGGTCCTTCCCTGCTTCTGTTCCCTCAGTTACTGTGCTGACCCTTTTCTGAATTCTATGCAGACGTCATATCAAAATATGTAAACCCAGTGTGTTTCTTCCAGCAAAAAAGGTGCCGGTACTCAAATGCTAGGTAACTCTTCAGGGGTGGGGTGATCACTGAGGGACTCACCCCACAATAGCCAGGACCCCTGCTGCCAGTCACAGAAGCTATGACAAGGCAGAATTGGTGTGTAGAGCCTGAGCTCTTTCATTAAAACTTGGGGACCATGGGTCAAATTTAGCAGACAATGGAAAAGGTGCCGGTACTCAGAATCCCCAAGTACCCCCTCAAAAAAGCCCTGTGTAAAACATATAGAGGGAAGAAAGAATTGTGTTAATGAGTGCCTTTCATTTTTTTAAAAATTGCTTATTTTACACATTCACATATCTGAATAAATATTTGATACATTTTGCTTCTTTTGTACTGCCAGCCAGAACACTGGAGCTGGCAGCAACTTCCTGCTAGGAGGCTTGTAATCTTTGTTCTTAAATGGAGGAGTGGCCTAGTGGTTAGGGTGGTGGACTTTGGTCCTGGGGAACTGAGGAACTGAGTTCGATTCCCGGCACAGGCAGCTCCTTGTGACTCTGGGCAAGTCACTTAACCCTCCATTGCCCCATGTAAGCCACATTGAGCCTGCCATGAGTAGGAAAGCACAGGGTACGAATGTAACAAAAATAAAATAGATACTATTGGACATTCTACATGGAATGTTGCTACTATTGGAGATTCTACATGGAATGCTGCTACTATTGAGATTCTGTTGCTACTATTGGAGATTCTACACGGAATGTTACTATTTCACTAGCAATATTCCGTGTAGAAGGCTGCACAGGCTTCTGTTTCTGTGAGTCTGACGTCCTGCACGTACGTGCAGGACGTCAGACTCACAGAAGCAGAAGCCTGCGCGGCCACATTGGTGATCTGCAAGGGCCGACTTCTACATGGAATGTTGCTAGTGGAATAGCAACATTCCATGTAGAATCTCAAATAGTAGCAACAGTGGAGGAGTGGCCTAGTGGTTAGGGTGGTGGACTTTGGTCCTGGGGAACTGAGGAACTGAGTTCGATTCCCGGCACAGGCAGCTCCTTGTGACTCTGGGCAAGTCACTTAACCCTCCATTGCCCCATGTAAGCCACATTGAGCCTGCCATGAGTGGGAAAGCGCAGAGTACAAATGTAACAAAAATAAAATGAACTTGACTCATTCTGTCTATTCTCCTTGAGACCTACCTGGCTTCATGCCACTGCCCCAAGGTACAACCTTCGGCCCTACAGGTTAATTCCAGGACTGCTGGGGGTGGGGGCAGGGTTGGCAGCTGGGAAAAATTTTCCCAGCCGTAAACCCGCCCAAAAACCGCCTGTAGCCAATCCCCATCTCCCGCGTCACCGAACCCCGCCCCCGCGTCACCAGCCACGCCTCCCACGTCACTAGCCTCGCCCCTACGTCATCCCTGACGTCAACCGCGCCCCTGAAAGGCTTCTATTGGTCCAATTTGGACCAATAGAAGCCCCGGAAAAGCTTCTATTGGACCAATAGAAGCCCCGGAAAAGCTTCTATTGGACTGAATTGGACCAATAGAAGCCCCGGAAAAAAACACCGAACTCGCACAGCGGCGACGGGAAAACCGCCCAAAAAACCACATCCCGCCTGCAAAATTTTCCCGCCGCCGCTGGCGAAAAACCGCCCACCTAGCAACCCTGGGGAGGGGGGGGCAGGAGGAGCAAGATTCCCCAGGCCCGGCCTCCAAGAAGGCATAGGCGGTTGGTGGACCAACTGTTTGGGGAGACTAAAGGGGGCGGGGTTAGGGGTGGGGCTTACATCCATAATTGTCTGACAGCACAGAAAAAAAAATTAAATAAAAGTAAAATAGTCACAATTAATACCTTTAACAATTCAACATCAGATCCTCCAAAATATTATAAAACCATGCCTGATGTTATGACAAACAAACTAAAATTAATTTAAAGTGTTGATGTCACCTTAGTACGGCCAACACACAATCTCTCCACTGCAAAACACTATACACAAACTTGTGCAAAAACACACTCATAACCTTACCAAACCATAACAGCACTAATTCCGAGGACAGGACGAGCTACAACCTTATGCGTGGAAAGGCAGCGCTGTAATTACATCAGGCTCTAAAACACCAATACACTACCTAGTGAAAAAAACAAAACCAAAAGGGCTGCAAATAGTACACGCTAGCAGAATACTGCACCTTGATCACACATGAAAAACACATGGAGTGGGCTTTTACAGCAACTCCAGCAGATGGAAAATAAGGATAGAGCTGGGCAGACTTCTACAGTCTATGTCCCAGAAACACCAAAGAAAGACTCGTGATAAAGAATATAATATCATATTCATTGTTGATTTAATCATGAATTGATAACAAGTGTGACTGTTGGTCAGACTGGATGGACCGTTCAGGTCTGTATTTGCTCTCACGTACTATGTTACTATAGTACCACGGGCAGGGGCGACAGGGGCGGTCGCACAGGGCCTCACGCTCCCAGGAGCCCCGTGGCGGCCTTGGCATCTCTCTCCCGCTCCCTGCTATTGCCGTCTCATCTCCTGGGAGGCGGGGCTGGAGGTTGGGAGCCGGGGGTAGTGCTGGGCAGACTTGCACGGTCTGTGCCCTGAAAAGGACAGGTACAAATCAAGGTAAGGTATACACAAAAAGTAGCACATATGAGTTTATCTTGTAGGGCAGACTGGATGGACCATGCTGGTCTTTTTCTGCCGTCATTTACTATGTTACTATGTTTAGCCAGCCGCATGGCGATCTAAGCTTTGCCTCTCCTCCTTCAAGTCATAGGGTGCCCTCCCGGCACATACCTAAAGCCACCCCGGTGGTCTAGTGGATTCTTCGGGGCAGAAAAGATCCTCAGTCTTTCCTGTCCACTGCCACTGACCCTCTTCCTGTCGCATTGCTTTTTAAAAATGGCTGTCAAGACTTCCACTGAAGGGGCGGGGCTAGGTGGGGGCTTTTGGTAATGCATTCCATAGTTGTGTGCTGATGTAGGAAAAACTGGATGCATACGTTGATTTGAACTTAAGGCCTTTGCAGCTTGAGCAGTGCGGATTTAGATATGTTCGTGATGATTCGAATGTGTTTCTAGTTGGTAGGTCGATTAAATCTGTCATGTGTCCCGGGGCTTCCCCATAGATAATTTTATGAACCCAGGGGCGATGCGTTCTTTGATTGGGAGCCAGTGTAGTTTTTCGTGGAGGGGTTTTGCGCTTTCAGATCGCGTTTTTCCAAATATAAGCCTAGCTGCCGTGTTTTGAGCGGTTTGAGGTTTCTTTAAGGTTTGTTCTTTGCATCCCGCATAGATTCCATTGCAGTAATCTACGTGGCTTATAACCATTCATTGATTTTATTAGGTTGCGGAATGTTTCCCTCGGGAAGAATTGTTTCATGCGTTTGAGTTTCCACATTGAGTGGAACATTTTCTTTGTTGTGGCTTTCACTTGACTCTCCAGTGTTAAGTAGCGGTCTATAGTAACGCCGAGGATTTTTAGGCAGTCTGAGATAGGGAGGGTGTAGTCCGGGGTGTCGATACTTGTGGGGTTGTCCACGCTGTGTTGGGCGGAGAGGATGAGGCAATGTGTCTTTTCTTTGTTGAGTTTTAGTTGGAATGCATTTGCCCATGAGTCCATGATGTGCAAGCCGAGCTTGATTTCGTTGGTGATTTCTGTTAGTTTACTTTTGTAGGGAATGTATATTGTGACATCGTCTGCATAGATGAAGGGGTTAAGGCCTTGGTTGGATAAGGACTTGGCTAGTGGGGTCATCATTAGGTTGAAGAGGATCGGTGATAGCGATGTGGTACTCCACAGTCTGCTTTCCATGGTGATGATATGTTATATAGGTCCTAGTCAATATTCAGCCAAAGTCCGCATAAAACAGCTATATGAGCCCAAGCTGAATATTGGCCAGGACCTGCATAAATTACAAAATTAAATAACACAACAAAAAAGACAGGTTTTCTGGCCCCTCATTCCAATCCTGTATCCCACGCACCATCCCACCAGTGTAATCTAAGATTCTTATTTATTTACTAGTAAAAAAGGCCCGTTTCTTAACACAATGAAACGGGCGCTAGCAAGGTATTTGTTTTCTGCCATTAATGTTTTGTAATTGATTTTTATTAGAATTGTGTTGTGCTGGTAATGAATAATTGAAATTTTTGTTTTTTGTGCAATTTCATTTTTGGTTTTTTTTGTGGTGTTGGTTGTTGTGACAGATTCAGAGTTTTTGACAGACTGAGTGTATGTCTGTGACAGACAGAAAGTGAGTATGGGTGACAGTGATAGTGACTATGTGAGAAACAGAGAGTGTGAATGTGAGAGAGAGTATGTTTGACTGTGATAATGAGTATTTACGTTAGTGAGAGACACAGATCGGTAGCATGCATTAGACTCAGTGTTGCCAGTCGATCTGTCCGTTGTAGTTCACAGTGTTGTTGCGATCAGCTGTGGTGCACTTTTCCTGGTGGCTTTCACGTCTGACGGGCGGTTTTTTTTTTGTTTGCGCGAGGAACTGAGTGACACGGCTCGAGGGGCGGAGCAGCGCGAGCATCTTTGTTTTGATCAGCTGTGCTCCGAGGGCAGGTTTAGCGAGTAGAGGGCTCAGAGGACGGAAGGGCTCCGATGGTGGGGCTTTGTAGGCGAGGGGCGGGAGTGCGGAAGAGCGGGAGCAACTCTGTGGTGATCAGCTGTGCTCCGAGGGCGGTGCTAGCGAGTGGAGGGCTCAGCGGAAGGCAGGGCTCCGAGGGCGGTGCTTGCAACTATGTTTTAATCAGCTGTGCTTCAAGGGCGGGTTTAGCGAGTGGACGGCTGAGAGGATGGCAGTGCTCCGAGGGCGTGGCTTTGACAGCGAGGGGCGGGAGGGCGGAACAGAGCGAGCAAGTTTCTGGTGATCAGCTGTGCTCCGAGGGCGGGGCCAGCGAGTGGAGGGCGGAGCTATTACGAAGGCGACGAACACTTCAGGGCTTCAGGCTTCACTGCATTGCTGGCAGCTTCAGAACGTTGGATGTGCTTTTTATTAGGTAGGATTGCATTTGTACCCCACATTTTCCCACCTATTTGCAGGCTCAATGTGGCTTACAATACATCATGAATAGCGGAATGTATATAAGAGAATATATATTTAGTATTATATAAGGATATTGGGTAGCATGATAGTGATGAAGCATGATAGTAATGTAGCAAGCAAAATTATAAGACAGTTCTGGATATATGTGTAGGAGTTCACATTTGTTGATCTTTGTGGTATGCCTTGTTGAAAAGATGGGTCTTCAGTAGTTTGCGGAAGTTAGTTAATTCATAGATTGTTTTCAGGCTGCGCGGCATTGTGTTCCAGAATTGTGTGCTCACGTAGGAAAAGGTTGACGCACGTGTTAGTTTGTATTTTAGACCTTTACAGTTGGGGAAGTGAAGATTGAGGAATGTGCGGGATGATTTTTTAGCATTCCTGGGTGGTAGGTCTATCAGGTCTGACATGTAGGCTAGGGCATCTTCTGTAAATATCCCGACTATGGTGCATTAAAAACCGAGAGCAGAGCAGACTCAGTAAAGGACAGAGTATACTAAATCCAGAAGAACTGTCAAGCTGACCCCAAACACATGGGATAACTATCAAGCATACAGAGAGAGACATGCCAGAATGAATACAACACAGTGGCAGACCGAAGATCTGCGCACAGTGGCAATAACTAGGGCTGCATTTCGATTAAAATTTTAATCACAGTTAATCTAGTGATTAAAGGTATGTTACATAAGTGTTGCCATACTGGGACAGACTAAAGGTCCATCAAGCACAGCATCCTGTTTCCAACAGTGGCCAATCCAGGTCACAAGTACCTGGCAAGATCCCAAAATAGTACAATGTATTTTATGCTGCTTATCCTAGAAATAAGCAGTGGATTTTTCCCAAGTCCATCTTAATAATGGTTTATGGACTTTTCTTTTAGGAAGCTATCCAAACCTTTTTTATTTATTAGGATTTATTTACCGTCTTTTTGAAAGAATTCACTCAAGGCGGTGTACAGTAAGTAACCCTGCTAAGCAAACTGCTTTTACCACATTCTCTGGCAACGGATTCCAGAGTTTAATTACACTTTGAGTGAAGAAATATTTTCACCGATTTGTTTTAAATCTGCTACTTTGTAGCTTCATTGCATGCTCCCTAGTCCTAGTATTTTTGAAAACAGTAAACAATTGATTCAGGTCTACCCTTCCACTCCACCCATTATAATCATTAATAGATTGATTATCCCATTGCCACAGAAGGCCAGATGGGAGTCTACTAGAAATTCAGCTTTCTTTTTTCTAGACCCTTCTCTTTGGAATTGTCTTATTACTACTACTACTTAACATTTCTAGAGCGATACTAGGGTTACGCAGCGCTGTACAAATTAACAAATAAGGACGGTCCCTGCTCAAAGGAGCTTACAATCTAAAGGACAAAATGTCAAGTTGGGGTAGTTGGGATTTCCTGAGAAGAAGTGTAGTGATTAGGTGCCGAAGGCAACATTGAAGAGGTGGGCTTTGAGCAATGATTTGAAGATGGGTAGGGAGGGGGCCCGGCGTATGGGCTCAGGGAGTTTGTTCCAGGCATGGGGTGAGGCAAGGCAGAAAGGGCGGAGCCTGGAGTTGGAGGTGGTGGAGAAGGGTACTGAAAGGAGGGATTTGTCTTAAGAGCGGAGGTTACGGGTAGGGACGTAAGGGAAGATGAGGGTAGAGAGGTAAGGAGGGGCTGCAGATTGAGTGCATTTGTAGGTTAGTAGGAGAAGCTTGAACTGTATGCGGTATCTGATCGGAAGCCAGTGAAGTGACTTGAGGAGAGGGGTGATATGAATATATCGGTTAAGGCGGAAGATAAGACGTGCGGCAGAGTTCTGGATGGACTGAAGGGGGCATAGATGGCTAAGTGGGAGGCCGGTGAGGAGTAGGTTGCAGTAGTCAAGGCGAGAGGTAATGAGAGAAACACCTTAAGACTGGAGGAGTCCTACATTCAATTTCGAATATTATTGAAAACATACTTATTTCAGGATACGTTTGAAGATAATCTGCGATAAAAGGCATTAGTTGGTAGGATGTATTAAATACGCAGAACAATTATACGTTATTTATGTACTTGTTTATGAATGGCTGTTCAGTAAGAATTGTTTTTTATCTTTTAAGAATGGTTGTTTTAGTTTTGCTTTCCTATCTGTTCGATGGAGTTCTTTATGTTTGTTTTATCATTCTATTTTAACATGTAAACCGTTTTTGTTTTGTAACCACAATTTGAAACGGTATAGTAAAATGAGTAAACGATAAACGATATTTATTTATTTTTGTTCCCCACTGCAGCACCTTGTAACTCTGGGGAAATCACTTAATTAACCAGAGTCACAAGGAGCTACAGAGGGAACAAAAATAAATACCATACCATTAACAGTGGCGTAGCGGGGGCGGCAGCCACCCAGGGCGGATCGCCGCTGCACCCCCCCCTGGGTGCAGACCAACACGGCACCCCTCCCCCCCAGCGCAGCACCACCCTATTGACACAGTCCCCACATGCCTACGAGCTCCGTCCATCTGCAGACAAAGATGGCACCCCCCCCCCCCACCGGCGTGGACCCCCCCCCCCCGGCATAGCGCCACCCCCCGACACGGTCCTCACCTGCCTACGAGCTCCATCCATCTGCAGCGCTGCTGTAAAGAAGAAATCGCTTCGTCGGCCCTTCCCTCACTCATTGTGTCCCGCCCTTGAGGAAATAGGAAGTTACGTCAGAGGGCGGGACACAGTGAGTGAGGGAAGGGCCGACGAAGCGATTTCTTCTTTACAGCAGCGCTGCAGATGGATGGAGCTCGTAGGCAGGTGGGGACCGTGTCGGGGGGGTGGGGGTGGCACTATGCCGGGGGGGGGGGGGGGTTCCACACCGATGGGGGGGGGGCCATCTTCGTCTGCAGATGGATGGAGCTCGTAGGCAGGTGGGGACTGTGTCAGGGGGGAGGCGCTGCGCTGGGGGGGTGGATGGATGCACCCCCCCACCCTTTGACACCCGGGGCGGACCGCCCCCACCGCCCTGCCCTTGCTACGCCACTGACCATTAACTGCATGATTAATCGTGACTAACATTTTAATGCAGCCCTAAAAAATTAAAGAGTAAAAAGTAATGAAAGGATAAAAAATACAAAATACAAATTGAAAAATTAAAGAATCTAAGACAGCATGCAGAATAGCTGTAAATAGTCTTACAGTTTTCATAGAGGGGCATAATCGAACGCGAACGCCCATCTCCATAGGTGTTTATCTCCGAGGACAGGTCCGCAAAGGGGCGGGACAGACTGTATTTTCTAAAAAGATGGGCGTCCATCTTTTGTTTCGATAATACGGTTTGTGCCGGGCAAATGCATCGCATTTGGCCGGATTTGAGCTGGGCGGTACCGGTTTTCAGCGATAATGGAAACCGAAGGCGCCCAGCTCAAAAATGAACAAATCCAAGGCATTTGGTCGTGGGAGGGGCCAGGATTCGTAGTGCACTGGTCCCCCTCACATGCCAGGACACCAACCGGGCACCCTAGGGGGCACTTGTAACAATTAAAAAAAAATTTAAAATACCTCCCAAGTCCATAGCTCCCTTACCTTAGGTGCTGAGCCCCCCCAAATCCCCCCAAAACCCACTGCCCACAACTGTACACCATTACCATAGCACTTATAGGTGAAGGGGGGCACCTAGATGTGGGTACAGTGGGTTTTGGTGGGGGGGGGGGGGTGGGCCTGAGTCCACCTGCCTGAAGTCCACTGCACCCACTAACAACTGCTCCAGGGACCTGCATACTGCTGTGATGGAGCTGGGTATGACATTTGAGGCTGGCATACAGGCTGGAAAAAAAAGTTTTTAAAGTTCTTTCTTTTGGTGGGAGGGGGATAGTGACCACTGGGGGAGTCAGGGGAGGTCATCCCCGATTCCCTCCGGTGTTCATCTGGGCAGTTGGGGCACTTTTTGGGGACTTGTTGGTGAAAAAAAGGAGTCCAAAAAAGTGACCCAAATTCTCGCTTCTGGCACCCTTCTTTTTTCCATTATCAGCCGAGCGCGCCCATCTCTCCTTGGCCAATAAACACGCCCCAGTCCCACCTTCACCACGCCTCCGACACGCCCCCGTCAACTTTGTCCGTTCCCGTGACAGACTGCAGTTGGAGGTGCCCAAAATCGGCTTTCGATTATACCGATTTGGGCGCCCATGAGAGAAAGGCGCCCATCTCCCGATTTGGGTCGAAATATAGGCGTCTTTCTCTTTCGAAAATAAGCTGGATAGCCTACTTCAGAAATGTATTTATTTGTTACATTTGTACCCCACATTTTCCCACCTATTTGCGGGCTCAATGTGGCTTACATAGTACCGTGAGGCGTTAGTCGCCTTCGATGATGAAACAAATACAAAGTGATGTTATTATCAAAGATGTTCATGTGTTACAGACACATTAGGAGAATCGTAGAGAAGAAGAGTTATACAGTGTTCATTACGGGCTTTGGTTTCGGCACTTAAGTTGGGTCAGTAGGGTATGCCTTTTCGAAAAGGATGGACTTTAATGATTTCCGGAAGCTAAGATGGTTGTAGATTGTTTTTATGGCTTTCGGTAGTGCATTCCATAGTTGCTTGGAACAACCTTCCTGAGCCCTTACGCCAAGCCCCCTCCCTGCCCGTCTTCAAGTCTTTGCTTAAAGCCCACCTCTTCAATGCTGCGTTCGGCACCTAACCCTTACCGTTCAGTGAATCCAGACTGCCCCAATTTGACTGCCCCTATCGGACCGACCGTTCACTTGTCTATTAGATTGTAAGCTCTTTGAGCAGGGACTGTCTCTCTTTGTTAAATTGTACAGTGCTGCGTAACCCTAGTAGCGCTCTAGAAATGTTAAGTAGTAGTAGTAGTTGCGTGCTTATATAGGAGAAGCTGGATCCGTAAATTGATTTGTACTTGAGTCCTTTGCAGCTAGGGTAGTGAAGATTTAAGTATGCTCGTGATGGTCCGATTGTGTTTCTGGTTGGAAGGTCTATAAGGTCAGTCATATATCCAGGGGCTTCGCCATAGATAATTTTGTGGACCAGGGTACAGATTTTGAAAGTTATACGTTCTTTAATTGGGAGCCAGTGCAGTTTTTCTCGGAGGAGTTTGGCACTTTCGAATCACGATTTTCCAAATAAAAGCCTGGCTGCTGTGTTTTGAGCGGTCTGTAGTTTCTTTACGAGTTGCTCTTTGCATCTCACAAAGAAACTACAGACCGCTCAAAACACAGCAGCCAGGTTTATATTTGGAAAATGCAGCCCTAGCAATAACCCAAGCAAAAATTTATCACATAAGGCAATTTCACTGTAATTAGAAATATTATCAGCTCATGTCAGAAAAATATTTCACATTGCTAATACAACAACACAGAAGACAAGCCTAGTGAAAAGGGATCAGGAGTGAAAGAGCCTAGTGGGAACCTCAGATTAATTGTCTTACAAAAAATTTTTTTCTGGATGATGAGCAATTTAAGACGTATCCGAACATACTTCTCTCTGGAACGTTTTCAATTGCTAGTACAAACTTTGATTCTTTGATTCTACAAAGATTGATTACTGTAATATTATATATCTCGATTATCCGACATTTCTTTTGAGAAAACTTAGAACCATCCGGAATACTGCAATTCATCTCATATGTGGTTTAGGCTATGCTATGAAAGACTCCACTTGCTGCCTGTGAATACTAGGGTCTGTTTAAAGCTTACGTCTTGTCCATAATATATTGTGGGGAATTGCTCCTAGCTATAAGTACATACATACATACTGGGACAGACCAAAGGTCCATCAAGCCCAGCATCCTGTTTCCAACAGTGGCCAATCCGGGTATGTACATGTATTTATTTATTTATCACATTTGTATCCCACCTTTTCCCACTGATAGCAAGGCTCAAAGTGGCTTACAAAAATATTGTAGTAAGTTGCAATGCAAGAAGTACAATTTTTCAAATTTAGCAGAATAAAAAATAACAGTTAAACAGCGATGGGTATTGAAGTAGGATATAAATAACAATTAATCAGTAGTAAATATGAAAGATAAGATGTAATTAGAGTCTATTGGATCTTATAATAGTAAGGGATAATTCTGATTATGTTGAACCTGGGGAATAAGCCTTCTTGAACAATACTGTTTTCAATGATTTCCTAAAGTTTAGGTAGTTCTGGGTAGTTTTTGTTAATTTGGGTAAGGCCTTCCACAGTTGAGTGCCAATGTAGGTGAAGTTTGAGGTGTAAATTGATTTATACTTTAAGCCATTGCAGTCTGGGTAATGTAAGTTCAGATAAGATCGCGATGAACTTGTTCTGTTTCTAGGTGGTAAATCAACCAGTTCAAGCATGTGTTCTGGTACCTCACCGTAGATTATTCTGTGGATTAATGTACATATTTTAAAGGCTATTCGTTCTTTTATAGGGAGCCAATGCAGAATTTCTCTGAGTGGTTTTGCAGTTTCAAATTTAGATTTTCCAAATATCAGTCTTGCATGTATATGTAACATACTAACATAGTAAATGATGGCAGATAAAGACCTGTACGGTCCATCCAGTCTGCCCAACAAGATACTTTATATGTATACCCGAGTTTGATTTGTCCTTGCCATTCTCAGGGCACAGACTGTAGAAGTCTGCCCAGCACTGTTCTTGTACTAAAAGTTCTGAAGATTCTGGAATCCTAAAGAGTTACAAGATTCCGGAATCCCAATTAGTAGCAACATTCCATGAAGAAACACCAACGAGTAACATAGTAAATGACGGCAGATAAAGACTTGTACGGTCCATCCAGTCTGCCCAACAAGATAAACTCATAATACATGGTATGCCATACTTTATACCTGAGTTTGATTTGTCCTTGCCATTCTCATGGCACAGACCATAGAAGTCTGCCCATCACAGTACAGTACAAGTTCTGAAGCTAACATCGAAGCCCCTTAAAATTTACACTCCAGACCATCTCTATCAATTCAGTCACGATCAGGGTATAGACCGTAGAAGTCTGCCCTGCTCCCGTTTTGTTTCCCAATTACTGGCGTCGCCACCCAATCTCTGCTAATATTCCGCGGGACCATTCCTTCTACACAGGATTCCTTTGTGTTTATCCCACACGTTTGAATTCCATTACCGTTTCATCTCCACCACCTCATGCGGGAGGGCATTCCACATGTATATATGTACATGTACATGTGTATGTATTCTATAATTAACATACTGAGCTCTAAGTATGATACTCGAAATAATTTAAATCTGTTTGTCCTCTCTTATAGGGGCTTATGCTCAACGACATATTTTTCAGCTTTATTCTCTTATCAGGCCTCCCAAATTTGGAATTCTTTGCCAACTTTGGTGACATCTCAATCACTTAGCCTTTTGTAAGCTTAAAAAAATTAATTTATTTAGAAACGTTTTGCTTTCTAATTCTTTATTGATGTTCTCTTTACTTTATGTTAATTGATTATATTGTGAGCTCCCGGTCATGTACACTGGTTCTATTTTAAACTGCAATCCACTCCGAACCTATACCAAGGTGTTGAGGGGAATATAACAACGGAGCAAAGAAAAGCTACAAAAATGGCATGGGATTTGCATTGCAAACCGTACGAGGAGAGACTTGCTGACCTGAACATGTATACCTTGGAGGAAAAGAGAAACAGGGGTGACATAATACATACATTCAAATATTTGAAAGGTATTAATCCGCAAATGAACCTTTTCTGGAGATGGGAAGGCGGTAGAAATGGAGGACATGAATTGAGGTTGAAGCGGGGCAGACTCCGGAGTAATGTCAGGAAGTATTTTTTCACAGAGAGGGTGGTGAATATATGGAATGCCTTCCCGCGGGAGGTGGTGGAGATGAAAATGGTAACGGAATTCAAAGATGCGTGGGATAAACACAAAGGAATCCTGTTTAGAAGGAATGGATCCACGGAATCTTAGCGGAGATTGGGTGGCAACACCAGTAATTGGGAAGCAAAACCAGTGATGGGCAGACTTCTACCCTGATCTTGCGTGAATAGATATGGATAGGATGGAGTGTAAATTTTAAGGGGCTTCGACATTAGCTTCAGAACTTTTAGTATAAGAACAGTGCTGGGCAGAATTCTACGGTCTGTGCCCTGAGAATGGCAAGGACAAATCAAACTCGGGTATACATATATCGCATACCACGTAAAATGAGTTTATCTTGTTGGGCAGACTGGATGGACCGTACACAGTGGTGTGCGGCTCTGTCCGGCTCGCAAGAGCCTCTTGTTAAATTTTGACAACTCTTGCGAGCCGGTTGTTGTTGGGGGCAAGCCGGCTCCATTAGGGGAGGTAAGCATGGCAGGAGGGCGCCATCACAGGCCATGCTTACCTCCCCTGCCACTCCGAAACATGTCAAACGATGTCCTTCGCGCCCCCACCCTCCCGCTCCCATCTGACTTTTTAAATTACCTCCGTCGAAACCGCTATTTAAAGCCCTGCTGCGTGCAGGCCGTTTCTCCAGGCTTCCCCTGCTTGCTTCGGTGAGGTTCGCGCCCTTAGTCCCGCCTTCTGAAGTCATTCTGACGTCATTTCCTTTTTCCGCGAAGGCGGGACTAAGGGCACGAACATCACCGAAGCAAGCAGGGGAAGCCTGGAGAGATGGCCTGCACGCAGCAGGGCTTTAAATAGCGCGGGCTTCGATGGAGGTAATTAAAAAAGACAGATGGGAGCGGGAGGGGAGGGTGGGGGTGAAGGACATTGTTCGCTGGACATGTTTGGAAGCGGGAGGGAAGGGCAGGGGAGGGAGGAGAATCACTGGGCATGGATGGAGAGAGGGGGCAGGGGAGAGATTTGCTGGGCATGGATGGGGAAAGGGGGGCAGGGGAGAGATTTGCTGGGCATGGATGGGGAGAGGGGGGCAGGGGAGAGATTTGCTGGGCATGGATGGGGAGAGGAGGGCAGGGGAGAGACTTGCTGGGCATGGATGGGGAGAGGGGGCAGGGGAGAGATTTGCTGGGCATGGATGGGGAGAGGGGGGCAGGGGAGAGACTTGCTGGGCATGGATGGGGAGAGGGGGCAGGGGAGAGACTTGCTGGGCATGGATGGGGAGAGGAGGGCAGGGGAGAGAAGAGAGTTTCAGGACATGGATGGAGGGGAGGGAAGGGAGAGAGAAGAAATGCTAGAGGGAAGATAGAGGAAGAAGATTAGATGAGGGAAAAGGAATTGAGGAGAGAAACTGCACATGGATGGGGAAAATAGGAAGAAGCTAGATCCACTGGACAGTCAAGTCTGCGGAGGAGCAGAAATGAAGAAGAAAGGAGGAAAGAAAAGAAATAAATGGAAAGGAAGCCCTGGAAACGGAGTCAAGGGAACAGATAGAGAGCAGCAGAATCAGATACTGGACCAGCATGATCAGAGAAACAAAGTCACCAGACAACAAAGGTAGAAAAAAATAATTTTATTTTCATTATAGTGTTTGGAATATGTCCATTTTGAGAATCAGGTGCTGAACGTTAAAAGTTTATATTTATTTACTTATTTATGGCATTTTATCCCATATTAAACATGAATTAGAATGGAACCTGGGATCATTTAATTTTTTTTCCTGGAGAGAGTAATGCATTGCCCCCTCCCCCCCGGCTATGGCCAGCTCTGCAATTTTTGGGGGGGGGGGCGCAGAGGTGGACGCGAGAGCCTGTTGTTAAAAATTTACCAGCACACCACTGACCGTACAGGTCTTTATCTGCCGTCATTTACTATGTTAACATTCACATACTATAGGGGAGGCAAAGGACAGAAAAGAACTCTTAAAAGAAACTATATCCCAGCATTTCAGCGGTTCCCTGCATACATCAAGACCTTCAAGATTACTGAAGTTGGTGCACTGAAACAGGGCCAAAACAAGTGAAGCAACTGCCATAGTGCATTTTGAAGACAGAAGACAGAGACACAAAGTTATTCAAAGTTGTTAAGCTGCAAGAGGATTGTGAAAAATTGCAAGAGGAACTTACAAGACTGTGAAACTGGGCATCTAAATGGCAGATGACATTTAATATGAGCAAGTGCAAAGCGATGCATGTGGGAAAGAGGAACCCAAACTATAGCTAAGTGATGCAAGGTTCCACATTAGGAGTCACCGCCCAGGAAAAGGATCTAGGTGTCATCGTTGAAACCCTCTGCTCAGTGTGCAGCGGCTAAGAAAGCAAATAGAATGCTAGGAATGTGTGCAATTCTGGTCACAGCATCTCAAAAAAGATATAGTGGATTTAGAAAAGGTACAGAGAAGGACGACGAAAATGATAACGGAGATGGGACGACTTCCCTATGAGGAAAGGCTAAAGCAGCTAGGGCTTGGAGAAAAGATGCCTGAGGGGAGATATGATAGAGATCAATATAATAATGAGTGGAGTGGAACGGGTAGACGTGAATCACTTGTTTACCCTTTCCAAAAATATTAAGACTAGGGGAGACACAATCAAGCTACTAAGTAGTAAATTTAAAACAAATTGGAGAAAATATTTCTTCACTCAACGTGCAATTAAACTCTGGAATTCGTTGCCAGAGAATGTGGTAAAAGCAGTTAGCTTAGCAGGGTTTAAAAATGGTTTGGATCACTTCCTAACAGAAAAGTCCATAAACCATTATTAAGATGGACTTGGGAAAAGCCATTACTTATTTCTATAATAAGCAGCATAAATTCTGTTTTAATGTTCTGGGATCTTGCCAGGTACTTGTCGATTGGCCACTGTTGGAAACAGGATACTGGGCTTGATGGATGGCAACGCTTATGTTCTTAAGGTGCTGCAGTGCTAGAAAAGATCTGGATGTTAATGTGAAAATGCTGCAATGAGAAAAGGAGGTAGCCACCACTGAGGCTCAAGCTAAGGCCCTTGAAGCAGCTAAAGGGCAGGGAAATTGAGATTAATCAAATTCCCTCGGAAGATCCTGCTTAGTGCAATAAAGACTATACACTAGCTCATGTCTTACAGCATGCCAGTCCACACATGAAATCTGACCCAGAAAAGGCTGGAAACGCTATGGAAATACAGCCTTCTTATTCAGTAGATATCAGGCCTGAGAGATATCTGCTTAATGCAAGGGCGGACTGACCATTCGGGCAACTGGGTAGTGCCCGAGGGCCCAGAGGCTCTAGGGGGGCCCAGAGGCTCTGCCCGAATGTCCGCCGCACACTACAACTCTCCCCAGTCTTACCTTTAAAAGTGCGCCGCTGGTGATCTAGTGGCCTCTGCAGGGGGAACGTTGTTTCCAGCCCGTTGTGCTGCCGCTATTCCCCCAGCCCGGCACTGCTGTATTTTAAAAATGACAACCGAGACTCTCTGTGGAAATCTCGTGAGACTGGCAAGACCCACGAGACTACCGCAGGAAGTCTCAGCTCTCGTTTTGAAAACATGGCGGTGCTGGCAGGCAGGGGAATAGCGGCAGCACAGCAGGCAGAAAATAATATACTCCCCCCCACCCCCAAGAGACCACTAGAATACCAGCAGGCCCTTCAGGTAGGACCGAGGTAGCAGGGGCATCAACTGTGGCGGTATGGGGGGCAGCAGCACGGCGGTAGAGGGGGTGTCGGGCAGCGGCTGAGTGGGAGGCCCAGACCACCCTCAGTGCTCGGGGGCCCAGACCAGCATCAGTCCACCCCTGGCTTAATGTTATTTCTGTGTATTGCCTCTGAGGCGCTTCATAGTTGACTTGTAAATTCTTGAGTTTGAGGGAAGTTCCATTATCCGATTTTCTTTTGGCTTTATCAAGTGACAACCGAGGAAGATTTATTTGACCCCTGATGCAGGCTTTGATGCCGAAACACGGCCGTGTTGGGTCGTCAATTGATTATCAATAAAGTTTCTTGGATTTCCTCCACCCTTGGGCTCACTTTTTTGTTTTCATTGCCTTTGATTTGCGGGAGGATTCTCCTCCCCGCTTTTTGTTTTTTAATGTGCACTACACCACGGACATTAATCACCTCTACAGAGATCCACAGGCCTGCATGCATACGAATGCACTACAACCAGCTCATGCTCCAGGTGAACATGCTATAGAAGACACGTCATCTCAACTTCACATTCTGGGAAGTTGCCATCAGCTAGGGCATCAGTCACACAGCCGTTCCTCAAACCAAGTGCACATGAGCAGTCTCATCCCATGCCGTTGTTCAAGAACAAGAAATCATGAAAGGAGCGATGGGGAAGCCTCACCATATCATCCCACATATACCTCCTAAAGTTCAGACTGAGGCATCGGCTAGATCAGATCTGTCCAAGTACTGTACAGGATTCACTAAGATCTTATAAATACACGGCTCACCAAGTTCAACGAATGTCTTGAGAACTATATTTCAAAGATGGCACTGAGGTTCTGAGTCAAACCTCAAAAGAGGAGATTAGTCTGAGGAGCATCTCTCTATATAAAAAGCAACACCAACGTTCTATGAAGCCTCCAGCCGGAAGTGTGAAGGGGGCGAGATATCCGGTTTCCCTATGAGTGTCTGCCCCGCCCTCTCTGTAACACAGTCAGTGAAGAAAAACAGCAGAGCACGAAATCAAATCGCTGGCTCTGTAACAGTGAAGGACTCAGAGGGGGGAGGGGAGAGAGGCTAGAGGGCAGGGACACACACACTCCCACATGCACACAAAAGAAAACATTGCTAGCCCCCGTTTCATTTGCATCAGAAACGGGGCTTTTTTACTAGTATCTTCAGAAAAAGCTAAAATCAGTGTACGTCCCACCTTCAAATGTGGAGAAAGCTTGAATAGTGTTATCGTAGCTCAGAAGCAATCAAGAATGTGCTGTTTAAAAGGACTGAAAGCCTTCCAAAACTATGAAAGACAATCATAAGCTGCAAAAACTTGGAGAATTGCTCCTGGACCTAGAGGTAGGCAAAGCTGATGCATACCGCCCAGGACTCTGCTGCCTGGAGTCATCTCATAGTAACATAGTAGATGACGGCAGAAAAAGACCTGCACGGTCCATCCAGTCTGCCCAACAAGATAAACTCATATGTGCTACTTTTTGTGTATACCCTACTTTGATTTGTACCTGTCCTCTTCAGGGCACAGACCGTACAAGTCTGTCCAGCACTATCCCCGCCTCCCAACCACCAGCCCCACCTCCCACCACTGGCTCTGGCACAGACCGTATAAGTCTGCCCAGCACTATCCCTGCCTCCCAACCACCAGCCCCGCCTCCTGATCACCGGCTCTGGCACAGACCGTGTAAGTCTGCCCAGCACTATCCCCGCCTCCCAACCACCAGCCCCGCCTCCCAATCACCGGCTCTGGCACAGACCGTATAAGTCTGCCCAGCACTATCCCTGCCTCCCAACCACCAGCCCCGCCTCCCAACCACCGGCTCTGGCACAGACCGTATAAGTCTGCCCAGCACTATCCCCGCCTCCCAACCACCAGCCCCGCCTCCCAATCACCGGCTCTGGCACAGACCGTACAAGTCTGCCCAGCACTATCCTCGCCTCCCAACCACCAGTCCCGCTTCCCACCACTGGCTCTGGCACAGACCTAATCACAGAGAAATTAGCAAGAGTGGTGGTTGATGGGTGGAGGAGGAAAAAAGAGAGAGAGAGACAGGGTGACACTGGATGGTGGGGTGAAGGGGAAGAGAGATGAGACAATGCTGGATAGTGGGGGATAAGAGGAAAGAGAGAGACTGGACAAGTGTGGGAGGGAAGAGAGACAAAAGAGAGAGAGAGAGAGAGAGATGGGGCAATGCTGGATGGTGGCAGAAGAGATTTATAGGGGCAGTTGGATGGAGGGGGCAAGAGAGGGGACAATGTTGGATGGGGGGAAGAGAGACAGACTGACAGAGATTTTTTATTTTATTTTTGTTACATTTGTACCCCGCGCTTTCCCACTCATGGCAGGCTCAATGCAGCTTACATGGAGCAATGGAGGGTTAAGTGACTTGCCCAGAGTCACAAGGAGCTGCCTGTGCCTGAAGGGGGAATTGAACTCAGTTCCTCAGGACCAAAGTCCACCACCCTAACCACTAGGCCACTCCTCCACTCCTGGATGAGATCCTGGATGGCCAAGGGTGGAAGGAAATGCTGCAAGGCAGGCAGAGAGAGAGAGAGAGAGAGAGAGAGAGAGAGAGAGACAGAAGGGGGATGTTGGATGATGGGTGGGGGAAAACAGAGAAGAGATGTTGATTGGTGGGGAGAGACAGGAGATTCTGGATGGCTGGGGTGGGGAAAGAGATGCACAAAGAAAGGACATGCTGCATGGATGGAGGGAAGGAAGGAGACAAACACACAGAGGAGATGCTGAATGCAGGGGAAAGAGACACACACACAGAAGATGCTGAGTGGCTGAGGAAGAGAGACACACAAAGAGAAAATGCTACAGGGCTGGGGGGAAAGAGACAGACACACACAGAGGAGATGCTGCATGGTAGGGGGAGAAAGACACACATACAAACAGGAGATGCTGCATGCCAGAGGGAAGAGAGAGAGAGGCACAGAGAGGAGATGCTGTGCGGCAGGGAGAAGAGAGACACACAGAGAGGGGAGATGCTGGTCATGGGGAAAGATAGGGACACACAGAAGGGAGATGAATGATGAGCATGGAGAGAGAAGAAATGTCAAATGAACAGGAGACCCTGGCAAGAGAGTTAAGAGAAGACAGGGGAAAACAGAAACTAGATTCTGGGACAAACATAATTAGAGCAATCAAATGAACAGATAAAGATAGACTAAGTCATTTTATTTTCGATTTCATTGTAAGAATTTGTCAGGTTTTGGAATGTACATCTGCCAGAGCGGATCAGAACTTCGGGGTACTCGGTTGCAATTTGCTCGACTTAGGGGGCACCTGGCTTGCAGAAGTTGAGAATCAGTGCTGTAAGCCAATGCAAACTGAGTCACTAGAATAGTCACAGAGTATGCCAGAAATCAAGTAAACCTTTGGAAAAGTCCCCAGTGTGCGGTCTTCTTTTCTTTATATAAAGCAGCAATTTAGATAATAGAATACTGTATTTTCCTACAAAAAAAATGCATCTAGTTTCCATAAATGTTGCTTCAAGCTGTGTACTTTCAGTAATTCTGGTACCTAATGTACTTCTTGCAACTCCCTGATTGAGGAGTACTGAGGGGGCTGCTCATTACAGCAGCATGTGGCGAGTAACAGGAACATAAACGTCCTCTAGGAATTCATAGGACTACCAGAGCACACTAAGGACAACTTGGCTAAAGAATGGTGAAGGGAGAAATGTGGGGCACCTCCTGCCACTCCTACCCAACTTACCCAAGTATACTGCAGGCCAGGAGCAAGAAAGAGAGACAGAGAGAAAAGGGGATGGGGGAGGAGCAAGGAGCGAGGAGAGAGAGAGAGAGAGAGAGAGAGAGAGAAAATACAAGGCAAAAAGAGCTTGCCAGAGCCGGTGGTGGGAAGCGGGGGTAGTGCTGGGCAGACTTATACGGTCTGTGCCAGAGCCGGTGGTTGGGAGGAGGGGCTGGTGGTTGGGAGGCAGGGATAGTGCTGGGCAGACTTATACGGTCTGTGCCCTGAAGAGCACAGGTACAAATCAAAGTAGGGTATACACAAAAAGTAGCAAATATGAGTTATCTTGTTGGGCAGACTGGATGGACCATGCAGGTCTTTTTCTGTCGTCATCTACTATGTTACTATCCTGCTTATAATCGAACGAGAAAAACGCCCAAGTTCCGACCTAAATCGGGAGATGGGCGTTTTTCTCACAAAAACAAATAAAGCGGTATAATCGAAAGCCGAACTTTGGACGCTTTCAACTGCACTCCGTCGCGGATGCGGACAAAGTTGACGGGGGCGTGTCGGAGGCGTGGTGAAGGCGGAACTGGGGCGTGGTTATCACCCGAACAGAGATGGGCGCCTTTCGCCGATAATGGATACGTTTGTAGCTAGAATTTAGGGCACTTTTCCTGGACCCTGTTTTTTCACGAATAAGGCCCCAAAAAGTGCCCTAAATGACCAGATGACCCCCAGAGGGAGTCGGGGATGACCTCCCCTGACTCCCCCAGTGGTCACTAACCCCCTCCCACCACAAAAAAATGATGTTTCACAACTTTTTACTTTCACCCTCAAATGTCATACCCTCCTCCCAAGCAGCAGTATGCAGGTCCCTGGAGCAGTTGTTAGGGGGTGCAGTGGACGTCAGGCAGGTGGACCCAGGCCCATCCCCCCCCCTACCTGTTACAATTGTGCTGCTTAATGCTTAGTCGTCCAACCCCCCCAAACCCACTGTACCCACATGTAGGTGCCCCCCTTCACCTCTTAGGGCTATAGTAATGGTGTAGACTTGTGGGCAGTGGGTTTTGAGGGGGATTTGGGGGGCTCAACACCCAAGGGAAGGGTGCTATGCACCTGGGAGCTCTTTTACCTTTTTTTTTGTTTTTGTAAAAGTGCCCCCTAGGGTGCCCGGTTGGTGTCCTGGCATGTGAGGGGGACCAGTGCACTATGAATCCTGGCCCCTCCCACGAACAAATGCCTTGGATTTATTCGTTTTTGAGCTGGGCGGTTTCATTTTCCATTATCGCTGAAAAGCAAAAACGCCCAGCTCACACCTTGGCGAATAACACATGGGCGTCTATTTTTTTTGAAAATACGGTTCACTCCGCCCCTTCACGGACCCGTTCTCGGAGATAAACGCCCATGGAGATAGGCGTTTCTGGTCGATTATGCCCCTCCAAGTAAGTTAGCCTGTTCATATAATTACGGAAGGTACCTCTTGCTGAAGGATTTCATTGTTTGCAGCAGGGGCGTAGTTAACACTGAGCGAGCCTGGCAAAATGTCCAGGGCCACATAATAGTAGGGGCCACCTGAGATTGCACCTCACTGCCCCTCCTCACTCCCCTCCCCCCCCACCAGCGTTCGGGACCAACATTGCACCAGCTCTCCCCCACTGCCGGTCCTCCACACACAACAGAGAGAGCACTGAAACCCGCCTCTCTGGCCGGCGGGGCCTTTCCTGTGCATGTCCCGCCTCTCTGATGCAACTTCCTGTTCTACAATCTAGACGTTCACATTTATGCATGCATTTAGCACCTACATGTTTAAAATACGAGCACTTACGCGTATATGTGTGTAAATATCCGTGTAAATGTTAGCAGGTTGCCTAGGCGCTATTCTGCCAATACCCACTTAACTTGCACAGCATAAAATCAAAACCAAAATAAAAAAATAAACTGTACAGCATGTATTAAAAAGGGGCCATACACAGAGGCGGAGCATGGGTGGGAAATGGGCCGAGCTCCCCCTTAAGCACATTTAGGTGCTTCCACTTATGCTGGATATATGGATGGTGTAGGTGTAGGCGGGACGGGGGCGTGGTTAACAGATGGCCATCCTCGGCCCATAATGGAAAAAAGAAGGGCATCCCTGACAAGCTTTTGGCCGACTTTACTTGATCCCCTTTTTGTCACGACCAAGCCTCGAAAATGTGCCCGAACTGACCAGATGACCACTGGAGGGAATCGGGGATGACCTCACCTTACTCCCCCAGTGGTCACCAACCCCCTCCCACTCAAAAAAAAATTAAAAAACATTTTTTTCCAGCCTCTAAGCCAGCCTCAAATGTCATACCCAGCTCCATCACAGCAGTATGCAGGTCCCTGGAGCAGTTTTTAGTGGGTGCAGTGCACTTCAGGCAGGTGGACCCAGGCCCATCCCTCCCTATCTGTTACACTTGTGGTGGTAAATTGGAGCCCTCCAAAACCCTCACGAAACCCACTGTACCCACATCCAGGTGCCCCCCGTTACCCTTTAAGGGCTATGGTAGTGTTGTACAGTTGTGGAGAGTGGGTTTTGGGGGGGGGGGGGTTGGGGGGGCTCAGCACCCAAGGTAAGGGAGCTAAGCACCTGGGATCAATTTGTGAAGTCCACTGCAGTGCCCCCTAGGGTGCCCAGTTGGTGTCCTGGCATGTGAGAGGGACCAGTGCACTACGAATGCTGGCTCCTCCCATGACCAAAGGGCTTGGATTTGGCCGTTTTGAGATGGCCGTCCTCGGTTTCCATTATAGGCGAAAACCGAGGCCGGCCATCTCTAAGGTCGGCGATCTCAACATTTAGGTCGACATAAATGTTGAGATTTGGCCGGCCCCGACCGTATTATCAAAACGAAAGATGGACACCCATCTTGTTTCGATAATGCAGGTTGCCCCGCCCTTTCACGGTTCATCCTTAGAGATGGGCGTCCTTATAGATGGGCACGCCCCTGTTCGATTATGCCCCTCTGTGTTACTATGTGCCTGATGACCTGCACCTGCATCTATAGTGCGATTGGGTAAAAGCAGGTGGTCCCATAGTAGTGGACCCAGGGGAGACTGTGTGTGTTTACTCTGAACATTTCTGATCGGTGTTCTCACATTCATATTTTAAAACATGTTGGCTATTTTTGTCTCTGAGTTACCTGGCATGTGTACAGTATTCACACATTCTAATGACCTCCGTTTTATTATTTGATTGCTTTGCTTGCATGTAAATAAATCAGCTTTTATTTTTACAAATCTTTGGGCTTTGTGCCAGTTGCTTGTCAGTGTTTTCAGTACGATTTGCATAGTTAGGGAGACGTAGCCTAGAAATCCTGATAACAGAGTGCTACCATTACATAACAGTGATCACTGTTCTTACAGTAACCTCACAGGATGCAATCCTTTATTATTTGGGATTTTTATTTTATTTGTTACATTTATATCCCACATTTTCCCACCTATTTGTAGGCTCAATGTGGCTTACATAGTACCGGAGAGGCCTTTGCAGGCTCCGGTGTGAACAAATACAGGGTGATGTTGTGGTAAGATCAAGTTCATATGGCACAGCCACATTAGGGAATCGGAGAACGGAAGAGTTGTGTTATGTCCATTACGTGCTTTAGTTTGGTTGTGTTGCAGAGATTAGGCATTTAAGTTGGATCGGTAGGGTATGCCTTTTTAAAAAGCCTGGTTTTTAGTGATTTCCGGAAGTTTAGGTGGTCGTATGTCGTTTTCAAGGCTTTTGGTAATGCGTTCCACAGTTGTGTGCTTATGTGTCCAATTCTGGTCGCCGCATCTCAAAAAAGATATAAATGAATTAGAAAAGGTGCAGAGAAGGGCGACGAAAATGATAAAGGGAATGGAATGACTTCCCTATGAGGAAAGGCTGAGAAGGTTAGGGCTCTTCAGCTTGGAGAAAAGGCGGCTGAGGGGTGATATGATAGAAGTCTACAAGATAATGAGCGGAGTAGAGTGCACAGATGTGAAGCGTTTGTTCACACTTTCAAACAACAACAAAACCAGGGGACACAAGATGAAGCTAGAATATGGTAGATTTAAAACAAATAGGAGAAAGTTTTTCTTTACTCAGCGTGTAGTTAGACTCTGGAACTCGTTGCCGGAGAATGTAGTGACAGCAGCTGGCCTTACGGAATTTAAAGGGGTTTTGGACAGATTCCTGAAGGAAAAGGCCATTGAACGTTATTAATTTTTTTTGGGGGGGGGGGGGTTTTGCCAGGTTCTTGAAGCCTGGATTGGCCGCTGTCGGAGACAGGATGCTGGGCTTGATGGACCCTTGGTCTTTCCCAGTATGGCGGTGCTTATGTACATATGTAGGAAAAACTAGATGCGTAAGTTGTTTTGTATTTAAGTCCTTTGCATCTGTAAAATAAGTTGCCTTATTTCATTTGAGTTACAATTGAGGCTGTGATGATTATCAGATACAGTTAAAGGGCGAACCGAGTATGTTAACTGCGTATATTTAAATGTGAAATTTTGTTGGAATTATTCACTTGTTGGTTATAACTGGAATTGTGCAGTGAAACTGTGCTGTAACTGTAATCTGCTTTCAGCTACCGGTTAAGAGGAATATAAATTCTATTCTGAGGAGATCACGTGATTCGGTGAACTCGACGGCTGGGTTTGCTGTAGCTCCGGGAGCCCTACCTTTCCCACGCTGTTTTATGAACACTAAACTTGAGATTCCTCTTCCTAAGTCTCTGTAAACTGCGTGGAAAAAATTCTTGGAGAAATCAACGAATGCTATGGCCAGTAAAGCAGCACGGAAGGACAAGGGGTGTACACGCAGCAGTGAGTGCAAGATGGCGGAGTCTACGCTTCCTGCTCCCGCTGCATTTTCTGACACGCAGTTGGACCAACTTACATGTGCAGTGGACAAAGCTCTTGGGCCCCAACTAGGGGAACTTTCCCCACAAAATGGATTCGTTCCAGGCCACAGGAGAGCTCGCGATGCGACTTTCTACCTTGGAGGATGAAACGACAGCACTGGGCCTTACAGTGACGCGCCTTGAACAGCAGATCCAGGAGCAGGAAGCCAAACTAAAAAGACCTGGAGAATCATTCGCCATGGAACAATCTCCGCATTGTCAGGTTGCCAGAGCAAATTCCGGAACATAACCTCACCACCTGGCTCGAGGACTGGCTGTCCAAAGAACTGTTGCTCGCTAACCATATGGGCCTGCTGGTCTTGCAACAAACGCATCATTTGGGGCACCAAGTGGATGGCTGCCAAAAGACTAGGGTTATAGTTGCCCGGGTGCTCAATTACCATTATAAATTGGATATCTTATGTGAATTATGGTACTCACATTCTAATCTTTTCGGATTATTCTCCAGCATTGCAAGACCGCAGATGGAAGTTCCGCCCTCTCTGCGCCAACCTGGTTAACAAAGGTTTGCGATTTATGCTGCTATGTCCAGCTTTATTGAAGGTATTTCATACTGGCCAATTTAGCCATTGGAAAACTTTCACCACGGTGGTTGAGTCCACGAAAGCAAAGGGGCAGACGGTCTGCAAACTCCAAGATGGAAAATCAACAAAGCAGATCGTGATGAAAAAATGTAATTTATTAATAGATATATTAAAAATTATATACAGTACAGCCCGACACAGGCCGTGTTTCGCCCAGCAGGGCTGCTTCAGGGGCTACATAATGATCCTATACTGTCAAAATATGGTAGATTTGATGAAACCAAATGTACTGAAGACCGCAGTTGTGAATCTTCTAGTATATATGTTGAAAAAAAACAGCTCAATCAAATAAACCAGAATCAAGATAGTGTCCGACATATCTTATGTCAGCACATTTTTCTGGTTTATTTGGTTGAGCTGGTTTTTTTCAACATATATACTAGAAGATTCACAACTGCGGTCTTCAGTACATTTGGTTTCATCAAATCTACCATATTTTGACAGTATAGGATCATTATGTAGCCCCTGAAGCAGCCCTGCTGGGCGAAACATGGCCTGTGTCGGGCTGTACTGTATATAATTTTTAATATATCTATTAATAAATTACATTTTTTCACCATGGTGGTTGAGGCCAGAGATTGTCTTCGGAATGGTGAGCCAAGTGCTTCTGTACCTTGAAGAGTGATTGGTTATTCTGCCTTTGTTCTTATCTATTTTCTGCCTGGCATTCTGTACTGGTCTTATTGTATCACTATTGGTCAGGTTCGAGTAATTTGCCCTTTTTGGGCCAGGTGAGGTGTCTCATGTGGGAGTGTTTGGGACTTGGGATTTGTTTTGAGGACTTGGGGGGGATGGGGGGTTACTGCACACTGTTGAGTTGGCTTCTTTGTTATTACACACTTAGTATGCTGCAAGAATTACTGTTCTGAACCTCATGGGTGGGACGAGGGTGGACACCCTGCCCCTTTTCGAATGATAGAAAGGCTGGCATTGCATTTCTCTTTCTTATTTCAGTGATGGCTTTTTTCAGGATGTTGCATTATTACTTGGAATGTAGGTGGCATCACCTCTCTGATTAAACGTACTAAAATCCTGACTACTTCGAGGCGCCAGGGGGGGCAGACATTGTTTGTCTTCAAGAAACCTGCCTGTCTGATTTGGAACATCAAAAGCTTCGGAGAGGTTGGGTAGGAGAGGTGCATTATGTCTCTTCCGGGAGTCGGAGAGGTGAAGTAGCGGTTCTCATCAAAAATTTGGCCTGCACAGCGGAGCTTTTATGTAAAGAAGCTGAGGGTCATTATTTATTGTCGAAACTTTGGTTGCAGGGCAGAGAAATTTATCTTTTGGTTATTTATGACCCTACCCCTTATACCAGGAACTTTTATCCCACATTACTGAAACAAATGTTGACATATTTTGGAAAATCTACAGAAGTACATAAGTATTGCCAAACTGGAACAGACCAAAGGTCTATCAAGCCCAGCATCCTGTTTCCAACAGTGGCCTTCCAGGTCACAAGTACCTGGCAAAATCCCCCAAAAGTGCAAAACATTTTATACTGCTTATCCCAGAAATATTTTCCCCAAGTCACATTTAATAATGGTCTAATCTCTCTTAGTGGTTGGAGACATGAATCTTATTTTCAACCCACAACTTCATAGTACCACACAGGTGGAGCCTGGGGGTCTCCTCTCGACCAGGCGACCATGTTCTCTCTTCCTTTTGCACTTCTTTGCATTTAGTAAATGCCTAGCGCTTGTTTCACCTGGAAGACACTGATTATACCCATAGATCTAGGGCACATGGCACAATGTCTCAGCTGGATTATATATTCACCTCTTCCCTTTTTCAGTTTGTGGTGGGCCCTGAGATGATTTCTGATCATTTCCTGCCAGCCCTGTCCCAGGCTGGTGATTCCCTGTATATTTGGCTCATAATCAGGAGTTTCAAACATACTTAGCATAACGTTGAGAGCATAGGCGTAGTTTGACTGTTTCATTTGGGGGGGGGCAAAGAATGGGCGGAGCATATTAGCATATCATTTGCATATATACATATGCAAATGAATATGCTAATATGGAGGAAGGAATTGAAATTTACAGGCAAAATATCACAGATGCACATTTCAATTAATAAATTCTGAATAAAATACTTTTATCTACCTTTGTTGTCTGATCATTTAGTTTTTCTATTCGCTTTGGTCCCAGTGTCTTCTGTTTTATGCAGTGTCTTCTTTCCAGTAGGCTTCCCTTTGCTCCCCACCCTCCCAGTCCCATCCATCTCTTGCTCCTTCCCTCTGCTCACCATCCCTCCGTCCCATCCATCTTCTGCTCCTTCCCTCTGCTGTGCCTGACCTCTCCCAATCCAATCCATCTCCTGGTCCTTCCCTCTGCTCCCAATGCTCCCAGTCCCATCCATCTCCTGGTCCTTCTCTCTGCTCCCCACCCCTCCCAGTCCAATCCATCTCCTGGTCCTTCCCTCTGCTCCCAACGCTCCCAGTCCCATCCATCTCCTGGTCCTTCCCTCTGCTCCCCACCCCTCCCAGTCCCATCCATCTTCTGTACCTTCCCTCCCTCCGGCGCAGGCAGGAGTCTTTTTCAGCGTTCCTGGCAGCGGTAGCGATGTACACGCTGCCTTCGGTCTGCCCTGGAAGCCTTCTCTTCAAGTTCCTGTTCCCACCTATGCGGGAACAGGAACTTGAAGAGAAGGCTTTGGGGCAGCGCCGAAGGCAGCGTGTACATCGCTACCGCTGCCAGGAACGCTGAAAAAGACTCCTGCCTGCGCCGGAGGGAGGGAGGGAGGGAGGAAGAGAGAGGGGTAGACGGACACGCTCCTCTCCGTCCGCTTGGCTTCCCTGCCCTCTCTGTCTGCGTCCCGCCTTCCTCTGACGTCAGAGGAAGGCGGGACGCAGACAGAGAGGGCAGGGAAGCCAAGCGGATGGAGAGGAGCGCGTGCCTGCATGTGTTGTTTTTTTTTTTTTAACTAATGGCGCGGCGGCGCCTTGTCGTCGTTTGGGGGGGGCATTTCCCCCCCCCCCCCCCCCCCCCCCCCCCCAGTCTACGCCTATGGTTGAGAGGATTGTGTTTTTCATAATGTGGCCCATGTAGATCACCCGGCCCTTTTCTGGAATACGGTGAAAGCTGTGCTGAGGGGCCACATTATTGCATTTATGGTGATGCGACATAAAAAGCTGGCAGCTAGTATACGCAACCTGGAAGACCAGCCTCAGCACGCGAAGCGGCTTTGTCTCCAGACACCTTCCCTACATAACAAAGATGTGTACATCTCGACACAGGCGACCCTGAATACTTTTATTCGTGAACACACGTATAGAAGCACCATTTATCAAAAATATCGTTTTCACACATATGGTTATAAATCCGGAGGAGTAGCCTAGAGGTTAGTGGAGTGGGCTTTGATCCTGGAGACCTGGGTTTAGTTCCCACTGCAGCTCCTTGTGACCTTGGGCAAGTCACTTAGCTCCTCCGTTTACTACCGCCCCATGATCAGCGCCCCCGAGAGCGTGAAACAATGCGCTTGCGGGCTCTGAACGCAGCTAGCATGCAAATGCATGCAAAACAGGACTATCAGCGCAAATAGCATGCAAATGCATGCTAAACCTATTCATCCCCAATGATCAGCGACCTGCGTGCTCGTTCACCGTGGCAAACCCTACGACAGCTCGGAGCTGGCGTTAGGGTTTGCAGACCATTGGGGAGGAATGGTGAGCCTTGTCCAGCATGCATTTGCATGCTAGCAGGCCCCCATTCCCTCCAATGAAGCAACACCCCCTAGGAAACGACGAACCCCCCCTCCCCCCAGCAACAGGGGGCTGGAGGTCTGGCGAACCTCCGGTCCCCCCAACAGGATCAGGGAGGGCTGGAGATCCAGTGGGTCTCCAGCCCCGCCTACTCCCCCCTCCAGCATTTCTAACAAGTCTGGTGGCCCAGTGGCCAACCGACCCCCCCCCCCCCCCAGCGACATGGGGCTGGAGGTCCGGCAGACCTCCGGTCCCCACAACACCCCCCCTCCGACACAGGTTCAGGGAGGGCTGGAGATCTGGTGGGTCTTCAGCCCCCCTAAACCCCCCCCCCAGCATTAGCAAGAAGTAAGTACCTGGTGGTCCAGTGGGCTGCTGTCAATCCCCTACCCCTACCTTGAGCTGGAGGAGGGAGGTGGCCTGCCTCCCTCCTCTTGCCGCCTGTAAAATGGTGGTGCCCAGTCCTGCCCAGTGTATTGTGGGATGCGCTTGGCGGGGCTTCACACCATATAAAGCAGAAACAAATGCCGAACGTGGAGTTTAAATGTTGACCCAATAATATTACTTGGCAAGGTTAAGATCCCATAAATACAGTACAATAAGGTGTGTCCATACAGTCAATCTGATATTCTAATTTCAGAATCATCCACAAGTCAAAAACATCAGTCATTTCAAAAATACTCACCACATGAAGGATCTTGTTCTCTGTTTCATACACTGTGCAATCCTGAAATTGGAAGAAAACAAATGTGGAATTAAAGTGTAAGGCATCATAAAAAAAAAAAAGGAAAGGAAAATGGTATTTAATGTAACAGCTCCAGCAAAGTAACTTTTGAGAGTAAGTAACAAGGTCATTGGTTAGATCAGGAGAAAATAAAACCTTGATGCTATGGAAACAACTCATACTTTTGGGAACAGGCAAGCACTGGGGTGATGATCAGTCTGTCCCAGTACGACAATGCTTACGTTCTTATGTAACTAAAGAGAGAAGGTCCATCAAGCCCAGTATCCTGTTTCCAACAGTGGCAAGTACCTCGCAAGACCCCAGAACAGTAAAACAGATTTTATGCTGCTTATCCTAGAAATAAGCAGTGGATTTTGCCGAGTCCATCTTAATAATGGCTTATGGACTTTCTTTAATGAAGTTATACAAACCTTTTTTTAAACCCTGCTAAGCTAACTGCTTTTATCACATTCTCTGGCAACAAATTCTAGCATCATGGACATTGTAGTATAGGGATGATCAGACAGAACATGTTTGTGTTGTTTTTCATTCCAGAACTCTTCTTAAAAAAGTGCACACTATCCCTCAGATTCTGTATAGGTCATCCAAAGATAGGTATTCAATTTTGGGCATGAATTATCCTCACACAATGTAATTGGCTAAATTGGCACTATAATGAATTATGGGTGTTAACAAGCACTTAATTGACAGTAATTAGGAATTACATGTGGATCTGCCCTACGCCATAGTCTATAACATGCATGCCTAAATTTCATACTGCACACCTCCAAAGGGGGCGAGGCCATGGATAGGAAATGGGTGGGTTGGGGCGTTCCCAGAATTTTAGGTGCAGCGTTATAAAATACCTGCATTTGCACGCCTAACTGTCATTAGTTGGGCGTGAATATTTACACCAAAAAAATGCTCATGTCCAAAGTTAGGCACGAACCCTCGGATTCTATATAGCGCATCTAGAGATCCCTGCTGAAATCCAGGCGCATTCCATAACAACACGCGTAACTGAATTGGCTTAATGAGGTAATTAGCATTGTTAACAGCACTTAACAAGTAATAATGGGCACTAATTGGCACTAATTAGAATATACATGCACAATTTGCTAAGCATATTCTGTAATGCAGTGTGCCTAACTTCTAATGCGTGCAGGCAAAAAGGGGTGTGGTTATAATTCGGGTTCCTCTTTCCCACATGCATCACTTTGCACTTGCTCACATTAAACGTCATCTGCTAGATAGATGCCCACTCTCGTAAGGTCCTCGTAATCTTTCACAATCTTCGTACGATTTAACAACTTTGGCAGAACACAAATGATACATTACATTACTTATGCGTGACTTGAGGGGAAAAGCAGCTGCAGGGCAGGCAGTGTGGCGGAGAACAGTGCTGGAGGAAGGCTTCTGCTGGTGCGACTTGGGGATCCACGCCAGCCAAACCAGAGGCCCCGAAGCCCTGTGTCTGCTCCGCCCCAGCTTTTAAAGGGGCCCCGGCGCCAGAGATTTCTCCTGCTCCTGTTGGGATGGGATCACCCAGGTCCTGTCAGAAGCAGGAGAAAGAAAGATGTTTTGTTCTGAATCAATAAAAGCCAATTTAAAGTCTTTAAATATTTGAACATGTAAAATGTAATAAAATATTTCAGAGAACAAAATTTTGAAGTCACGGTTCAATTCTCCTTTGTCTCCACCACTATGTAGAGAAACCCCACGTCTTCGGCCTCTCTGCTCCCAGGTTCAGGGCCTGCTCCTGAGACTTCCACAATCTTTCAAAATTTGAGTGCACCCTGGTTCATAAAATTATCTACGGCAAAGCCCCGGGATACATGACAGACCTCATAGACCTACCAACCAGAAACACAACAAGATCAACACGAACAAACCTAAATCTCCACTACCCAAGCTGCAAAGGACTCAAATACAAATCAACCTATGCATCCAGCTTCTCCTACATAAGCACACAACTATGGAACACATTACCAAACGTCATGAAAACAACTTACGATCACCTAAACTTCCGGAAACCATTAAAAACTAACCTATTCAAAAAGGCATACCCTACCGACCCAACTTAAATGCCTTTACCCTGCAACACAACGAAACCAAAGCTCTTAATGGACATATAATAACTCCTGCTCTCTAAAATTCTCTTCCTCTCTACGATTCCCTAATGTGTCTGTACACACGAACCTTATTCTACCACAACATTACTGGATTTGCTCATAACCGGAATTGGCGAACGCCTTTACGGTACTATGTAAGCCACATTGAGCCTGCAAATAGGTGGGAAAAGTGTGGGATACAAATGTAACAAATAAAATAAATAAATAAATTATTATTATTAGCATTTGTATAGCACTACCAGATGCACGCAGCGCTGAACACCTGACACAGAGAGACAGTCCCTGCTCAATAGAGCTTACAATCTAAAATACAGACAAGACAAGACAAAAAAGGGCGAGGGAAGTACTGGGTGAGAAGGAACAAGGGGGGGAGGGAGGGCAAATGAATCTCACCAAACTTTATGCACAGCTTACGGAATACAGCTTAAACGGGTTTTAATCGGCAACGATTTTTTTAAGCCCCATGTATTGAATCCAGCCCTGTATTTGCTATCAAACATATAAATGGCAAGTGACCGACTCACCTGCAAATGCGCAGTAGAGTCAGAATGCTGAGGCAGTGTAGAAGTCCAAGCCCCGCCTCCACCAGCAGTACAGCCCAATAGGGAGGAGGGCTTGGGACATGGGCGTGGAAATCGGAGGAGGAGGGAGCAGGGAGGGAAGGAGGGGGCGGAAATGATGGAAACAGACGCAGCGATGGAGAACTGACGACACAACGACGGCAGAAAGAGGGGGGGGTCAAAGGTGGTGGTGGTGGCGGTGGCGGCGGCGGGGACGGTGAAATGGCGGTGGTGGGGACGGCAGGACACAGGTCACAATCGCGGTGGATGGCAGCCCGAGGATGGAGGGTAGGGGAGAGAACAGGGTTGGTGGACGGGGGGAGGCCATAGGAAAACAAAAAACTAGCCCGTTGTTACGGGCTTAACGGCTAGTAGATGGAGAAGATATTAGTTGAAAACAATTCACCATATCTGCAAAAAGCTATGCTATACTAAGGAAAAATAGCTGATATGATTTACTGCGGATACAGTGTTCCTGCTTAGCAGAGACTGCCTTGAGTTGAACAGTGCTCCGATAATCCATTTCCTTTGATGTGATTAATGTCCACTTTCTCTAGATATATTTAGAACTGTGGACTGACCTTTGGAATCGGTGTTTTCATGAAGGTGAAATAAGTGCAGCCCTTCCCCCTACCGCCCTGGGTCTGTCGCCTTTGACCGGTAGCTCATTTTGTGGGAATGCCGGGGTACAGGGGGAGTGTCAGCTCTCTCCTCACTAAAGCAGCAGCTGCTTGGATACAGGGTTGGCTGAGAGGCTGCTGGCCGCGGGGATCAATCTTTCCACTGGTTTCACTCTCTCAAAACTGCACAGGCCAGTCTAAGATGTTTTGTTCTGAATCAATAAAAGCCGATTTAAAAGTCTTTAAATATTTGAACATGTAAAATGTAATAAAATATTTCAGAGAACAAAATTTTGAAGTCACGATTCAATTCTCCTGGTGTCACTGCTCTTGAGACTTCCACAAATAAAGGAAACCTCTGTCTCTTCCTAGACGCCAAGGGGGTTGTTTACTAAAGCTTAGCTCAAGTTATCTGAAACAGGGCCCATAAGAATAAAACGGGTCCTGATGCAGATAACTCGAGCTAAGCTTTAGTAAATGGAGGGGGGAAGGGGGGGAGTTGTCAACAACAGCAGTATGGTGAAAATGCTATTTTGAACTTGAAAATAAAATCATAAGCAGATAGATGTTGGCCCGTTTGAATGCTGTAAATCCGAACAGGGCCGCGGAGAGGGGGGGCAGGGGGCAAAATTCCAGGGCCCGGGACTCCAAGGAGGGCCCGGCATCGGGGTAGCTTGCCCTCTCCTGCTCCCAGGTTGCCGGCGCCGCAGTCCCCAGTCTCCACCTGCCTACCCTCAGCTCCCTCCTGTCTGCCACCCGGTCCCCTGCATTAAAAAAAAAAACAACCTCGAAATCGGCAGTGCAGCGCCTTCTGTGTGAAAGCAGCAGATCACCTCGGGCAGGCCTTCCCTCACTGTGCCCCGCCCTCCTCTGATGTAACTTCCTATTTCCACGAGGGTGGGACACGGTGAGGGAAGGCCCATCCGAGGCGATCTGCGCTTTGACACAGAAGGCGCTGCACTGCCGATCTCAAGATTTCTTTTTTTTCTAAATGAAAGGGGTCGGATGGCAGACAGAAAGGAGTTGAGGGAAGGTAGGTGGAGACTGGGGACTGCCGCACCAGCAGCCTGGGAGCAGGAGAGGGAGATGACAGCAGTTGGGGGCGATCCTTGGGGGGGGGGGGGGGATGGGGCGGCCTTGCCCCAGGCCCGGCTCAGCGGCCCTGAATCCGAAGGCTAAACTGCAACACTCCCAAGATTTTCCTTAGTCTATTGACAATTTTTAAGTTGTTGATTCACACACTCATACATGTGCTGGAATGCTGTTCTGTGCATAAATAATGATATCACAAAGTTTTTATGCAGATGTGTGCACATGCAACTCTGGGTGTCGAGATGTGCGCAAGCCATAGCTTCCTCTAGGGCAGACCTGTGTACGGTCAGTCCAGTGCACTCTCCCATAAGTACATAAGTATTGCCATACTGGGAAAGACCAAAGGTCCATCAAGCCTAGCATCCTGTTTCCAACAGTGGCCAATCCAGGTCACAAATACCCGACAAGATCCCAAAAAAGTACAAAATATTTTATACTGCTTATCCCAGAAATAGAGGATTTTCCCCTAGTCCATTTAATAACGGTCTATGGCCTTTTCCTTTAGGAAGCCGACCAAACCTTTTTTAAACTCCACTAAGCTAACTGCCTTTACCACATTCTCTGGCAACGAATTCCAGAGCTTAATTACACGTTGAGTGAAGAAAAATTTTCTCCAATTCATTTTAAATTTACTACATTGTAGCTTCATCGCATGCCCCCTAGTCCTAGTATTTTTGGAAAGCGCGAACAGACGCTTCACATCTACCCGTTCAACTCCACTCATTATTTTATAGACCTCTGTCATATCTCCCCTCAGCCGCTTTTTCTCCAAGCTGAAGAGCCCTAACTGCTTTAGCCTTTCCTCATAGGGAAGTCGTCCCCCACTAACTACCATATTGGTGCACATTTTTGTGTAGGGCTCATTTGCATATTATTTGGTAATTGCGTTAAGGAGGAAAACTTTGACCTTACTCTTGTGTTAGGAAGCCTTGCATTAAGTGTTAGTGTAGACTCTAATGCAAAGTTTCTGTGTCAGTCTCTCAAGTGCAGAATCCCTCTGACTTGGAAACCTTCGCCCTCCTGCACTCAGCTCCTGGGAATTTCTTCACATTCCTCCTACTTCTCTCCTTAAGGATTAGAAAACACCTTTTTTTCTGAAAGAGAAGCAGGACATGGGTGTGATCTTAAGGTGGGCAAACAGGTAGAAATGGTGACGCTGAAAACTAGAAGAATGGCTGGGTGGATAGGGAGAGGAATGGTCAGTCGGAAAAAAAGAGGTGATGCCCCTATATAAGACTCTGGTGAGACCTCCTTTAGAATACTATCTACAATTCTGGGGACCACACCTTCAAAAAGATGTAAACAGGATGGTCCAGAGGGCAGCTATTAAAATGGTCAGTGGTCTTCATCAAAAATCATAAATAGATGCTTGACTTTGTTTTCTAATTTTTTAAGAACTTCTATTCGTTCAACCAGTGTTAAAGTCTT